>NW_018744996.1:3000000-3600000 GCF_001683475.1 Chenopodium quinoa | reverse complement strand
TTTTCTTCTAATATCGATTTCATGAAATTTTGATTAAGATCTGTTCATCTAATTTGTTGTTTGCTTTTGGTTTTCAATTCTGATTTTTTTAAATAATTACTTAGATCTATTTTATATTTTCGTTTTAGATCTTATATTCTCTGTTTTCGATTTTTATTCTTCAATTTTTATTTTTTCGTTTTTTTTAAAACAGCTCTTTTTTTATTTTTGAATTTTCATATTTCAGTATATATTTGAATTTTCATATATCAGTCCATCTCAAAAAAAAAAAAAAAAAAAAAAAACAGTTTTCATTTTAATTTTCTATTCTGTTTTTTGTTTTAGCCGGTTTAATTTTTTTTCTTTTTTCAGTTATTTTTTTTTTGCTATTTTATTTCGATTGTAAATTTTGGTATAATTTGTGACTATAAAAACTGGGTATTTTCTTAATTTTATTTTTCGCTAATTTTTTCTGTTTTTGCTTATTAATGTTATTATTTATCTGTACATTGTTAGTATTATGAATTTGATTTTTTTTAACTCCGTATAACTTCTATTTAAAGTAAATCTTTAATTTTTTTTGCTTGTGTTTAGTGTAAATCTAACCTTATTATTGTTCGCTGTTATTATAGGTTTATCTATGAGCTAAATTTTAATGGAGATGATGATATAAAGATGACGAGGATGATAACGGATGATGATGAAGAAGATGAAACACTCCAATGAAACAAGTGGATGATGGTTTATTTTTAGTGTTAATTTTATTTATATGATTACAGATTAATAGATTATAGTACCTAGTACTATAAATTATCTAATACATACTATAAATTATCTAATATGTAAATGTTACATGTATAATGTATTTTTCTTTCAACGAAATTAATTAAAATTGTATATTTGTTTTTGTAAATTATTTTATTTTTTAAATAAAATATAGCAAGAGGACGCCTATCTAACAAAACTGGTCTCTCTTGAACCCACAAAAGAGAATGCTTTTCTAAGTTCATACGTCTTAATTAATAAAATGAGAGACCGCTTTTCTGACAAAAAGGGTCTCTTATGCTTCTACAATTTTAATATTTCAACCACCCAAAGAGACTGCTTTTCTTAGATAACAGGTCTCAAGTTTTGAAACTTTAGACCGCCTATACAAATGCAGTCTCTTAGCCAAAGAAACTGCTTAGCTAGAGACCTCCTCTAAGACAGTCTCTTTGGCTAATTTGAATGGGTCTCTTTAGCTAACTTTGTAGTAGTGAGGTTTATACCTAAGTCGTCCGACAAATGTCACCTGTTCTACGATGTCCCGAGAAAAAATAGATTAAAGGGTTCGAGTGGACGAAGAAGCACAAGAAAGCTTTGTAGGACTTAAAGTAATACATGGCATCACCACCACTCCTTTTCAAACCAAAAGAGCATGAAATGCTACAATTATACCTGGCAGTAAGCATGACATCAACCAGTGCAGTCCTTGCGAGGGAGGACGACAACCAGCGATTACCCGTCTACTATGTCAAAAAGTCTCTTCTTGACGCAGAGTCCAGGTATTCATCTCTTGAAAAATTAGTACTTGCTCTAGTTACAGCAGCAAAAAAGTTACGTCATTATTTTGAAACCCACCTAATGGTGGTACGAACTAACTTTCCAATCAAGTTTGTCCTGCGTAAACTAGAATTAATAGGTAAGATGGGCAAATGGAGCGTCGCCCTAAGCGGGTACGACATCAAGTACCTACCTAGGGCGACAATAAAGTCGTAGGCACTAGCAGACTTTGTGGCAGATTTCAGCTCGGAGTTGGAACCATTTGCTACCCAAGAGCTGAAGGAAGTAAATATCACATACCTAGAAGCAGTTTGGACGATGTTCTATGATGGCTCATCGAACCAGAGAGGCGCCATATTAGGCGTTGTGCTAAAATCGCCACAAGGGGACATGATCGTACAATCCATTTGCTGCGACTTCAAAGCAACCAACAACGAAGTAGAGTACGAAGTATTGATTGTAGGCATGACCGTCGCGTTAGACCTAAAGGCAACCGGTTTGAACGTATACAACGACTCCTTGCTTATTGTTAGCCAATTAAACGGAGAATTTGCAGCCAAAGACTCAAAAATAACAGCCTACTTGGAGGTTGCCAAAAAGAGAGCAAAGCAGTTCAACCTATTCACGATCAAACAAGTCCTGAGAGACAAGAATACTCAAGCTGATGCCCTAGCCAACCTAGGTTTGGCACTCAGAAAATCGCCTTTCAGCACCATTCCTCTAGCTCACCTGCAGAAATCATTGGTCGATACATCCCAAATTCCTAATGTCATGATGATAGACATAACTCCCAACTGGACAACACCAATAATCAGATACTTGAAAGACGACGTCTTACAATACAATACTCTCGAAGCGAGAAAACTTACGTATAAAGCGTCCAGATACACTATATTACATGACGTGTTGTTCAAAGCGTCTTCCACAGGTCTTTTGCAGAGATGCCTCGTCGGCGACGAGCGACAAGAGGTCTTGCAGGAACACCACGATGGAAAATGCGGAAACCATTATGGAGGCTGCAGCTTAGCAACCAAGCTTCTACGAATTCGCTACTTTTGGCCAACCATAAAGAAAGACACAAAAGCCTATGTTTCAAAGTGCGATAGTTGTCAGCATTATGCAAGACTAACGCACAAGCCACCTGAGATGCTACACCCTACATTGTGCCCATGGCCCTTTATGAAATGGGGGATGAACATAGTAGGGAAACTACCAGCAGCTCCTGGACAAAAGGTCTTCATGCTTGCACTAACGGACTACTTTTCGAAGTGGATCGAGGCCGACTCGTTCACTCAGGTACACGACAAAGAAGTCATTTAATTTTTATGGAATAACTGAATAACATAATTTGCAGGTTTGGAATCCCCTCTAAGATCGTCTATGACAACGGATCACAATTCATAAGTGATAAAACAAGACGATTCTGTGAGAAATTGAATATTAAACTTTGCATGTCCACACCAAAATACCCTCAAGCCAATGGTCAAGGTGAGTCGAGCAATAAGTCGATCATCAAATCCCTGAAGAAGCGACTCAAATCAGCCAAAGGAAAGTGGGCTGAAGAACTCCCATCGGTCTTATGGGCAAACAGGACGACCCCAAGAGCGTCGCCAGGACAAACCTCGTTCTCTCTTGTTTACGGGTGTGAAGCAATCTTACCAACTGAAGTACGCATCCCAACAGCAAGATACAACCTCATGACGACAGATCAAAATAATGTAGAACTGTCGACTGACCTCGATACCTCAGAGGAGTTGAGAGAAGTAGCATGAATTAGAATGGCAACACAGCAACAGATCATCGTACAAAGCTTCAACAAGAACATCAGAGCGAAAGTATTTAAAGTAGGAGATTGGGTGCTAAGGAAAGAATTCCAAAACACCAAAGATTTGACAGACGGCAAATTAGGCCCAACGTGGGAAGGACTTTACCAGATCCTCGACGTCGCAGGTAAAGGGGCATACAAGCTTATGTCCAAAGAAGGTAAGATCGTTCCTCAAATTTGGAACGCGACACATCTTAAACTTTACCATTTCTAGGTAAATACTCGAGGTACAAATGCTTTATCTTAAGTCTTAAGTCCTTTTTTCAATTTATATTTTCATTTTGAACAACGAGTACTGACTGGGCATCGGAGGGCCGTTGGCAAAAACGCCAACAGTCAAGTCCTAACGCCTGTTTTGCAGTAAAACGCAAGGGCTTCAACGCCAGATTTAGATGAGACACGACAGAACGTTAATCGCGACCCAAGACAACCTGCAGTCATCACAAGAATATCTCACAGCCGACCTCGACTCTTGGCCAATTAACATACGACCTCAGATATTGGGGGCAACACCCAGGTATTACATAAGTATCAAAGTCGTTTAGTTTACCTAAGTACCAAAAGTCACTAAGTGTAGTAGCTAAAAACAAGCATACTTAGCAGATATACTTAGCAAGATTTTCAAAATTTCAAAAAGTGTTGTACTCCTTTTTGCTCACAATGATTGTACACAAGATATTCAAAGCAATAAAACGCAAAATATTTTTATATATACATGCATAGCACAATTGTTTTGCAGGTTTAAAAAGTTCAAGGAAAAGACTAATTGTCCCATGACAGCCAGTAAAAACTACAAAGCTAGAAATTGTTCAAAGTACGCAAAGCAAGAAACAAACATGATCGTCTCGTGACGACCAGTAAAGAGTATACGAAAATAGAAATTGTTTAACAAAACAACTTAAGATAAGCAACATTCTATCAACTTAAAGACAACAAAAGTCAGGCGTCCTTAACTGGAACGTCACCATCAACAATAGCTTCAACACCTTTGACACCAGAGGCCCCACTGTCGACCACCTCCGTCGACTCTGTGGTAGAGCGACCATATTCTCCCAGGGCCTCAACCTCAGAAACCAAGTCCGCCTCCGTAACAACAGAAGCCAAGTAGATGTCCAGCTCCGCCTTAGCATCTTCCTTTGTCAAGCGATCAACCAAGAAACACTTTAGGAGTTTGGCATGAGCAGTTAACTGATCTAGGCACTTAGAATTTGTGGCATCACCATACGCCTCCTCGAGAGCATTCTCCAAATCAGTAACTTGCTTGCTCTTCTCCTTAAGATCCTTCTTCGGGCTGGTCACCTCCCCTTCAGCGGTGCGAAGTTGGCCCCTAACAGTGATAATGGTCGAGCGAAGACCCTTTACCTTTTTTCATTGGAAATGAAGTGGCCACGTATCGCTAGAAGATCCTGAAGAGCTTGCGAAAGCACGACCAGAAGCAATCAGGCAAGCCACGACAAGCCAAAGGGGAATAGAGCCATCAAATGAAACTTACATTGAGTTGCTGACGATAGTCGAAGGAGTCATCTTTCCCAGACACTTCTCAGCCGCAGGGAAAAGAAGCTTTTCAGCAGAAGGCCAAAGGGAAGAAGACATGGCCTCTCCCGACAAAAAATCAGCAGGAACCTTCAGAGCATAGTCATGTTCCTTTGGTGCTTTAGGTGGTATCTCCTTAGCACGTGGCGACGTACGAATCTGGAATGGCTGGGGGTCAAGGACTTTAACATCCTCATCAACAACGGAAGTTTGCTTCCTTTTCTTAGAAGCTCTGTTAACCATCTCAAGGAAAGACATTGCGCTCTTCTTAGACGCCCCAGACTGACTACCTGAAGGACGATAAAGGACCAAGACGAGTGTTAGAAATCAAAAGACAATCGATAACCTACGAATGAAAAGGTAAAGTCTCACCTGATGCCATATCGTTAACACTATTCTCTTGTTCCTCTTCTTCTTCCGCAGCAACACCGAAATTATCAGCAATGTCCGGACAAACAAAGGTTCGATTTTTCTTTGGAATACTCGAGACAACCTCCACTCTGCGCAAACTCTTCCTTCCAGGTGTCACAACACCAACATCAACTTCTGCAACAAAACAAAACATAAGAACACACGTAAAACAAGCAGAAGTAGGAAAGCGACGAGAGATACTAAAATACCTCTATCGCGCCAGCCACATCGGAGCCATTTTGCATCTTCACCCAAGGATTCCTTATCCACAAACACATATCGGGATTTCCACCCTCGATCGTTCACCTTACCAGCTCGTTCAACTAAAGGAGTGTGGCTCCTCTACAACGTCGCAATACAACAGTTATTTTTGGTGATCTGAAGCTTATAGGCATGAACAAGGTTCGACAAATTAAAAAGCTCAGCCCAATCCTTCGTAACCTGTTCAATCACATAGGATACCCTCAAAAATTAGGGCATCACTTGACTAGGACTGAGATCCAAGATCTCCATCAAAGAGCGCGACAAATGATCAAATAAGTAAAACCAAGTCTAAAGGGTATTCGTGTATCACTACGTGCCCTGGAGGACAATTTTTGGGCCTCTCTGACCCTTTTGGCACTTGAATCACCGTACTCCCCGGCATCCCTACTGGAGGGATATGAAAGACTTTGCCTCCTCTTCAGTAATGTCGCTAGGGGGGTCATCAATTTTAACCATATCTCTTAAAATTTTACTTTCCCCTATTTACAAGACCCTAAACGAAAACCTAGTTCTTTGAAATTTTACTCTACTAGGCATAATTAAACCAAAAAATTAGCAACGAAGTAAAGAAGAAGAGAAGAAATTACCTAGCGAAGCTGATCGGAGACATAATCTCAGGCTCTGCCGGGATTTGCACAGTTCGCAAGCAAAACCCTTGGAGAGAGAATTTGGAAGATTGGAGAAGTTTGAAAAGTTTTGAAAAGGAATTGGAAATTGGCACGAATATTTATGAAGGAGAGAGAGGAAGTTATAGCAGTTTTAATTACAAAGTCGTGGGGTAGTTTGCTGATGAGTCTATTTTATATATATTTTTATTCCCCGTTCCACAGTCATATTTGTGATTATTTGAGCTCTACGGAGCTACTTTTATTACTAATATACGTTTTCTAGTGCTTTTGTAGAGTTGGTATTATTTTGTAGGAATTTGAAGATTTTTGATAATTCCCGAACTTATTAACCACTACGAAGACATTTGAGTCAGATCGTATTTTATGACCGAATATTTAAGCCCAAGGCCGAATTAGAGAAATTGAGTTTGGTGATTAAGGGCTCAATTTGTGAAGAGGTCCAAATTAATATTTCGGACCAAGTAATGAGCAAGCAAGCTAAGGATTTTGAGCCCAAAATAAGAAGAAGCCCAATACCAAAAGAAGTCAGTTGCTCGGCATGTGAAAATAACGGGCCCGATCGGGCGATTGCGTTGTGAGTTTGCTGATTGATTTATTATGTCGGCTTTGATTTCCTTGGGAGTTTGTTTAGTAGTGGGATTTGTATAAACCCCTTTTGCTGGGTATATAAGGGGGTAGTACGTAGGTGGGAGGAAGTGAGTTTTTAGTTAATTTCATTAGTTTTAGTTTGACTTTTCTTTATGCAGCTTTATTTTTAGTTTCTTAGATTATTTTAGCTTTTGTCAGATACTTTGCGATGATATTTGTTTAGTTCGTATTATTACGTTTCTCTTGTTTTATTATTATTGTTTTTAGTTTAATTTTATTTATTGCTTTTATATTAGCTTTTTATTATTGTTTTTATCATGCTTAATTTAATTGCTTTGCTTAGTTTAGAATGTGCGAGTAGTTTTATTTCTAAGGTTTGTGGGGATCCATAAAAAATATGAAGGGGTAATTTATTATTGTTGATTGTTAATGCTTTGGTTGATTTCCTATTGATTGATTTAATGCTATGCAATTAGATTTGCACAGGTTTAATTGTATGAGTTAAGCAATATTGGTTCGAGATTCGAGAGATGAGAATTGATGTTTAGGCTTAGTTTCAATAGGCATGTTAATTTATAAATGGTTAAGTCAAGATTCGAGAGATGCGATTTAATACCGATAGATTAATTATGTGATTGTAATACGTAGCGAAAGCCCTTTATGATCTGATTAATTTATGCATTGATAATTGATTGTTATGTTTTACCCTGGAATATTATTTATTGGTGAACCCATACCCTAGGCCTTTTATTATTGATTTTCTTCCTTATTCAACTTGCTTAGTTTAATTATTAGTTTTACTCTCATTAAAATAATTTGGTTACTTGATAATTTAGATTATATTAATTATTTAGGAATAGAAAGACTTGTTTCCCTGTGGATTCGACCATACTTCCCTATCTATTTTAGTTAGTGGTTTTAGGAAATACTTTTGATTAGGTGATACGACTTTAGCCTGTCATTGGCAGCAAAATTTGTTCCCTTGAAACCGTCCACGTTTAAGACAACAAATGGGGGCAAATTGTTATGGTCAAATTTCAGCTACTACATGACGATCGTCATGACGAACGATTACGAGCAGCGATTGACAACCGTTAACTAACCCAGCGAAGCTCAAGGGATTGTTGAGGAAGCGCAGAATATTTGTTCCTATCTTTAAGGGAGACATTTTGCTGATAACACTTGAAATACCGTCCAGATAAGTCCAAGACTAAAAGATAAGCACAAGACTTAGTCAAGCAACCACTTCCCTATTTTTTTAGGGAGGTTGACGAGAGCTTCCAACGGCATCTTCAGATAGGGTTTAGCCCATCTAGCTAGTATTATAAATAGCAGAATAATTGTACTCAGTAGCTACAATCTACTTACGCATCTTACTCTCATTTCTAAGCTTCTATTCTCATTGTATTCGAAAGTGTTCATTGTGAATCAGTGGTCTTGCTCCCTCCTGGAGTTTTTCCCACATTTGCATCAAAATATCTTGTCCTTATTTGTTTTTAACTTTGTTTAATTCGCTTTCCATATTCTATACTCTAGCCGTCGAACGTCCCAGCGTTAGGTCGCCCTTAGGCGAAATGTGGCATAAACAGTTATCTTTGGTATTACAGCTTTATTGAGTATCCAATTGAATTGATTAAGGCAGAAATTTGTATTGCGGACCTTTTTATAGACAGAAGATATACTGATTTATCTGGCAAAATACTACCGCTTGTTTAAAGGATTTCTGGTTTCGAGGGGGTTGTTGTACGCCGGGGAGAGGGTTGCTATTCGTCGGCAGGGGTGAGTGAAGTAGGATGGTCGGGATTCGGGAAGAAGGAGGCTGACTTTTAAAAAAAAATATATATTTTTGTTTTTTTTAATTAAATAAAATTGACCAATTAGAAGGTGACATGTGGCAAGTCACCTTCTAAAACAAGTTACCAATTTCACAAACCGGTAAAAGGCCTGTTTTGGAGAATATGGGGGTTAAAGGTGGGATTGTTTCCAGATTTCGAAAAGATGGGATTGTTTTAAGCAGAAATAGCAAAGGTGGGATTATTAGTTTTCGTTTTTCCAAAATAAAAACATTACAATGGATATACAATTTTTAGCGCGTTTTCTGTGTGGCCAGCTGACATACACCAAAACACTGATTGGGTAACCCCTAACCGATTGAGTGACCCATGACCGACTGACTAACCCCTGACCGCCGATCAAGTAACCCCTGACTGATCGAGTAACCCCTGACCGAGTGACCCCTGACCGAGTAACCCCTGACCGATTGAATAACCTTTGAACGACCTACTAACCCCTGACCAATTAACCCATGATCGAGTAACCCTTGAATAAATAATCCCTGACCGATCAAGTAACCTTAGCCACACAATGTGGTCAACCACATATGAAACTTTGTGTAAAATATATACTCAAATTTTTTCAAAAGTTTTTACTGTTAGTTACTTTAAACCTTTAAATGAACAAAACTATTAACCCTATAACAAAATTGTTTTTAAAATCGTGATTTGAATCTTTAAATCTTACAATTTTACAATTCATGTATGGCCATACATTTTGATTTAGGATACTAATTGATTTTACATATTTCTCATTAAATTACTACTGAAAACATAACAAATTTAAAACTTGTCTATCTATGTAGTTAATTAGAATTAAAATATATTGTCAACTATTGGTTGCTTATTCTATGAATTAATATTTCCTATTAATAATTATATTCTTAACTTGTAATAAAAAAAATTAAAAAAATTCTTAACTTGTAATAATAAACTTCTTAACTTGTAATAATTAGGTTCTTAACGTTTTGATTGTGTTTTTCAATGTTCATAATTCGATTATAAAAACCCATTTCAATACAAAGTAGAATCACGATTTTGATAATCTTACCCTCAAAACACCTATTACATGCACCCGAGAAGTCGAGGGGATTCTCTCGTATTGGTTGCTATTTAGGTATCTATTAGAGTTTGTTTGTAGAGTTAGGCCCTATTCTTTTGAGTTGTTCTGCTCTGGCTCTGCTCGTCTCTACTTTGTTGAAATCCGCTCTACTCTGCTGTGCTTTGCAGTGTTGGAAGCTATGCTCTACTGAAATCTGCTCTGCTCTGCTCTGCCCAAAAGCTCAAAAGAACAGGCCCTTACTAATCCATGGTAGATTGGTGGTGTCATAGACTTATAGTGTGTCTCGAACTTATAATAAGTCAAATAAATTAAACAAATATACATCATAATTAAATATCAACCAAACTAAACCCAACTTGAAACCCAATATTTACTATTTAATTCCTCCCCCTAAAAAGAATTTCAAGAAATTTATTTGATATCACCAATAGTTTGAGATTGTTTTAACTGTGTCGGCATATTAATTTTTCATCGTGACGGCAGATTAGTTATTAAAACTTGAAATTACAAAAATTAATTACATAATTTAGTGGGCCATGTGGTTTTAAATAAGGGAAATAGTACAAATTTTCCTCAAAATAAATTTTCAATTATAGTGTGTTGCAAGTATTGTGACATTTCTATTTTAGGGAAGTGTTGCAAGTATTAGAAAACGGAGGAAATATATGAATTCCAATCTTTTTTTTTTAATTCTTTACATTGGTCAATTTTGTAAATCTTCTATCGTGAAAATTCACTATTAAAAATATCAAGATTATATCACATGAGATCTTGTTAGATTCGACTTGAAATATATAAGCATTTTTTTAAAAAATAAATCTTTCAAAAAGGTTAAGTTACTCATATATATTAAATATATGGCAAAAGCTAACGAACACCCTGGGGGCGTTGGATTAGATAAATACAAGTAGAAATATTATTTTAAACAAATATTAATTACACTAATCGACGCGTAATTTTGACATGTATTCCCAAATTAATTAATACCATTTTAAGTACTATTACATGTCAAAGATGAGCATTGAATACCGCAAAATTCAAAGCGTAAAGAATAAAAAAGACAAAAGAAGTATTAATGTTTTGACTTTGTACATCTTAAAAAATTTATTAAACATAGTATTTTAGCAACGTATTATAAACAACTTTATAGTGTAATATGTTGCTAAATAAGTATTAGATTAAAGTTTCATAATACCAACCCTTTCCGTTCTTTTATAATCACAATGTTTGAAAATTTACACTACTTACACACAATTCTTTGTTCGTCTTTTGTTGTTTATATGTTAGAAAAAATATAGGGAAATTCTCTTTGGTAACACCGTGGTTTTTATTTTTCTTAGTGGTGAATTGTGAAAATTCTTGTTATACTTGGTAACATTGTATTTTTTGTTATCAAAGATAATAGCTTTTTTAATTAAAATCTTTAACCATGGTTAATTATATATTTTTTTAATAATATAAATAATTTTAGAAATAATTAAAAAAAAACCAACCCCCTCTTCCACCCACTCAACCACCACCGTACCACCTGACCCCCTCCCCTGGCCAGCAGTGCCAGCTCCCCAACCACCGGCGACCCCCCGTACCCCATCCCTCCCGTGCCGGTGATCCCCAATCCTCTTCCTCATCCCCTAAAAAAACCCCCAAATCTTCATCTTCTTCCCCAAATTAAAGAACTGAAAAACCCTAGACCCATCTCCCCCAACAAGAATCGAATTCTGTGGCAGAAATCTCCCTCCGCCAAAGCCACCTTCTTCCTCTCCTCCTTTTGACCTCTTCTTCGCTATCGCCTCCACCTCCTTCTTCCTCTCCTCCTTTCACGCCACTCTTCTCACCTCCAATCTTTATGCGGTGGTTCTTAAGGCTTCGGGAGGAGTTTGGGAAGGAGGGAAGTAGGTTTCGAGGAAGGGGGTGGTGGTTTAGGAAGAAGAGGAGAGCTGCGGCAAGGGTGGGGGAGGTCGGCGCGCCAGCCGCCGGAGAAATAGGGGACTAGGCGTCGGCGACATGAGTGGGGGCAGAGGAGTGGTGGCTGGTGGGGAAAGGGGTGACATTTAAAAAAAAAAATTCAAAATCATTTAAATGTTAAAAATAAAAAACAAAAAAAAACTAATTATAGTTAGATATTTAGTTAAAATTTATCATTAATGCTATAGTTAGCTTAATATTAAAAAATTCAAGTTTACTAAGCATAATTAGAATTTTCACAATTCACCATTGAGAAAAATAAAAACCACGGTGTTATCTAAGAGAATTTCCCAAAAATATATTCATGTGGGATATTGTTAATTAAGTCTCAAAATATACTTTCATAATATCAAAAATGTTTTATTATTTTTACTAAAATATAACTTAAGATATTTTAGTTATAAAATATGCATTGGCACACGTGAAATCCCCATCATTGCAATAGAAAACAAATGGAGGGAGTATATTTTAGGTCTAATTATTGCATTTGGCACGTGTGCCAAGTCAATTATTCTAAGACGGGGGTAATATTATAAAATAATACATGGAGACGAATTATTTAAGATATCTTATATGAATATATAATTTAATGAGAATTTTTAGTCAAAATTTGACCATAAAAAGTCAAAAAAGGAACATTATTTTGAGACGGAGGAGAGTACGCTGTAAACAGAGTCTACTCCCTCTGTTTCGTAATAATAGCAACAGTTTGAATTTTGCACTATTTATATGCTTACTTTTACTATACTTTTTACCAATATATGAACATATATATATATATATATCATGTAATATCCATGTGAGATCTTGTTTGAATCGTTTCGATGTATATTTTATTAATATTCACTTTTTATAATTTTACAATGTTTATAATTAGATATATTAATCGTCAAAAACATGCGTTGACAAATGTGATAATAGAAATGTGTGAACTAAAAAACAGTGGAAGCATTGGATATCAAAGATGAAAACGCAACGGGTGTCAAGACTGTCAACTAATAGAAAGGAAGTATTGGATTTTCTACAAACACAAGTGATCATGAAAAAAAGAAAAAGCGAAAGGAAAAAATAGGAAGAAAACACATTGAAATAAATAATTTATGTCCAAATTCTTAAAAAGATTACTTAATTAAGCCTCTCCTCTCCTCTCCTCTTCTCTCCTCTTCTCTTCTAGGGTTTCTCCAAATTCTTGGTCGGTTAGGCTGGAAATAGTCTAATTTCTTCAGAATTAGACTATTTCCAACCATTTTCCCTTAATTTTCTTTAGTTTTGCAATTTAGTTTTCAATAAATTTACACGAGCAGTGTAGATATTTATCCGTCTCCCTATGGTGGAGTGTCTCCCTGAGGTAGAGTCGTTAGTTTTGTTGTTTGTTTTTGTTTTGGGTTTTTTTTGTGTGTTAGGATTTATTAAAAAGGTAATCATCTTTTGCCCTATTATCAGTTTGTTGGTAAAGTGTTGTATGGTATCGCAACGGTTGCACTATCAAATCTTCAAAGGCGTTCAAGTGAATCAGATGAAAATCATCCTTACGGCTACAACAAATCATTAGATCGTCTCTCCGAATTGAAAAGGCTGTGTATTCCAGCGATGTGTGCGAGAGATGTACCACAATGCAAGATCTATTCAACGATCGTAGCTTTGATGAAGGAAACCCTTATTTGATTGAATTTTATGTATTTGTTGATTTAGATTTCATTTGTATATGCCCTATGGCTTTTGATTAATGAATTGATTTGTTTCAAAAATAAAAAAAAATGTCCAAGAATTAATTTGATAGGTTTATTTATTTTAGATAGAGTACATGTAAGGTTTTTATAAATTTAGAGATTTTGCAAAAGGACCAAAATTTCTATTCTTAGAAAATTTTTATTAACATAATGGGTTAGTAATTACTCCCTCAACCCTATCTAAGAATTTTTAGACTTGCTCAACAAAGTACATACTTTATGAAATTCAAAATATTGTATATTTTGCTTTATTAAAAATAAAATACAAAATGAGTTTATGTATTGAACTTTACTTAAAGTATGTTTTAGCGAGATTAATATCGTTAAGAGTTGAACAAGTTTGGATGAATCATTAAAAAAAAAAAAAAAAAAAATTAAAGTATGTCTTAAACAATTTGTTCTCTATGTTTGATAGTTAATTATAATTAAATCGTCAATAAGAATAATTTTGAACTTACTCTTAAACTAGTTAAGTGTACGAGGCTATACTGTATGAGAGTTAATTTTTCATGCCTTAAAATCTGGAACTTACTCTTAAATCTGGAATTTTGACTAATCGTGTTGAATATTTTGTACATAATTTTTTTTACGGACCAAACTAATACTACTATTTATTGCACTACGTTAAGTTTGGCTCACCACAATAATTATTGAGAACTATCAATGACTTTGTTTCGAGCAAGCTTGATTTAATTGATGTGAAAGGTTTTAACGCAAGGCTTAACAGAGCAAATTTCAACTAGTACCTCCGTTTTAGATTAATTGTAACGATTAGTCATTTTCTACTCACACCATATGTCAAAATTATTGCAAATAATTTGAAAACGGGGGTAGAATATATAAGCATTGTAAATTATAATTATCCTTGTTGCTTAGTATATATTCCTATATATATATGTATAGAAATAGGATCATGTGAGAACACTTTATATGTGAGAACACTTTATAACCATTGGATCAAACAAGATCCAACGCTCCACATCTATCCCTGTCAAAATAATGGTATTATTGTAAATTTTAGATCGTATATAAGAAAAATTTAAAAAAAATCAGCTTTTTCTCTCTCTAGATATTGATCTAGGTCTTGCCTTTCTCTCTCTTCTTTCCCCAAAAATTTCTGAACGAACACTCTTCGATCGTAATGCTGAGATTTGAATTTCGACTTGAATCTACAACTATAGTTAGGTATTTGCTGTTTTAATTATTTTTCCTTTGATATTTGGCTTCAATTGTTCAAATTTTGGTATTGAATAAGGTTTTTGTGATTTTGTTGAAACCCTAGAAATCGCGAATTCTTCATCAAATGGATTCAATCGAAGCTACTGTTACATATGAACGAATGATGTAAGTATCAATCTATTGATTTACTAGCATTAAGTTTTCTTTAGTGACCTTGATTTGTTTTCTTCATGATGTTGTATGGTAAATTTTTATTAATTCTTTCTTTTACTTTTGATAATCAGGTATATAGACTATGGATAAATATCATGTCTCATGTTGCATCTCAAATTCTGGCTAGATTGATGTTTAATTGGAAACGTTATTTTCATTCTATACTTTATACTCCTATTTTGGATATATGATGCACCAAATTTTTTAGAAAAAAAATAGGACACCTGATTAAATTTATAGAAGTGGTCCTGTCCAAAAAAAAAAAAAAAAATACATAACTTTTTATGTGATTTTTAATAGTTTGTATTATGTGATGATAGTACGAAGCAATTTTATGATATTCTGATTTAATTTTGTTCATTTTCTGGTTTCTTAATGTTTTATACTCGTTCAATTAGTTTGAATGTAAATTGATCCTTGTAAACGATTTGTGATTTTTATTGTTATTCATTCTAGGGACTTTGCACCTTTCGATGGGATGTTGGTGGCTTTGGTGGCACTCGTGAGTTTATATTTGTTGTTGGTGGCTTTGGTGGCACTTGTGAGTTTATATTTGTTGTTTGGTACGAGCATTTACACTCATGATTAACACAGGGACAACCTGTTATTCTGCAGTCGTATGAGCTGGAACACGATTGACCCACTGGTAAACCTGCTTAAACAAACAAATCAGTTAAATTGTGCGGCTTAAAATGCTTTATAGAAAAGTCAAGGTAAAAAATAGAAATGTTAGCAGATAGTTTTGTTTACCAATTGCAATAACAGTGCTGATTTGACAGTCTTTTCCATGTCTTTGGATACTTAGGAAGCTATTTGGACACGAGTTGGTGGAAATTTATTTTTCTTTGTTGTTTCAAAGGATCTGTTTGTCTTCTATTTATAGAGGTTGAAAAGCACTCGAAACGTGTTAGAGCACTCTTTCACGTATCTTTAAATTTAGGCTTGTAAGTAATTACATTGGTAAATAGAACTTTCTGGTATGTTATGTTGGTTTAGGGAGATGGGAACTTCTCGTTTTGTACAGAAGAACAGTTTGGTGATGAACATCAATTGGATCTGTATAACCCTCAAAGATAGTAGAGCTCATCTTAGTAGCTTCATATGTGTGAGGGATCTGTATAACCCTCAAAGCTTAAGTAGTGCTTTCATTTTTGTAATTTGTGAACTATTTTAATTAATGTATGATTAAGCCTATGTCCAAGGAAAAAAAAAAAACACACACACACACAACAGAAAAAGATTGAACCTTGTTAATTTTGATCATCATGAGTGATCACTAAGAAATACTTTACAAGTTTGAGATGAATTTATGATGTCTTTATTTTTTAAAAGACCATATCTTGTTTGGGAAATTGATGTTTAAAGTTAATTTTTGCAAAAATATACTGATATAACAATATTCCCCATGTCTTCTGATACCACAGAGATCACTGAAGTTAAACAGAGCAAAAGCACAAGGTTATTCAGAGTTTCAGACACATAGATGGTCTATCACTCTTATATGTATACATTATAGCTTACATGTTACATCTGCTTTTGTGTTGTAAGCTATCGACTTAGGATCTATAGTCAGACTATTATTCAAATTTGGAAAAAGTTTAAAATCCAGAAAATTTACCATTGTTTTTAGGTGAGACACAGGACTTAAATCCTGCTATTCATCTATTTCCCTCTTTTAAGACTTTCTTTTATGAAATGACAGGCTTTAAGTGTTTTGAACTGAACACAGCGATGTATGGATTAATGTCGATGAGAAAAACAAGAAAAAAGGTATTCGGGTTAAGTAAGCAATGCACCATACCCTTGGTTCAGTATAGCCTCATTCTAGAATGAAGTTATGAAATTGTACTTGGCCAAAATTAACTATCAAAAATTAACTATCAAACAAGATGTGAGTCCGAATCCCACGTATAGTAGGTTCATTTATGTAATGTGGAGACATAAGTTTGTATGAGAGTCTAACTGTAACAAAGTTTATATAGTTATAAATCGTTTCAAACCATTATTTTTCTCATATAATTAATACGAATTTGATTTTTTTTTTTTTTAATTAATTTTGTTTATAAAGATAACCTATGTAGGAATTGAACCTACATCCCCTATGCATTTGCATTGTGCTCTGCCAATTGAGCTAATAGGTTCACATATGACATGTTGCAAATTTAAAATCCAACTACACTGCAAATACGAAATCTTAAGGTTTTAGCTATAACAAAAGTGATTGCTCGTATAGTCGTCCTATGTTAACTTCTATATAGGAAAGCACAACCATATGGATTTCCTTTAATTTACCGCGTGTACAGCAACAGAAACCACGTTCCAAAACACATACTCCTTATGCCATTCGCACTAGAATCACTATTACACTGTTTGTTGTTGCTAATCATTTTTGCATAATATTACAAAAAACAAGTTAAGAACATAATAAAGTAGAAAATATGGCTTTAGTTATATTTGCTCATTTTAAATTCTATATGCTCATTTTTATTATATTTACTCATTTTAATTCTATTTTGCTCAATAACAAGTCAATAACACAGTAAAAGATAAAACATAACAAGAGAAAAGGGGGAGCAGTAGAAGGGTGGCAGCAGTAGCAGGGGGCAGAATAAGGGGTTGAATAGCAGAAGGTAGACTACACTACAAAGTATGACATGTAAGAACTCCCAATTCAAACCATGTGAAATAATTTTCCTACTAATCATAAAAAACACTATATTTGTGCAACAACAAGTGAACAAATAATCAACTTTGCTGCCTATAATAGAACATGTATGATATATTTGCTGACTATGATATATTTGATTTTTGCCATTTCTCACCATCTTCCTTACACCATACCATCACCACCACCACCACCACCACCACCAAACTCTCTCTTCTTGCTGTGCCCCTGCACCCTACCACCACCACCACCATCACCACAACCTGTCTCACTGTCGCTCTCCTGCCACCGTCGCTGTCCCCTGCACCCTACCATCACTAGCTTATTTTCCTCATTTGCTCATTTTTATATTTACTTTTTTTTTTTTTTTGTATTTGCTCATTTAATTTATGTTTTCTCATTATATTTTTTCTATATTATTTCTCATATTTAGGAAACGAGCAAATAATTGAATGCTCATTTAACAAATGAGCAAATAACCTAGTGCTCATTTGTGAAATGAGCAAATAAGTATTTAGGAAGCACAACCCCAACAAAACAAACTATCCCAGCAACATCAATAAGATGAAACAATTATACTCAAATTTAAAATAAAAACACAACAATATGGTCAAGAAGTCATAACTTAAAGAAAGTGTACATGTACAATTTCACCATATACCAAATCATCAAAAACTTATCCCATCAAAATATGCTCACACAATGTCACCAATATCACCTTTTTTTAATTTTTATTTATAACCATAGTTCAATTTTACCATCCCTGCCGCCGCTGCTGTTCCCTGTACCCTCACCCTACCACCACCAAATTATTTTCCTTATTTGCTCTTTTTTATATTTTTTTGTATTTGCTCATTATATTTTTTTCTACATTATTACACATATTTAGGTTTGCTCATTTTCAATTTATTTTCTCATTTTAAATTTGATTACAAATAAGAACTTAATAAAATAAGAGCATAATAACATCATTCGGAAATAAGAACATAATAAGAACATTGTACTGAATATGCTGACCATAAATATAGTAGTAAATTTGATTCAGAATAAAAATTAAGACATTGTCAATGATTGTACAACTCAAATTTTTGAATAACTCAAATAATGCTTCAATTTCATTCAATGTAAGCTCAAAATCAAATTAGAAAACTAGATCCACAAAAAATGAAAATTCATCAAATTCCGGAAACTTACATCGAGATTCATGAGCAAGGAAAATTCCGGAAACTTACATCGACATTCACGAGCAAGGCGAGTGAGGTCGGTGTGAACTTGCTTATGATTCCGGAAACAAATCGTCGATCTCAATTTTTAATCTCCATTGTAATCCCACCTTCAAGTTGTTTTGAACTTATCAAAATTGGAAGAAGTTGATTTGAAATTATCAAAATTACAAAAATCAGTACAAGAAGTTTGGGAATTCAATTGAAATTATCAAAATTAAAATCAAATTAAGAGAGATTCGAATAAGAGAAATCAATTCGGAACTTGAAATTATGTAGCAGTGAAGAAGAGGAGAGAGAAATCCCACCTTCAAGCTTTAAATCGAGAGAAAGAGGAGTATACAAATTGTACGTAATTTGGATTTTGGGGGCTAATTTGTTTGTTTTAAGAATTACATTATTGCCATTATTAGTTGAACGATCTCAGCTGTTGGATTAATACAATCTAATGGCTGAGATTTGTTCTCACATATGGGATTAGTTCTCACATAAGAGGTGGTTCTCATTGGTTCCCGACCCTATATATATATATATATATATATATGTGTGTGTATATAATATATATAACTTCGTATTTGGTTTAATTGGGCAAAAACTCCCCAGTGTTTGTCACCCAATTAATAATTTAGGCGTTGGGATAGAGTATATATAACAATTCTCGTTAAATATAGATCATTATCTAAGTAACGAGCTGATGTAATGAGCCGAGTAACAATTGATAATAATGTGAAGGTTTCGTTAAAAAAAAAAATTAATAATAATGTAAAGGTGGATTTCACAAAAGAAGAAAGTAGCTAGTCTAATGGTTACTTTTTTTTTTTTGAATCAATAGTCTAATGGTTACTTAAGATCACTAAATTTCCAATTATGCATGAATTTAATACAAAACGTTTTTCCCACATTGACAGGTAATAAGAAACGAAGAAGATGTCACTCAAGTTAAACTATAAAACAAGGGTTGAGCATTTGAACAAAGCATACCTTTCTCGGCCTTTTGGCTAAGATCAAGTGTAGTATTTGTTCTTATCAATTTAATATCTGATACGTGAGTCATCACGGTAGCATGCTATCGGGATCCTTAAGCGTCGCCTTTGCGTTGCACTATTGCAAAGGCCTGGCGTATCCCACCAAATTGAAGCTAAATCTCTTGTTGATTTAGTCTGTTACAAACAGTGATAACATGTATTTATGTTGAATGTGATTGAAGTTCTTGATATCCTTAAATATGTCCTGTTAGGGTGGGATTCATTTGCTTTCCCTTTTTACATTGTTTGATCCTTCATTTTTAATGGCAATAAAACGGAAATAAGTTTTCTTCAAGGTGAGATTAATTCAAAATTTATTCGTTAAGGAGGCTACATATAGTTTATGAACGGTTTGTGAAAAAACCTGGAAGTAATAAACGATATTTAATGCAAGCATATATCTAATTGCAATATTACATGTACATAGTATAACAATATCATTACCAAACACAAATAAATCCTATAGAGTATTAGGGGAAAAAGGCAGTGTTTTTTTGAATTTGTTCGACAATTGATAAAAATTTGGTAATCACTTTGAACCTTTACAACAGAATCTTTGCTATAAGCTTAAATGGGTAAATCTTTTTCCCGATACGTCTTCTAGCATCGTTGCCTCGTACACTTAACTACTTACATTTTTGAAATTGATAGAACAATGTCTACTACAAGAGGGGGGTGAATTGTAGACTATTGAAAATTTTGCGGAATTAAACTATCGACTAAGAGAGAAGACACTCGAGATAGGCAATGAATAATTTCACTATGTAAAGATGAATTACAATCGCTAATATTCTGCCTAGACTCAAGTTCCGTGAGGAACTCAAGTTTACCCAACTACGATCCCTCAATCGCAGTTCCTCCCTCTTTGTGATTCTACTCCGAATCACTTGTACAGTATGAAGAACTCTCTCAAGCCTCACACTTTACAACTATCACAAACCCCAATCCCAATTACAAAGTAATTACAAGATTTTCTTAATGCACTCGAGGAACTTAAGGATGGAAGGAACTCTACTTTGAAAACACTTAGAAACTTTTATGCTCAGAATACTCAAATTGTTTCCACACCTTAAAAAAGCAACGTTGAAAGCTATTTATAGAAAGCTTTTAGAAGTCTCAACCAAGTTCCCACTCCTCCCATGATCTCACGTTTACTATAACTAAATTAGTCAGAGTAACGTTGAGGGAGTTGTGGGTTATGGTTTCCCTGACTTCTCTCAACATGTTTCCTTAAAACAAGGTAACAGAATTTTGCTTAGTCAAAATCATCAGTTAAAAAGATATTTATTTAAAAGAATAAATATTTATTAAAAGAAAAATATATTTTTAAAGAAGATAAAAACAATTAAATAATTATTTAATTTAAAATAACAAACTTATCTATTTAAATTAAAGAATTATTTATCTTTTATTTTATTTCTAAAATACATCTTTTCAAACTGATTTTATCTTTACCTAATGTCAAGGATTTTTAAAAACTGTTTTAAAACTATCTCAAATATCTTTTCTGAGACATATGTCGAGTTCCTTTAGGAACTCCAGGTTCCTTCAGGAACTTTGAGTTTCTTATTGGTTTCTTCCAACACTTTTGCTTCTCAAGTACGTACAATATTATGCTAAGTATTTGGAGCTTGTGAGGATATCTTGAAAGCTTGCAAATAACGTCAAGTCTTCCAAATTCTTTTGTTTCTACTCCGGAACATGTAGTTTTGTACCTGAATCTTTCTGTTCAACCAAGACTTATAAACATCATTAGTCAGAGTTTGTTTTATGTAAGTCAATCATCAAAATATTAAGGTAGTCAATTCAACAGAAATACCCCTCCATTCCCCCTTATTCTGGAAAACACGAAAGCTCATTAGTACGGAAACAGTCGGTCTAAACTCCACACTAACCTTTCCATTTATGATATGAAAGTCATAAAGAACGAATTGAATCGTTACTTTGATACGTAGTATATGTATATTAATATAGAAAGAATTTCATGATTTATCCCACATTGAGAAGGTACAAAAGTAATAAGAAGAATCCAGTATAAGAAGGATTTGAGGGACATTGTAAAACTTACTTACCTGGACGGGGTCAATGAGCGATCAAGAAGACTCATGGCCTAGGTGATGGCTTCCATCGCACTTAGGAAGCGCATCTGCTTAAGATCTCCCCAAGCGGGAGAGTCTACGTCATAATTTGTTACAGTGGAGGCCTGCGTTCGCGCGGCCTCTATCCATTTCTATTTTTAAAATTTGAGTTCCTAGTTTATCTTTTTTTCAAACAAAAATAAGATTTTGCTGAAAATTTTATTAGAAATGTCTTTGACCATAGAAACTTTTTTTAAATTTTAGACACTGTCAAATATGTATAATTCTTCTAATAGCTGATATAACATGTGTATTGCCTTTAGCCATAAAAGTAATGTTTTAATGATAACTTGTATTTACGTATATCTCCCCCCCCCCCCAACCCAATTGTAACTAAAGCAAAAAATAAAGTAAAAATAAGAAACTTTTAGAGACAAGGGAGACTTATAAAAACTTTTATGTGAACCGTAAGATTTAAACAGCTACCTAATTCGGCATTTACAAATAGTCATACCAGATTTGAATGGAGAAGTTATGACTACCAAAAATCTCTAAATCATGACCAAGTACAAGTAAAGTGGATCATCTATTCATTTGAGGCACGAGAAATTTAACACATACATTTCACTCTGTTTTTAGATTACATTGTTGTCGCATTTTCAAAACTAGATTTGTTGGGAGCTCTGTAGATGAACTCCCTCCAAATATAAACGTATGCCACTAAATGCAGCGAGCACACGGTGATATGAGGCAAACTTATTTATACAGTTTTGTAGCGTCAATCATCAAGCTTAGTTTTATTTTTATTTTTTTTTTCTCTTGAGGAATCTGCTTAGTTTTATTTTAAGGGGGATTTTTCTGTGTGGTAGGCCACACCGTGGGGCCGGGGTTATAAGAGTTACTTGGTTAGGGGTTACTCGAGTTACTCCTAACCGAGTAACCCCTCAAGTAACCCCTCTAGTAACCCCTAACCGAACCCATTAAGAAACCCCTGACTGAACCCCTCAAGTAATCCCTGATCGAGTAACCTCGGCCACACGGTGTGGCCAGCCACATATAAAAATACGTGTTATTTTAATCATTTTTTTTTCATTTTATTTATTAATTTATTTGGCAATTGGTGGTACCTAGTAGTAGTTTTTCAGCTCTTAATCAACAACCATACAAACCCCATAGCAGAGTGACATTTCACATTTGACTACCAAAATAGCAAGCTCACGCTATTGCTTTTCAGTCAATTGTCGATCTAATAGTTTGAATCCTAGTTGATCCAAATCTTTTGTCTCCATAATAAGCAGTAGACAAATACGAATTTCGAAAATTCTATTATATTCACATAGTTCTCGTTACAATGATTACCTAAAACAATGATTATCATAAACAATCTAAACATCGTTGAAATATTTTGGTTTTTTCTTAATTAAAAGTTCCAACATTCCCAGACTTTATGTAGTTAAAGGCTCATTGGCAAATTCATTGAAACATATAGATAAAAATCGTTAACGGCAGGGTTAACATCTAAAACTATTCTCCAAAAATATTTGTTACTATGAATTGTAGGGCTTTTCCCTAAAAAACAAGGGAGCCCTTCCAGAAATTCTCAACGGCCACAGTCAAAGCCGAGGCCGAGGAGGGGGTTTGGAAATAGTTTTCAACCAGCAATTAACGCGCCTCGGTTATTACCTCACTAGCTGCGTCATTGCTCCAAGCGCAAAGATAAATATTAGTTTCCAGAGTTTTCGCTTATATACTAGTGTCATTGGTGGTTTATGTCTTAAACTATATGATATGGGACAAGAATAAGTTTTTAATTATTTATAAAGAAAGTGTACAAATTTTGAAGATTGAGATTTTGTAGTGTTGTGAATCAAAGATAAAAAAAACCAACTATTCTATTTATACATACCAAGCTAAGCTTGGCCTAGTTAAAACGAAAACTCCTTCCAACGGATTGGCTTGGCCTAGTTGAAACAAAAACTCCTTCCAACGGTTCAATCCTCACTGAGGACAATTTAAAGGAGGGAATTCTATCACCATTCCTCCCGTTCTCCCAAATTATCTTTATTTACATCTAAGTAAGTTCAAAAATAAGGTTCAAGTAATATTAATATCTAAACACATTCATTAAACACGGCCTTAAGAAATAGCACACGACTAATATCCCCTGACCAACCTATGTATGTCATCAATGTCAATAATCCAATCCATCTTACACTTTTTACATGATTAGTAAGTTAATTTTCATTAAATCAACAAATAGTTCACAACAACTAGATCATGATCACTTTTATCTTTAAATGATATATCCTTAAACTAATGTTAAACTAACTATATCTATAGTCAAAGTATTGTATTAGTAAACGCGCATATTCAAAACAAGGTTTTACAATTAATTAGTTTTTGTTTCTCTTAATATTAATGGGAGATGTTTTAATCTTTATGGTTCTCCATATAAAAGAATAATTAATATGGCTAAAAATTACTCAAAACCATATTGTTCATAAGCCAAGATATATAATGTATTTCGAGATTTTTATTGGAAAACTATTATCAATAAATAAAAGGCATAAGAAAGAGATACTTATCCAAGCAATATTCAGGTTTGAAGATAGTGATGGCATGCATGCAATACTGGAAATAAATCTGATCTGATCCACATTTGATAATAAGAAGTGATAATATAATTATAGAACGACAACATACACAGAATGAAGGCAACAACAACGAACTAACAGTGCAACTTAGCTTAGGTAGAGTTTGCTAGCACCTTATAGATAGATGCAGCAGTCTCCGCCATGCATATACACAACACCTCACGTGGGGAAGGTGACATATATTATACCTTCCTTTATTTAATTAATTGCTAGAGACTCTATCTAAAGAGACTCTATATGCAAATAAAACCAGCACAGTTATAGGGAGAGCAACACCCATCAACATATGGTGTGCAAAGTTCTCCAACTGAGTGGCAAGTAAGGCCATTATAATTATATTTATTCTCGACCTCTCGGCGTATGATAGCCGAAAGGATGGAGTCCGGGAGCTGTTCATTGCGGACACCCAAGATGATGGGTTCATCAGAGGCGGCAGCTTCTGTGGCAACCACCAAAATGGCTACCACCAAAATGGCTACCACCTGAATTACCAAACTTACTGCTTTCTTCATCTCCATTATATTTTTCACTAAGTTTTGTATTATATGTGGTGTTTAAATTTGATTTGATTATAATACCAAAGATTAGGAGGATCCTTATATAGAACTATAGAAGTGATGGTGTGTATGTTTGACATAACAATAATTGAACTTTGGTAGTGTTAGATTATTTAGAGTGTTCTTGGTTGCGCGCTCGCGAACCATGAAGAGCGCCCGCGCAAGGTGGGCGCGGCCGCGCAGAGAGTGCGCCTAAACTGCGTACCTCTCTGGAATTTGGCTATATGGAAGAGTGAAGTTGGCGCGCCCGCGCTTGTGGTCGCGCCTAAACTGCGTACCACACTGCCTTCCTGTGAAAATTTGGGATTTCAGAAGAGGAGCGCCCGACCCTAACATAGGAGCGCCCGCTGCTCCTGGTGGAGCGCCCGCGCCCATCTGTTTTCGCGATTTTCTGACGGTTAAGTCTTTATTAAAAGGTTGTTTTCGTGAAAAGAATTAGATTCTTCTTCTCCCCTCTTGGTATTCTCTACAATTTCCTCACAAACTTCTTGCAAATTTTTGTGAGAAATCTCTTCCAATTAATCCAATGTTGTGAATTAATCATCTCATCTTCTATTCTTAGTGCAAAGAACGTTGGGCTGTCTTTTGTATCTCAAAGAGTATTTCCGGATTAAATCCAAGCACCGTTGTCGGGGAAATTAAACTCTTTAGGAAAGTGTTCACATGCCTAAGACAGTGTATCAAGGATTGAGACTTAAGTGGTCATTGTATTTCTCATGTTCATGTGCGTTTGTTAAGGCTTGGAGTAGAGGCAAGTATATTACCTTTCACACTAGTGTTTTTCGTTGTATTTTCTGTAATACTTTGAAAATTTGGTGTTTGGTTGTAATACATTGGTTTGTATTTGGATTATTGTATAATTTGATATTAATTATACACAGTTAGGTTTTGTTCCCACAATTAATAAGTAGTTCTTATTCTTGAATTACTGAAAACCTAACATTCTAAAGAGTTTAATCAAACTTAGCAAGCATGTCTAGTGTGAAAGAATTGACCACAAATTTTGTCAAATTCAAGAAGTTTGATGGTGTGGAATTTCGAAGATGGAAGAAGAAGATGTATTTTATTTTTACATCTTTGAATGTAGCCTATGTCATTAGTACTCCAAGGCCTAGTGAACATGAGAATGAATCCTTGGAAAATGTTAGGGAAAGGTCGAAATGGGACAACGATGACTTTATTTGTCGTGGTTATATATTGAATGGTATGGAGGATGATCTTTTTGATGTTTATCAAAATGTTGAGTCGGCTAAGGAGCTTTGGGAGTCCTTAGAAAGCAAATATATGGCTGAAGATGCTTCAAGTAAGAAGTTTTTAGTAAGTAATTTTAATAATTTTAAGTTTGTTGATGGTCGGTCCATAATGGACCAATTTCATGAATTACAACGAATCTATGGGAACTTGAAACAACATGGAATATCTATGGATGAATTATTTGTTGTTTCAAGCATAATTGACAAGTTACCTTCTAGTTGGAAAAGTGTTAAGCATGAGCTTAAACACAAGAAAGAGGACATGTCTTTGTCCGAGTTGGCCGCCCATCTTCAAGTTGAAGAAGGGATAAGAGCCATGGAAAATGCTAAGGATGGGAATCCTAGCTCATCTACCATTAATTTGGCGGAGGAAAGAAAAACTGGTGCTTCCACTAGTGGAAAAAGGAAGAATACTAATTCTTCCAAGGCAAAGTCCAAAAGGCAAGCAAACAATAACAAGTTTGCTTGTTGGGAATGCGGTAAGGTAGGACACCGCAAGAAGGACTGTTTTTCTTTCAAGAAAAGAATGGATAAAGCCAAGGAGGGTCGTGCTAATGAAAGCAAGGACCCACCCACCAAAGGTAATCCAATTCATGAGGTTGAATTTAATTCTGATTTAGATTTAAATGCAACGGATCCTAACATTTTTATGGTGCAAGATGACGACTCATGGTGGATTTATTCGGGGGCTTCTAGGCATGTATGCAAGATGAGGCATTGGTTCAAAACCTTTCACAAGGTTGGTGATGGAGAATATCTCTTTATGGGAAACAATTCAACCATCAAGGTCCTTGGTAGTAGACAAGTAGAACTAATGTTTAGTTCAGGGAATGCAATTATTCTTAGGGATGTTTTGTATACTCCGGATATTAGTAGGAATCTTGTATCGGGGCTTTCCTTGAATAGTCTTGGTTATAAACTAGTGTTTGAAGCTAATAGGTGTATTATTACTAGAGGAACAAATTTCATAGGCCGTTGTTATTTAAGTAATGGTTTATTTAAACTTTCTTTGAAAGACACATTTGTATTTGATGATGTTTGTTTGAATGTTGATGCAAGTGATAATCATGTTGATTTAAATTTGTTTGACTTGTGGCATTCTAGATTATGACATGTTAATTATAATAAAATGCTTTTTATGTCCAAACAAGAACTAATTCCTTCTTGTGATATTTCTCCTAATAAGTGTTCTACTTGCATGTTGAACAAGATCACTAGAACTCCTTTAAGAGAGTTGAGAGAAGTTCTAATATTTTAGAACTAATCCATAGTGACTTGTGTGATTTTCATAGTACACCTTCTTTGGGGAACAAAAGATACATGGTTACTTTTATAGATGATTATTCTAGGTTTTGTTACGTGTATCTTTTGCATTCTAAAGATGAAGCTTTAACCAAGTTTGATGTTTATAAAAGAGAAGTAGAATTACAATTAGATGCATTTATTAAGAGAATAAGAACTGATAGGGGGGGGTACTATGATCCAGCATATTTCCAATCTTTGGGTATAATTCATGAGACTACAGCTGGTTATGCACCATAATCAAATGGTGTAGCTCAAAGGAAAAACAGAACCCTTGAAGAAATGTTTAATTCCATGTTATCTTATTCTGGTTTGAGTGAAGGGTTCTGGGGTGAAGCAATGTTGATAGCATGTCACATTCTTAACCGGGTTCCCACTAAGGAAAAAGAATCTACTCCTTATGAACTTTGGTACAAAAGAAAGCCAAACTTGAAATATCTCAAGGTTTGGGGTTGTAGGGCAGTCGTAAGAGTGCCTGGCAACAAGAAGAGAAAGCTCAGTGAAAGGGGCTTGGAATGCATTTTATAGGTTATGCTGAGTTTAGAAAAACCTATAGGTTCTATGTCATAGAACAAAATGACTATATATCGGTTCATTCGGTTATAGAGTCTAGAGATGCAATTTTTGATGAAAATCGATTTTCATCAATGAGTAGACCAAAACATCTACAAATTAGTGTCAATGATAGCGAGATAGTAGAGTTGGATGTACAACTTGAACCTCCTCATGAAGAAACATTCAATGAAGAGAATGTTGAGACTCTTCAAGTTCGGAGAAGTACTAGGGATAGGAGACCTAAGAACTATGGTGATGATTTTATAATCTACCTAGTTGAAGGTTCTCGGGATATCCTTAGTTCTACTACTCCATATTGTTTCAATGTGGATAGTGACTCAAAGACCTATAGTGAAGCAATATCTTCCCAAGATAGTGCATTTTGGAAAGAGGCTATAAATGATGAGATGGATTCCATCATGGGAAATAATACTTGGGTCTTAGAGGATTTACCTCCCGGTTGCAAACCCCTTGGTTGCAAGTGGATTGTCACTAGGAAAAGGAGACCGGATGGCTCCATAGTGAAATTTAAAGCCAGATTGGTTATCCAAGGCTTTAGGCAAAAGCATGGGGGGTTGATTATTTTGACACCTATGCACCGGTTGCAAGAATAACCTCAATAAGGTTGTTAATTGCAATGGCTTCGGTATATAATCTAGTGATTCATCAAATGGATGTCAAAACGACATTCCTTTATGGAGATCTAGAGGAAGAAGTGTATATGAAACAACCCGAAGGGTTTGTTTTGGAAGGGCAGGAAAATAATGTGTGTAAATTGGTTAAGTCTTTGTATGGACTTAAACAAGCACCAAAGCAGTGGCATCGGAAATTTGATGACACAATTTTGTCCTTTGGATTCAAGGTGAATCAAGCTGATAAGTCTATATATAACAAATTTGATGACAAAGGTCATGGTGTCATCATTTGTCTATATGTTGATGATATGCTTATCTTTGGTACAAGTCTACAACAAGTAGAATTGACCAAGGAATTCTTATCCTCATCTTTTCAGATGAAGGATTTGGGGGAGGCGAATGTCATTTTGGGCATCAAGATTATAAGGGAAAATGGAAGACTTATTTTAAGTCAATCTCATTATATTGATAAGATGATCAAACGGTTTAACATGTTTGATAAGTGTCCCGTGAACACCCCCATGGAACCTAATGTTAAATTGGTTAAGAATTCGGGGAAAACGGTTTCCCAATTGGAATATTCAAGGATAATTGGATCCTTGATGTATGCCATGACTAGTACAAGACCAGATATTGCATAGGCTGTGGGAAAACTACGTAGATTTACTAGTAACCCGGGTGCCCAGCATTGGTTTGCAATAAGAAGGGTCTTGAGGTACCTTAAGGGTACGTTAGACTATGGTCTATCTTATAGTGGATTTCCTTCGGTTTTAGAATGATTTTCGGATGCTAGTTGGATCACTTACAAAGAGGATGACTCTTCTGTAAGTGGTTGGGTATTCATGTTTGGGGGAGGTGCCATTTCATGGTCTTCCAAGAAACAAACTTGCATCGCTGATTCCACTATGGCAGCGGAGTTTATTGCTCTTGCTTCAGCTAGTAAGGAAGCTGAGTGGTTGAGGAATCTTATGCTAGAGTTTCCTTTATTGCCAAAGCCAATGCCACCGGTGGCAATCCATTGTGATTCCAATTCGGCGTTGATAAAGACTTATAGTCAAGTGTACAATGGTAAGTCTCAGCATATTTCACTTAGGCATAGCCTAGTGAAAGAGCTTATCAATGATGGGGTCATAAGTCTTGACTATGCTCCAACAAAGTTGAATTTGGCGGATTGCTTTACAAAGGCAATGCCAAGACATTCCATCATATTTGCCATGAATGGAATGGGTTTATGTCCAAAAACACGAATTTGTGAAACCCAATCTAACACTTGAAGAAACATCAAGTCTTAGATTCAATGTGGTTGAATTACATTTTTGTTGTTTGATAGCAATGTATGATGACCCATATTGCTATGTTACTTGTGATGTGTAAGGTAGCGTCTATTTAAAGTTCTCAAAGATTTAGAGTTGAGAAGCTCTAAATGTAAGTGTCTTGTCACAAGGGCACATTCACGTATATGAGAACCTACCTATATAAGTTCGAAGTTTAGCCGCTTCAAGAAGTCTAGATGGACATATAGACTTTGATGAACTTATGAAAGATACGGACACATGGCTGTATAAAAGTGTTAAGTGATGATTAATTCGATTTATCTTCTGTGTACTTCACCTTCGAATGGTTAGATATATCCGTGTGATTCAATCCATATGGAAATCATGGGATATGATCATCGTTAAGTGTGTTGTACTAGGTGTCAATTCAATCCGAAGGGACATTGACATTAATGCATGAGATGTGGTTTAATTGTAAGACGTGGAGAATGTTTTAAGGAACACTCTAAATGGGGGAGGATTGTTAGATTATTTAGAGTGTTGTTGGTTGCGCGCTCGCGAACCATGAAGAGCGCCCGCGCAAGGTAGGCTCGGTCGTGCAGAGAGCGCGCCTAAACTGCGTACCTCTCTGGAATTTGGCTATATGGAAGAGTGAATTTGGCACACTCGCGCATCTTGGATGGCGCGCCCGCGCATCTTGGATGGCGCGCCCGCGCTTGTGGTCGCGCCTAAACCGCGTACCACACTGCCTTCCTGTGAAAATTTGGGATTTCAGAAGAGGAGCGCCCGCTCCACCTTGAGGAGCACCCGCGCCCATCTGTTTTCACGATTTTCTGACGGTTAAGTCTTTATTAAAAGGATGTTTTTTGTGAAAAGAATTAGATTCTTCTTCTCCCCTCTTGGTATTCTCTACAATTTCCTCACAAACGTCTTGCAAACTTTTGTGAGAAATCTCTTCCAATCAATCCAATGTTGTGAATTAATCATCTCATCTTCTATTCTTAGTGCAAAGAACGTTGGGCTGTCTTTTGTATCTCAAAGTGTATTTCCGGATTAAACCCAAGCAGTGTTGTGGGGGAAATTAAACTCTTTAGGAAAGTGTTCACATGCCTAAGATAGTGTATCAAGGATTGAGATTCAAGTGGTCATTGTATTTCTCATGTTCATGTGCGTTTGTTAAGGCTTGGAGTAGAGGCAAGTATATTACCTTTCACACTAGTGTTTTTCGTTGTATTTTCTGTAATACTTTGATAATTTGGTGTTTGGTTGTAATACATTGGTTTGTATTTGGATTATTGTATAATTTGATATTAATTATACATAGTTAGGTTTTGTTCCCACAATTAATAAATAGTTCTTATTCTTGAATTACTGAAAACCTAACAGGTAGGAATTCTTGTATGTGTTTCCAATTTATTGTCACGTTTTTTTTTTATAACTCTTGCAAATTTACGACATAACCCTTTAATTTATTAATTTATTTTTTGAATAGTCCTATATACAACCCTTTAATTAATAGGCTCATATCTTGAAATGAGCGCCTCGAACTGGTATAACAATAATATTTGTGTTGATCACTTGATCAAACTATTACAGGATACTCGTAACTTTTAGCTAATTTTGATAAACTTTTAGCCTTGTTTGAGTAACTTTAAATCTAATATGTTTTTTTTTTGTTTTTTTTGAAAAAACCCTAATATAATTTTAATGTAAATAGAAAGATAAGAGTAATATATTTCCTTTCACTCACTAATAATATTGATTTTTTAGTCTTTTAAAAAAATTGAAACAAACCCCCTTCACCGTTTCGTGGTGTGGGGAAGGGAAAGGGGGTTGTTTCATGGTGGGGAAGGGAGGGGGTGGGTTTTTCTGAGTGTTACGATATAGAGGTGGGTGGTCACGGTGAGAGTAAGGGGGAAAGGGGGGCCGGTCGGCAATGGAGGTGGGTCGTCGGGGGCGGTTTTCGTTGGGGTGGGTGGGGAGCGAGGGGGGTTTCGATCTGGTAGTGGGAGGTAGGGAGACGGGGCTGCTGGAGGGGAGGTGGCGGTGGGGGTTGGGCTGGGGGTTATTTTCTTTTTTTTTTTTAATTTTTTTATATTTTTTTGACCAATCACATATTGACATGTGTCTTGGCCAAAGAGACTGCTTAGCAAGAGACTGCCACTAAGGCAATCTCTTTGGCTAATTTGAACGGGTCTCTTTGGCTAATTTTGTAGTAGTGAGGTTTATATCTAAGTCGTCCGACAAATGTCACCTGTTCTACGACGTCTTGAGAATTAAAGGGTTCGAGTGGAAGGAGAAGCACAATAAAGCTTTGTAGGACTTAAAGCAATACATGGACCAAACTAATATGACATGACCTATATACATTTCACAAGTGAAAAAGATTGTTTGGTGAGAGCTCGCTATCAATGGATTCATATGAGACCGTCAATTATGTGTGGATCAGGTGTACACAACGTCATGAATATTTTGTACATAAATTTTTTTATGGACCAAACTAATACTACTATTTATTGTACTACGTTAATTTTGGCTCGCCACAATAATTATTGAGAGTTATCAATGGCTTTGTTTCGAGCTAGCTTGATTTAATTGATGTGATAGGTTTGAACCTGAGGCTTAACAAAGCAAATTTCAACTACTACATCCGTTTTAGATTAATTGTAACGATTAGATATTTTCTACTTAGACTTTATGTCCAATTGTTACAAATAATTTGAAATAGAGGTAGTATTATATAAGCATTGTGAATTATAATTATATTGTTGTACTACTTAGCCCAATAATATAATACTTTGTATTTGGTTTAATTGGGCAAAAACTCCCTAGTGTTTGTCACCCAATTAATAATTTAGGAGTTGGGATAGAGGATATATAACAATTCTCGTAAAATATAGTTTATTATCCCTTAAAGTAACGAGCTGATGTAATACAATTGTTGATAATGTGAAGGTTTCGTCAAAAAAAAAATGTGAAGGTGGATTTCACAAAAGAAGAAACTAGGGTAAGTAACTAGTCTCATGGTTACTTAAGATCACTAAATTTCCAATTATGCATGAATGTAATACAAAACGTTTTTCCCACATTGACAGGTAATAAGAAACGAAGAAGACTCGTCAAAAAAAAAAAAAAGAAACGAAGAAGATGTCACTCAAGTTAGACTATAAAACAAGGGTTGAGCGGTTGTACAAAGCATACCTTTCTCGGCCTTTAGGCTAAGATCAAGTGTAGTATCTGTTCTTATCAGTTTAATATCTGATACGTGAGTCAATGACTCACAACGATATTAAATTTATTTTTTAAGGGGGAGGTTCCATCACGGTAGCATGCTATCGGGATCCTTAAGCGTCGCCTTTGCGTTGCACTATTGCAAAGGCCTGGCGCACCCCACTAAATTGAAGCCAAATATCTTGTTGATTTAGACTGTTACAAAAAGGACTCTTTAACATTTATTTATGGTTAATATGATTGGAGTTCGTATTATCCTTAAATTAGCCCTGTTTCGGTGGGATTAAGTTGTTTTCAAGAAAAACCAATTTCTCTTTTTAAATTGTATGGTCGTGTAAGGGTGTATATAAGGTGATCCAATTTGAGATTAGTTCTAAATTGTTTCGTGAAAGAGGTTATATAGGTAAATGTTTATGAACGGTTTGTGAACAACCATTTTTTTTTATTAATCAAGATGGTTTATTAAGAAGCTTTTTTCATGAACGACCTTTATAAATGAGAATTGTGCTTTTTGAATTTTGACAATTGCTGATCTCATAATCGCATAGTATTCAATCTTCTCATATAGTAATAGTATAGCATCATTTTATTTGATAAACCGACCGAATTTAAATCAACAGTTGTGGATCAGTCATTGACTCGTACTTAACTCCTTACATATACCCCTCCATTCCTCTTTATTTGGAAAACAGGAAAGCCCATTACTATGAAAACAAGCGGTTTAAACTCCACACTAATCTTTCCATTTATGAAATGAAAAGCGTAAAGAACAAATCATTACTTTGATGAATGGCCTAGAAAGAAGTTCACAAATTATCCCACATTGAGAAGCTACAGAAGTAATGAGAAGAATCCAGTATAAGAAGGATTTGAGTGACATTGGAAAACTCACTTACCTGGACGGGGTCAATGAAAACTTTTGACCATATAAACTTTTCTATTAACAAACCATAAAAACTTTATACTATTATCTATATATATATATATATATATATGAAAGTTTGAATTACTTTTTATGTGGTCAAAATAAAATAACTTTGACCACATGTAATGATTTATACAAAAGAAATAAATTAGCATGAGCGGTCTTATTAGATTTTCCTTATTATAAATTTTTCAAATATAAACTTTTTATCATTTTCACTTATATATAGATAAAGATATTCACGATAAAAAATGTTCATTGAAGATCGCGCAAATACAAAATGAATCGAAATTTCAGGAACGTGTGTGTATATATATATACACAAACACGCGAAGTCCATGCGTAATCGATTTAATTAAACATTGTCAACGTCAAGATCATCAGTTTTAGACAATGTCAGATATGTTCATATGTATCATTCTTCTCATAGCTGATAATCTGATTTACGAGTAATGTATGTATTGCCTTTAGCAATAAAAGGAATGTTTTAGGAAAATTTGTCAAAAACCTCCTATTAAAACAACTTTTATGTGAAAAATCTCCTTATAATTTTTTTATTTTTTTTTTCCTGTAAGATCATACCTTTATGCTAAAAAATGGATTTTGACCCTATTTTCAGACGTTAAGTGCCTAGACCCACCCATGAAACCGCCCCCCTTCCCCCACCCCACGAAATCGACCTCCACCCTCGAAGCCAACAACCCTCACTTCCCACCACCTCTTCCCTTTCCTTCATTAGGGTTTAGGGTGGTTCGGGTGTGGATTTAGGAATTGGGGGGTGCGGGTGGAGGAAGGGGTGGGGGTCATTTCGAGGTTGGGGGATAGGGAGGGGGCGTTTAGGGTGGGGGAAAACAGATGGGATGGGTAATCGGGGTGGAGGAAAGGGAGTGCGGCGAGAAAGGGGAGGAGAAGGATCTCGGGCTAGAGTCGCCGACATGAGAGACCTGGGCGTCAACGGCGACAGTGGAAAGGGAAGAGGGATTGTTGGGGCTGTTCGGGAGGCTATCGTGAAAGGGGAAGGGGTTTTGGGGAAGAGGGAGGGGTGGCTGCCGTGAAAGAGGTGGGGTTAGGATGGTCAACGCCGGAGGACAGAGTCAAACCCCTTTTTTCGGCATAAGGTATGTGTAGGCGTCTTTCGAAGCGCGCCTTCTTTAAGCATGTGGTGAATATGCTTGGTTCTCATAGGAAGTGGGAATTGACATACGATTAGGGACCCGATTAGGGACAAAGCAAAGTAGGAAGCAGCCAACAAGTTTTTAAGGAGCTTGTAAACCGTTCACGGATCATTAATGGCAACCACGATTTAAGGGACAACGATAGGCAACAACGATTGACCCGTGAAGGTTACACCCCATTCATAATCCATGAGATTACTAACTCCATATGGTTCAGAACCATGAAAGGAGGATCAGGGATGATGGTACGAAGTGAGTCATGGAGTCACATTCGCCCGTATTAGCCTCTACTCGATTCTTTTTGTACAAAGTATTCCTGCGATCTCAAAGGCATACAAACAAAGATTCAATATGTTCCAAACTAATATTAGGCTAAATTGGTTGAATATAAATGCAACACATAATTCTAAAATATTGTGATTACTTCAATTAAACAACAAGATTAAAAAGGAACCTAAACCGGTCGTCCAAATTATCTTATTAAGCGTTATGTTCAATTACATATTCTCTTTAACATGCAATATGGTGATCAATAAATATAACATCAACATTTGAAGCAATTTAACCATGAAAACAACGATTAGTATAGAAAAACATAACAAAAACCGTTAGAAATATAACGGGAACAAAAGGAACATGATTCCTTACTTTGATTGTGTTTGCTTGCAATTATAATACAATAAAACGCGTTAGTAAGTTCAAGGAAAATAAATAATACAATAAAATTTTATTCAAATGAAAGTAAAGTTGATTTGAGGCCAAACCCTCAAACAGTTTTACCTTTCATGCCTTGGTTTAAGTTTAGAACTTCGGATAAAGTATGAATTCCGGGGAGTGCTTAAGGGATGCATTGTGGAAGAATAGACAAGGCTAGTGTTTAGGCTAGAGCATAAGAGAGAAAGAGAGAATGATTTGTTTGGTGCCCGAAATTGGTGAAATCAGCTTCGTATTTATAGAGAAAATATGAGGGTGAAGCACGGAACCCTAGAATTGAAGCGTCGCGAAGAAATTAAACCTAAAAATTGCCGTGGCGCGGCAAATTAGTTTTCCTGAATTCGGTCTAAATTCATTTTATATCTTTCTTAAGCATTTAGGACGTGATAATTAGGCGTCATTTCAGCTATTCCGGACTTATTTCAGGCTTAGGATTTTATTATTTACTAATCGGGCTTAATTAATAAATAAAACGAAATGAATTAAAATGCTTTGGGTTGAAGTATGGGTTGGACTGAGTTTTAATAAATGTTTGGACTGATTTGTAGATTTAATATGTTTGACTAAATATGGATTTCAAGCACTCCAAAGATTAATTAAATACTCAACCCGACATTAATGGCGGTGAAAGGTTGTTCATCATCGAGTTTGGTTTTAGGGAGACATTTTTAGATGTCTATAGTATGACTTCGCAAAAAAAATTTGATAAAGGTATAGTCTCACAAAAAAAATAATATTTATTGCAAGGAGGTTTCTCACAAAAAATTTCTTTTATAAGGAGGTTTCTGACAAAATTTCCAATGTTATAAGACTGTTGAGGTAGATGCTATCATAATACGAAAGTAATACAAAAGTGATTTTAGAACTAAGGTGGGAATTTTTTTTTTTTTTTTTGTACGTATATCCCCTCCCCCCTCCTCAAAGTTCATGTTAGAATTGTAATCATAACCAAAAAACTAAAACTTTTAGAGGCAAAGCTAGTACTTTATAAAAACTTTATTGTGAACCGTAGGAGTTTAACAGATACATGATTTCTAGTCATGCTTGATACCTAATCTGGATTTTCCACGAGTCATGCCACAGATTTGAATGGAGAAGTTCTGAATTTACCTAGTGACCCTGTACCAAAAATCAACCTCTAACTCGCAGCCAAGTATAGTGATCATCCATTCATTTGAGGCAATACTGCAACATGACTAATAATTAACACATACATTTCACTCAGTTTTCACATTACTACTACCACAATTTTAAACTCGATTTGCTGGGAGCTCTTCAGATGAACTCCCTCTAAAAATAAACGTATGCCACTTAATGCAGCGAGCACACGGTATTCTTTAGTAAAAGGCGAAAGAATAGTTCGCTCTGTGCTCACTGCGTAGCTGCGTGAAGATTACAAAAATGAGGCGGACTTATTTATACCAATTTTGGAGCTTCAATCATTAATCTAGTTCATGTGGGACAAATCTATTTTCTTTTTTCTATTTTAAAATTTATTTATTCCGTACCTAGGGACATTTGACTACCTAAATAGCAGCTCACGCTACTGCTTTTCAATCAATTACCGAATTGCCGATCATATTATTTGAATCCTGATTGATCCAAATCTTTTGATGAAAGATCTACCAAGTATTTGAGTGAAAACACATACGCAGTCTCCATAATAAGCAGTAGATAAATACGAATTTGAAAATTCTATTTTATTCAATTCACATGCATAGTTCTCGTACGTTACGATGATTATCTAAAAAATATAAACATCGTTGAAATTTTTTGGTTTTTCCTTTTTCAAAAGTTAAACATTACATACTGATGTAGCTAATAAAGGCTCATTGGCAAATTTATTGAAACTTGTAGATAACAATCCTTAATGGCAGGATTAACTTCTTAAACTATTCTCCAAAAAATAAAAATATGTTACTATGAATTGTAGGGCTTTTCCCTAGGAAAAGGGAGCCCTTCCAAAAATTCTCTAAAGGCCACGGTCAAAGCCGAGGCCGAAGAGGGGGTTTGGAAATAGTTTTCAACCAGCAATTGACGCGCCTCGGTTATTACCTCACTAGCTGCGTCATTGCCCCAAGCTCAAAGATGAATATTACTTTCCAGAGTTTTCGCTTATATACTAGTGTCATTGGTTGTTTATATCTTAAACTATATGGGACAAGAATATGAACCTCATTTTAGTATTAAAACTATACAATTAGCTTTTACCATTATGTATATCTGCATAGTTGAGTAACAGCCATTGTTGTCAAAATCGCGATCCGGATCCTAAGATCCCATTTTAGCTAAACGATTCGAATCGGATGCAGAATTGCAGAGTAAGTAGGATCATTGTAGGATCGTACAGGATTGCACAGGATCGGGTGGGATCGGACGATCCTGTTTTCCACTTAAACTATTATTGGATTGTAAAGGATCGGACAGAATCGTGCAGAATCGGTCAGAATCGAATAAGATCGGTCAAGATCGTATGATCTTACTTTTTACTTATTAAAATGAGCCTAAAGTAATCAAACTTTTCTCTAAGCTAAGAAAATTACTATCCAACTACAAAAATTATAAATTTTACCATTTTTATAGCTTAAAAAATGTTATCTAATTATGTAATAACCCTATTATTACTATTTTTTATCAATTTTGTAGAATCTTACGATTCTACAATCCAATTTTACCGATTCGATCCTACTCCTCTCACCGATCCAAAGTAGGATCCCGATCTTGATAACCTTGATACCAGCTCTACCCTTATCCTATAAGTTTTTAATTATTTATAAAGAAAATGTACAAATTTTGAAGATTGAAATTTTGTAGGATGTAAATCAAAGAAAAAAAAAGAAAAAAAAAACAATTATCCTAAATATACATACCAAGCTAAGCTTGGCCTACTTGAAAGAAAAACTCCTTACAACGGTTCAATCCTCACTGAGGGCAATTTAGAGGAGGGAATTCTTTAACCATTCCTCTCGTTCTCCCTAATTATCTTTATTTACATCTGAGTAAGTTCAAAAATAAGGTTCAAATAATATTAGTATCTAAACACGTCCATTAAACACGGCCTTAAGAAATAGCACACGACTAATATCCCCTGACCAACCTATGTATGTTATCAATGTCAATAATCCAATCCATCTTACACTTTTTAAGTGATTAGTAAGTTAATTTTCATTAAATCAACAAATAGTTCACAACAACTCGATAATGATCACTTTTATCTTTAAATGATATATCTTTAAACTAATGTTAAACTAACTATATCCATGGTCAAAGTACTGTATTAGTAAACGCACATATTCAAAACAAGGTTTAACAATTAATTAGTTTTTGTTTCTTTTAATATTAATGGGAGATATTTTAGTCTTTATGGTTCTCCATATAAAAGAATAATTAATATGGCTAAAAATTACTCAAAACCATATTGTTCATAAGACAAGATATATAATGTATTTCGAGATTTTTATTGGAAAACTATTATCAATAAATAAAAGGCATAAGAAAGAGATACTAATCCAAGCAATATTCAGGTTTGAAGATAGTGATGGCATGCATGCAATACTGGAAATAAATCTGATCTGATCCAACATTTGATAATAAGAAGTGATAATATAATTATAGAACGACAACATACACAGAATGAAGGCAACAACAACAAACTAATAGTACAACTTAGCTTTGGTAGAGTTTGCTAGCACCTTATAGATAGATGCAGCAGTCTCCGCCATGCATGGTTTAATTGGGCAAAAACTCCCCAGTGTTTGTCACCCAATTAATAATTTAGGAGTTGGGATAGAGGATATAAAATATAGATTATTATCCCTTAAAGTAACGAGCTGATGTAATACAATTGATAAATGTGAAGGTTTCGTCAAAAAAAAGAAATTGTGAAGGTGGATTTCACATATGAAGAATGTAGGGTAAGTAACTAGTCTAATGGTTACTTAAGATCAGTAAGTTTCCAATTATGCATGAATTTAATACAAAACGTTTTTCCCACATTGACAGGTAATAAGAAACGAAGAAGATGTCACTCAAGTTAGACTATAAAACAAGGGTTGAGCAATTGAACAAAGCATACCTTTCTCGGCCTTTTGGCTAAGATCAAGTGTAGTATCTGTTCTTATCAGTTTAATATCTGATACGTGAGTCAATGACTCACAACGATATTAAATTTATTTTTTAAGGGGGAGGTTACATCATGGTAGCTTGCTATCGGGATCCTTAAGAGTCGCCTTTGCGTTGCACTATTGCAAAGGCCTGGCGCACCCCACTAAATTGAACCCAAATCTCTTGTTGATTTAGACTGTTACGTGTTGAATGACTAATTCAAAGTTAGTTGCTATTATTTAGCTAAGTTAGGGTTAGCAGGAGCTTAGGATGCTATTTTAGTGGTTGTTAGTGGGTTAGTAAGTTTATGCAGTAAATTTAGGAAGTGGGATTATGCTCCCTATTTTTTAGTTTGTTTTTATTAGTATGCCACACTATTTAAATGATGTACTGTGCTTTTTTTAATTCAAGTTAATCAAAATTTCATCTTTTGCTTTCTACTATATTATATTGCTTCAACATTGTGGTATCAAGAGCATAACCAGGTTTCGATTCACTTCAACCAAAAAAAAAAAAAAAAAAAAAAAGGGAAAAAACAAAAAGGGAAAGTTAGAGTGAGAAAGTCCCCTGCTCCACCGTGAGAAACCCAAAACCTCAAACACAAAACCCACAAAATTGAGTGAGCAAAAATGGCAGGAAATGGCACAAATCCATCCTCTCAGCCTTTAATTCCCATCTTCAAAGGGGAAAAAATATCATTTATGGAGTCTTAAAATGAAGACCATGTTTAAATCCCAAGAGCTATGGGATTTAGTGGAGAATGGGTATGACGAACCAAACCCAGCACCGGCCATTCCCGATGCACAATTGAAGGAGAACCGCAAGAAGGATGCAAAAGCGCTATTCTTCATTCAATCAGCACTAGATGATGACATTTTTCCCCGAATTACAGCAGCCACAAGTGCACATGAAGCATGGGAGACACTCAAACAAGAGTATTTGGGTGATCAGAGAGTAATTAAGGTACGATTGCAAACTCTTCGTAGTGATTTTGCCAAATTGGCCATGGGTGAGAAGGAGCATGTCCAAAATTATCTGTCTAGAGTGATTGAAATCGTCAGTCAAATGAGATCATATGGTGAAAAAATCAGCAATGAGACCATTGTGAGTAAGGTGTTGAGAAGTTTGAATGATGATTGGAATAATGTTGTTCCTGCAATTGAAGAGTCAAAGGATTTATCAAGCTTTACCTTTGATGAATTGATGGGTTCTCTGTTAGCTCATGAGAGTAGAATGAAGAAAAGTGCTACTAAGGTGGAGGAAAAAGCATTTCAGGTGAAGGGAGAGTCTTCCTTTAAGGGGAAGAGTGAAAATTCGGGAAACCATGGCAGAGGTAGAGGAGGTTTCCGTGGAGGTCGAGGCCGAGGTCGAGGAGGCTATCATGGTAATGGTAGAGGCACAGGTCATTTTAATGATTCTCGTCAACACAAGACTCAAATCCTATGCCACTATTGCAAGAAACAGGGTCACAAAGAGGTTGATTGTTGGACCAAACAGAAAAATGAGCAACCTCAAGCAAATTTCTCTGAGAAGGCAGAAGATGAGAGCAGGTTATTTATGGCCCATTCTCACATCTCTTCAAGCAACCATGATGTGTGGTTTCTGGACAGTGGATGCTCAAACCACATGTCCGGGGCAAGGTCGCTGTTCAAAGAACTCGATGAGTAAAAAACAGGAGACGTTCGTCTAGGAGACAACAAACAAATGCAAGTAGCAGGAAGAGGTGTCATCGCCATCAAAACAGTGCAAGGTGATGTAAAACTCCTGTATGATGTGCAATTCGTGCCTAATTTAGCTCATAATCTGTTGAGTATTGGTCAATTGATGAGTAGTGGCTATAAAATTGTGTTTGATGATGGTGTTTGTGATGTGATTGATAAGAAATCAGGCCATAATATAGCAAATGTTCATATGACTCAGAATAGAATGTTTCCGCTTGATATTTCAAATGATATTATAAGCAATGTATTGATTGCTAAATTAACAAATGAATCTGAGTTATGGCATTTACGTTATGGACATTTGAATGGTCGTAGTTTGAAACTTTTGAATCAGAAAGAAATAGTAGTAGGCTTACCAAAAATAGGTGAGCTTAGTTTTTGTGAAGGTTGTGTTTATGGAAAGCATAGCAAAGCTTCTTTTCCTACTGGGAAGGCATGGAGAGCATCCAAATGTCTTGAACTTGTGCATGCTAATTTGTGTGGGCCTATGAATACTGAGTCACTGGGTGGAAGTCGATATTTCTTGTTGTTAACTGATGATTATTCTCGCAGGAGTTGGGTTTATTTCTTAAAATTCAAATCTGAGGCATTTGAGAATTTTAAGAAATTCAAGGCATTGGTGGAAAACCAAAGTGGCAGACGCATAGTTTCTGTGATGAGCATGGAATTCGAAGAGATCTTACAGCACCATACACACCTGAACAGAACGGGGTGGCAGAGCGAAAGAACCGAACAGTGGTAGAAATGGCCAGGAGCATGTTGAAGGCAAAAGGGATTTCGAATAAATTTTGGGGAGAAGCTGTGTCTACTGCAGTGTGTCTCCTGAATATATCACCAACAAAGGCGGTTTACAACCGAACACCATTTGAAGCATGGAGAGGTAAGAAACCTGGGGTAAGCCACTTGAGAATTTTTGGTTGTGTAAGCTATGCTTTGGTTAATAACCGTTCTAAACTTGATGATAAATTTGATAAATGCATCTTTATTGGTTATTGTTCTCAATCCAAAGCATATCGCTTATATAACCCTGTAAGTGGCAAAGTGATAATAAGCAGGAATGTGGTGTTTAATGAGGAAGCTCGATTCAAGTGGAATGTTGACAAGGATGGCATTGCTGATTATGTTCCAGTAGATGGTGAAGCTGATGAACAACCAGCTGCAAATTCAACCACCTCCTCACCTGCAAGCACTCCACCATCAACTCCAAGTAGCAGCACAAGCGAATCACCTAGCTCTTCTGGCAGCAGTGACAGCCGTGACACTCCAGTAAGAAGAAGTAGATCCCTGGCAGAGCTTTATAGTTCCTGTAATTATGCTCTACTAGTCACCGACCCTATTTTATTTGAAGAAGCTGAAGAACAACCTGAATGGCAACTTGCTATGAGAGAAGAAATGGCAGCTATTGAGAGGAACAATACATGGGAGTTGGTTGATGCTTCGGAAGACAAGAATGTGATAGGGTTAAAGTGGGTGTTCTGAACAAAATATAATGCTGATGGAATTATTTAAAAGCACAAGGCTAGGCTCGTGGCAAAAGGATACTCCCAACAGCAAGGTGTTGACTTTGACGAGACATTTTCTCCCGTTGCTCGATTTGAGACGGTGAGAATAATGTTAGCATTGGCTGCCCAGCTTAAGTTACCTGAGTATCAACTCGATGTGAAGTCTGCGTTTTTGAATGGTTATCTACAAGAAGAGGTGTATGTGGCCCAACCAGAAGGCTTTGTCGTAAATGGCTTTGAAGACAAAGTATACAGATTGAGGAAAGCTCTTTACGGGTTGAAGCAGGCACCACGAGCATGGTACAGCAGAATTGATTTCTACTTTCGGAACAATGGATTCACAAGAAGTGAAAATGAGCCCACATTATACTTCAAACGTGAAGGTAATGGTGATTTTCTACTAGTTTGCCTTTACGTAGATGATATGATTTTTATGGGTTCATCCGAGTCTTTAGCTGCAAACTTTAAGTCTAGTATGATGAAGACTTTTGAGATGATAGATTTGGGGTTGTTGCAATATTTTTTGGGTCTTGAAGTAAAACAAGACTTGGATGGAGTTTTTGTATGCCAAAAGAAGTACTCTGCAGATTTGTTACAGAGGTTCAATATGTCAGACTGTGAAATTGCAGTCACACCAATGAATGTCAATGAAAAATTACAACGTGAAGATGGAACGGAAGCAGCAAACGCAAGGCTATTTAGAAGTCTAGTGGGTGGTTTAAATTACTTAACACACACTAGACCCGACATTGCTTTTCCAGTTAGCTTGGTATCCAGATTTTTGCATGATCCTACCCGACAACACCTTGGAGAAGCCAAAAGAATACTTCGATATGTTGCTGGAACTATAGACTTTGGCATTTGGTACTCCAAAACATCAAGTTTCAAACTTGTGGGCTTCACTGATAGTGATTGGGCAGGTAGTATTGATGATCGTAAGAGCACTTCAGGGAGTGTTTTCAGTCTTGGTTCAGGTGCAGTAACATGGAGTTCAAAGAAGCAAGAAACAGTAGCTTTATCTTCTTCCGAAGCTGAATATGCAGCAGCTACTTCAGCAGTGCGTCAGGGTTTGTGGCTTAGAAAATTACTTTCCGATCTTGGTTATGTGCAAGCAAAAGCTACTGATGTTTTTTGTGACAACAGGTCAGCTATTACAATGAGCAAAAATCCAAAATTTCATGCAAGAACTAAGCACATAGATGTGCAGCATCACTTTGTTCGACAACTTGTAACTGATGGGAAAATTATTCTGAAATTTTGTGGCACCAATGAGCAGGTGGCTGACATCTTTACTAAGGCACTTCCTCAAGCTAAGCATGATTTCTTCCGGATGCAACTAGGAGTATGTAACTTTGAATCAAGGGGAAGTGTTGAATGACTAATTCAAAGTTAGTTGCTATTATTTAGCTAAGTTAGTGTTAGCAGTAGCTTAGGATGCTATTTTAGTGGTTGTTAGTGGGTCAGTAAGTTTATGCAGTAAATTTAGGAAGTGGGATTATGATCCCTATTTTTTAGTTTGTTTTTGTTAGTATGCTACACTATCTAAATGATGTACTGTGCTTCTTTTAATTCAAGTTAATCAAAATTTCATCTTTTGCTTTCTACTATATTATATTGCTTCAACATTAAAAGGACTCTTTAACATTTATCTAAGGTTAATATGATTGGAGTTCTTATTATCCTTAAATTAGCCCTATTTCAGTGGGCTTAATTTGTTCTCAAGAAAAACCAATTTCTCTTTTTAAATTGTATGGTTGTGTAAGGGTGTATATAAGGCGATCCAATTTGAGATTAGTTCTAAATTGTTGTGTGAAGAGGTTATATAGTTAAATGTTATGAACAGTTTGTGAACAACCTTTTTTGTTTTTTGTTTTTTTTTTTTTAATCAAGACGGTTTATTAAAAAGTATTTTTCACGAACGACCTTTATAAATGAGAATTGTGCTTTTTGAGTTTTGACAATTGCAGATCTCATAATCGCATAGTATTCAATCCTGTCATATAGTAACAGTATAGCATCATTTTATTTGATAAACCGACGAATTTCAATCAACAGTTGTGGATCAGTCATTGACTCGTACTTAACTCCTTACAAATACCCCTCCATTCCTCTTTATTTGGAAAACAGGAAAGCCCATTACTATGAAAACAAGCGGTCTAAACTCCACACTAATCTTTCCATTTATTAAATGAAAAGCGTAAAGAACAAATCATTACTTTGATGAATGGCCTAGAAAGAAGTTCACAAATTATCCCACATTGAGAAGCTACAGAAGTAATGAGAAGAATCCAGTATAAGAAGGATTTGAGGGACATTGGAAAACTTACTTACCTGGACGGGGTCAATGAGCGATCAAGAAGACTCATGGCCTAGGGTGATGGCTTCCATTGCACTTAGGACGCGCATCAGCTTAAGATCTCCCCAAGTGGGAGAGTCTACGTCATAATTTGTGACAGTGGAGGCCTGCGTTCGCGCGGCTTCTATCTAATTCTATTCTAAAATTTCGCTGAAAATTTTGATAGAAATGTCTATTTGAGCGTATAATCTTTTCTTTTAACAAACAGTAAAAACTTATTACTATTATATATACTCCCTCCGCCCGTGAATATCTGCAACAAATTTTTTTATTTCCTTTTTTGGTAATATTTAACTATTAATTACACACTATTACCCACTTTTTGGTTAGTGGTCCCCTCCACTACCTATTACCCACTACCTAAAACCCACTACAAATATTTGTGTTCACACTACAAATACCAAATATATCCTTATTTTTCAACACTTAAATGTTTAGTTTATATATATCATCATATGGATAATTTTGTATTTTTACCTTTCTCTCTCATTAATTAAACCCACAAAAACTCAATTAACACTCCCCTAAAAGTTTTTCCTAGGGATCCGCATTTATGTCCTTTGTTGCAAGTATTCACGGGCGGAGGGAGTATATATATATATGAAAGTTCGACTCAATTAATATTTATAAGTGGTCAAAATAATATTACTTTGACCACATGTTATGATTTATACAATAGAAATAAATTAGCATGAGCGATCTTATTAAATTTTCCTTATTATAAATTTTCCAATATAAACTTTTTATAATTTTTACTTATATATAGCTAAAGATATTCACGGTAAAAAATGTTCATTGGAGACCGCGTAAATACAAAAGGAGTCAAAATTTCAAGAACGGAGAAAGTATAAATATATATATATATGCGTAATCGATTTAATTGAACATTGTCAACGTCAAGATCATCAATTTTAGACAATGTCAGATATGTTCGTATGTATCATTCTTCTCATAGCTGATAATTTGATATACGAGTAACGTATGTATTGCCTTTAGCAATGAAAGGAAAGTTTTAAGAAAATTTGTCAAAAACCTCCTATTAAAATAACTTTTTTGTGAAAAACCTCCTTATAATATTATTTTTATTTTTTCCCGTAAGATCATACCTTTATGCTGAAAAATGGATTACGACCCTATTTTCAGACGTTAACTGCCTAGACCCACCCACGAAACCGCCCCCTTCCCCCACCCCACGAAATCGACCTCCACCCTCGAAGCCAACAACCCTCACTTCCCACCACCTCTTCCCTTTCCTTCATTAGGGTTTAGGGTGGTTCGGGTGTGGATTTAGGGTTTGGGGGGGGTGTGGCGTGGAGAAAGAGGTGGGGGTCATTTCGAGGTTGTGGGATAGGGAGGGGGCGTTTAGGGGTGGAGGAAAGGGAGTGCGGCGGGAAAGGGGAGGAGAAGGATCTCGGGATAGAGTCGCCGACATGTGAGACCTGGGCGTCAACGGCGACAGTGGAGGGAAGAGGGATGGCTGGGGCTGTTCGGGAGGCTGTCGTGAAAGGGGAAGGGGTTTTAGGAAAGAGGAAGGGTTGGCTGCCGTGAAAGGGGTGGGGTTAGGGTGGTCAACGCCGGAAAGAGTTTAACCCCTTTTTCCGGCATAAGGTATGTGTAGGCGTCTTTCGAAGCGCGCCTTCTTTAAGCATGTGGTGAATATGCTTGGCATTCATAGGAAGTGGGAATTGACATACGATTAGGGACCCGATTAGGGACAAAGCAAAATAGGGAGCCGCCAACAAATTTTTAAGGAACTTGTAAACCGTTCACAGATCATTAATGGCAACCACGATTTAAAGGACAACGATAGGCAACAACGATTGACCCATGAAGGTTACACCCCATTCATAATCCATGAGATTACTAACTCCATATGGTTCAGAACCATGAAAGGAGGATTAGGGATGATGGTACGAAGTGAGTCACGGAGTCACATTCGCCCGTATTGGCCTCTACTCGATTCTTTCTGTGAAAAGTATTCCTGCGATCTCAAAAGCATACAAACAAAGATTCAATATGTTCCAAACTAATATTAGGGCTAAATTGGTTGAATATTAATGCAACACATAATTCTAAAATATTGTGATCTCTTCAATTAAACAACAAGATAAAAAGGAACCTAAACCGGACGTCCAAATTATCTTATTAAGCATTATATTCAATTACATATTCCCTTTAACATGCAATATGGTGATCAATAAATATAACATCAACATTGGAAGCAATTTAACCATAAAAACAACGATTAGTAAATGAAAAACATAACAAAAACCATTAAAAATATAACAGGAACGAACAAAAGGAACATGATTCCTTACTTTGATTGCGTTTTCTTGCAACTATAAAACAATAAAACGCGTTAGTAACTTCAAGGAAAATAAATAATATAATAAAATAGAAATTAATTCAAATGAAAGTAAAGTTCATTTGGGGCCAAACCCTCAAACAGTTCTACCTTTCACGCCTGGGTTTAAGTTTAGAACTTCGGATAAAGTACGGACTCCGGGGAGTGCTTAAGGGATGTATTGTGGAAGAATAGGGAAGGCTAGTGTTTAGGCTAGAGCATAAGAGAGAAAGAGATAATTATTTTTTTGGTGCCCCGAAACTGGTGAAATCAGCTTCGTATTTATCGAGATAATATGAGGGGTGAAGCACGGAACCCAAGAATTAAAGCGTGTGGAAGAAATTAAACCTTAAAATTGTCGTGACACGGTACAGCTTGCCGGGACGCGGCGTCATTTGCCGTGACGCAACATTTTTACCGTGGCGCGGCAAATCAGTTTTCCTAAATTCGGTCTAAATTCGTTTTATATCTTTCTTAAGCATTTAGCACGTGATAATTAGGTGTCGTTTTAGCTATTCCGGACTTATTTTAGGCTTAGGATTTTATTATTTACTAATCGGGCTTAATTAATAAATAAAACGAAATGAATTAAAATGGTTTGGGTTGAAATATGGGTTGGACTGAGTTTTAATAAATGTTTGGACTGATTTGTAGATTGAATATGTTTGACTAAATATGAATTTTAAGCACTCCAAAGATTAAATACTCAACCCGACATTAATTACGGTGAAAGGTTGTTCATCATCGGGTTTGGTTTTGGGGAGACATTTTTAGGTGTCTACAGTATGACTTCGCAAAAAAAAATTTGATTAAGGTATGGTCTCACAAAATCATAATATATATTGTAAGGAGGTTTCTCATTTATAAGGAGGTTTTTGACAAAATTTCCAATGTTTTAAGACTATTAAGGTAGATGCTATCAAAATACGGAAGTAATACAAAAGTGATTTCAGAACTAAGGTGGGAATTTTTTTTTTTTCATTTTTTTTTTTTTTTTGTATATCCCCTCCCCCTTCCTCAAAGTTCATGTTAGAATTGTAATCATAACCAAAAAACTAAAACTTTTAGAGGCCAAGGTAGTACTTAAAAACTTTATTGTGAACGGTAGGAGTTTAACAGATTCATGATTTCTAGTCATCCTTGATACCTAATCTGGCATTTCCATGAGTCATGCCACAGATTTGAATGGAGAAGTTATGAATTTACCTAGTTACCCTGTACCAAAAATCTAACTCTAACTCGCAGCCAAGTATAGTGATCATCCATTCATTTGAGGCAATACCGCAATATAACCAGTAAAATTTAACACATACATTTCACTCAGTTTTCACATTACTACTACCACATTTTTAAACTAGATTTGCTGGGAGCTCTTCAGATGAACTCCCTCTAAAAATAAACGTATGCCACTTAATGCAGCGAGCACACGGTATTCTTTAGTAAAAGGCGAAAGAATAGTTCGCTCTGTGCTCACTGCGTAGCTGCGTGAAGATTACAAAAATGAGGCGGACTTATTTATACCAGTTTTGTAGCTTCAATCATTAATCTAGTCCATGTGAGACTAATCTATTTTTTTTTTTTTTTTTTTTAATTATTTTCATTTTCTTTTTTCTATTTTAAAATTTATTTATAAAGGCTCATTGGCAAACTTATTGAAGCTTGTAGATAACAATCCTTAATGGCAGGATTAACTTCTAAAACTATTCTCCAAAAAATAAAAATATGTTACTATGAATTGTAGGGCTTTTCCCCAGGAAAAGGGAGCCCTTCCAGAAATTCTCGACGGCCACGGTCAAAGCCAAGGCCGAAGAGGGGGTTTGGAAATAGTTTTCAACCAGCAATTGACGCGCCTCGGTTATTACCTCACTAGCTGCGTCATTGCCCCAAGCGCAAAGATGAATATTACTTTCCAGAGTTTTTCGCTTATATACTAGTGTCATTGGTTGTTTATGTCTTTTAAACTATATGATATGGGACAAGAATAAGAACCTGATCATTAGTACCAAAACTATACAAATAGCTCTAACCATTTTGCATAGTGGAGTACCCTTGAGCTACAAAACTATAAGTACCACCTCTACCCTTATCCTATAAGTACATAATTATTTATAAAGAGAGTGTACAAAATTTGAAGATTGAGAGTTTGTAGTGTTGTGAATCAAAGTTTAAAAGACCAACAATATTCTGTTTATACATACCAAGCTAAGCTTGGCCTAGTTGAAAGGAAAACTCCTTCCAACGGTTCAATCCTCACTATGGCCTCTAAGGGCAATTTAGGGGAGGAAATTCTTTCACCAAATTATCTTTATTTACATCTAAATAAGTTCAAAAATAAGGTTCAAGTAATATTAATATCTAAACACGTACATCCATTAAACACGGCCTTAAGAAATAAGACACGACCAATATCCCCTGACCCTAACGTATGTATGTCACCAATGTCAATAATCCAATCCATCTTACACTTTTTACGTGATTAGTAAATTAATTTTCATTAAATCAACAATCAAAACGTCACATACAATAGTTCACAGTACAACAACTCGATCACTTTTATCTTCAATGGTATATTTTTAAACTAATTAATGTGAAACTAACTATATATATGGTCAAAGTATTGTATTAGTAAACACGCATATTTAAAACTAGGTTTAACAATTAGTTTTTGTTTCTTTTAATATTAATGGGAGATATATTAGTCTTTATGGTTCTCCATATAAAAGAATAATTCATATGCATGGAGAAAAATTACTCAAAACCATATTATTGTTCATAAGCCAAGATATATAATGTATTTCAAGATCTTTATTGGAAAACTATTATCAATAATTAAAAACAATAAGGCATAAGAAAGTGATACTTATCCAAGCAATTTTCACGGTTTGAATATAGTGATGGCATGCATGCAACACTACACATTCCCGATAATTTGGAAACAAATCTGATCCAACTAACATTTAATAATAAGTTGAGATAATATAATTATGGAACGACAACATACACAGGCTGAAGGTAAGAGCAATACAACTTAGCTTAGCTAAAGTTTGCTAGCACCTTATAGATAGATGCAGTAGTCTCCGCCATGCATATACTATACATACATACATACACACTGTACGTGGGCAAGATGACATACATTGTACCTTCCTTTATTTAATTGGTACTAGAGACTCTTTCTTAGAGAGTACATAGAGCCAACAACGTAACCCAGGCCATCGTTAATTAGAATATGGATATGAGTGGGATGCAAACACCAACACAGTGATAGGGTTCAACATATGGTACGCAAGGTTCCCCAATGCTTGCGTGGCAAGTAAGAATAAAAAGCAATAAAAATAACACTTCGGATTATTTTAGGAAGATACCTATATAAGTTGGGATTATTCCAAAATAATCAAAAGTTGAGATTATTTAAAGAAAATCAGTCAAAGTTGAGATTATTAAACTAATTTTTCCCCTAAAAAAATTACAATGGATATACAATATATACCCGATTTTTTTCAAATTTTTTTTTTATTAGTCACTTTAAATGAAAAAAAATAAAAAATATTAACCCTAGAACATTGTTTTTAAAATCGCGATTCAATTCTTGAAATCTTACAAATTTTCAATTCATATATGGCCATACATTTTGATTTAGGATACTAATTGATTATACATATTCCTATAACCAGTGAAAACTTCACAAATTTAAAACTTGTCTAACTACGAAGTTATAATTAAAATATATTGTCAATTAATGGTTGCTTATTGATTATAAATATTTCCTATGATTAAGTAGGTTCTTAACTTGTAAAACTTGTAATAAAAACACTTTTAATAAACTTTTTACCTTGTAATAATTAAGTTCTTAACGTTTTGATTGTGTTGTTCATTAAAACTGACTATTTTACGATTTGATTATAAAAATCCATTTCAATACAAAGTAGAATCACGATTTTGATAATTTTGCCCTTAAAGCACCTAGTGCAAGCACCTACCCGAGGGGATTCTCCTATATTGAATTGGTTGCTATTCTGATATCGCCTGGAGTTTGTTTGCAGAGTTACTGATCCATGGTAGATTGGTGGAGTCATAGACTAATAGTGTGTCTCAGTCTAAAATAAGTCAAATTATAAAGGAAAATTACTTTAAATAATCCAACCTTACTTTGCTCCGTTCTCCCTAAATAATCTCACATTTGGATTATTCCATAACAATTTCACCTTTCACACCCATTTTCCCAAAATGAACCCCGATGACCGGTTACCTAAACAACCGGTCATTTTTTTCTTTCTCCTCCCTCCTTCCCATCTTCCTCCATTCCCACCACCCAAAGTTCCACCCCTTTCTTTCTTCCTCCTCCACCAACCACTCTAGCCCCTTCCCGCTGACAGACTTGCCGGCCCCCTTCCCCTAGCAAACCTGCCGGCTTCAAAAACCGGCCCACCCTTCCCTCCTCCACTTTTAAACCGGCTTACTCCCACCCAAAAAATAAAAAAAAATAAAAAATTTAAACCCCTTTGATTTGCATGGTTTCAGGGGTGGAGGAGGTGATTTAGGGGGCTAGGGTTTTAGTTATGGGTTGTTTTGGGGTTATGGGTGGCAGTTTCGGGGGCTAGGGTTTTGGTTATGGGTTGTTTTGGGGTTATGGGTGGCAGTTTCGGGGGCTAGGGTTTTGGTTATGGGTTGTTTCAGGTTATGGTTGGGGTGGAGGAGGTGGTTTCTGAGTGGCGGTTTCAGGACTGGGGTTTTGGTTATGGGTGGCTTAGGGGGTGTAGAGGAGGGGTAGGTCGGTTTCGTGGTGGTAGGGCTGAGGAAGGGGTAGCCATTGCCGGTGGTGGGCTGGAGGTGGTCATGGAGGATTAGAGAGGTGAGAGAAAGGTGGTTTTTTTTAAAAAAAAAATGTAAATTAAAATCTAAACCAAACCAATAAAAACATGACACGTAAGCAAGGTCACCTGACACGTAAGCAAGGTCACCTGCTGGGGTTGATATATATGGGAAGATGGGGTAAAAGGTTGGATTATTCTGGAATAATCAAAAGGTGGGATTATTTTGGGAGAATGGAGTAAAGGTTGGATTATTTAAAGTAATTTTTCCAATAAATAAATAAATAAACATAAAAAGTAAATAAATCAATAACATAATACTAACACAGACACCAGGAATGACACGTGTCACTTCATGGTGCTGTTTTTTCCCTCCAAAACTCCCCTTCCCTTTTGGCAAAAAACTTTTATTTTTAGAATATTTGTATAATAAAACTATAATAATATTATTCCAAATCTTATACTCCCTTCATTCCTAAAAGTTCGACTCACTTTGCATTTGCATGGTATCCAATGATCATCTTTGACCATTAATAACTTCGGCTATGTATAAGTAATAAAATTTAAAAAGTTGATATTTGAAAAATTCATGATAAGGGGAATCTAATAAGATCAAACTTGTTAATTTATTTTGATTGTATAAATCATAAAATGTGGTCAAAGTTATTGTATTTTGACCACATGAATAGTAAGTTAGTCGAACTTTCAGAAACGGAGGTAGTATATTATTTTTACATAAATAAAATGTATTTCTTTTTATTTCGTGTTCTTAATTCTTCCATACACATTTACCTAAAATATTATTCCAACTCTTTTTAAATTATAGAAAAATTGAGTCACTGGTTCAGATATAAGATACAATCATTACCGCCTGGACATCTTTTAACGGAGTATTATTGAATTTTGCCCAAAAAATAATAATAAAATTGATTAATATCGTTGATATTAAAGAAATTACTTTAAAATATCACTTTGTTTTTTTTTTCAAATACCTCTAATATTTTGTTTCTTAGACTAATGAAGTGTTAGATATGACTATGAAATAATTGTTGTGTTTGACAGCTATATCATATGTCTTATTCTAGAAAAATGTAAAATATCAATCAATTTTTTGTTATTACGTAATTAGTAAATACAAAAAAAAATTATTCTCTTTTGTTGAAATATTTGATTGATATAATAAATTTATTACATTCGACAATATAAATAAGTTGCATAGTAAAAGATACGTCGAACGTAGTGACAAGTGACATCTTCTTGTGTATCCTTTTTTTTTCTCCAATAAATAGCTATTATTTAAAAATAAAATTTTAAGGAAATAAACAAACAACAATTATTGGATAGCTTCAAACACAATTTTATATAATAACAAAGAGCGACGATATCATGTACAACATCAATTCATAAACAGAAACTGTGCTATTAATAATATAGGTTAGTGTTGCCTAATTATGGATTATTATTGCCTTTAATGGTTCGAGTAGTATTTATTTCTATTGAAATTATTTTATTGGATATAAAGGTGATATATTATTTGTAATTTATATATTTACATATATGTTGTGCTAATAGTTTACTGTAGATTTTATTCTATTGTTTGATTAATAATTTCATGTTTATCAAAGGGCATTTATAAATAAGTCCTTAGTCATATAGTCACTAGATTGTATAGTTTTCTTGGGAATAATATGCATCATTAATGTAATATAATATATACTACTTTTAAATATTTGCAACACAACTAATCAACAATATATTTTTTTTCTCAATTGTAATTTTAATAATTTTTTCCTTATTATTATTTTCTATATGTATTGCATTTTCTTATTTCCATATGAGTTGTCACATTTTTATATTATATTATATCACAATTAATTATGGGAAAAAGATTATTATTACTTGTGTAAAAAAAAAAAAAGATTATTACTACCATGTATCGCATGGGCACTAATCTAGTATCAACCAAACTAAACCCAATATGAAACCTAATATTTACATCAATTCAATTCCTCCCCCTAAAAAAAATTTCAAGAAATTTATTTGATGTTACTAATAGTTTGAGATTATTTTAACTGTGTCAACATATTAATTTCTCACTGTGTCGGCAGATTAGTTGTTGAAATTACAGTAATTAATTACTCCTTTGCTACATGTATTGACAGGCTAAAGTCGTATCACCTAATTAAAAGTAAATCCTAAAACCACTAACTAAAATAGATAGGGAAGTAGGGTCAAATCCATAAGAAAACATCGTTCTTCTATTCCCAATTAATTAATATAATCTAAATTATAAAGAAACAAATAAGGTTTGTAAGAATTAATCTAAGGGAATAATCAATAATAAAAGGTTTAGGGTCACAGGTTCACCAATAATTAATACTCCGTTATAAAACATAACAATCAACGATTAATATTGCAAACATAACATAATTAACAGACTCTCGCAATTTATTAATCAACATAGATCTAGCAGCCTCTCGCAATTTACTAGATATAAGTTCCTATTGAAAATAGCTTTTAATATCAAATTAACATCTGCTCGATTCATCAATTCAATATTGCTATACTTTTAAAATCAAATCACATCTGCTCGATTCATAATCTAATTGCAAAGAGTTAAAACAATTCAATAAGAAATTATCATGCAATATCAATAATCAATGATAACAAATTATCCCTTCATATTAATTATGGATCCCCCAAGAACCATAGAATTAAACTACTCACATATATTTAAATCTAAACTAATCAAAGCAATTAAAGTAAGCATAATAAAAACAAGAATAATAATTAAAACTAAATAGCAAAAGCGTAAACGAAGGCTGAAAATAACAAACTAAGACCATATCACACAAGTCAAATTCTCTCTAAACAATTACTCCCTTTAGAGTCGCATCCCTAGCTCAATTCTAGGGTTCTTGTTCTTGTTCTTGAGCTCTTATTTGTTCTTGGTGGGGCTCTAAGATTACACTTGTTGAGATCTTAGCGTGGATTGATGTCCTAAGGTAAATTATAGGTACTGTTTACCAGAGCAAGGTGTTTAATTCTGCTTCAGTGGGAAGCTAGGTGTTTATTTTTGCAGGGGTGCTAATGACTTAGAATCTCCAAAGTTACCTTATGTATTTTGGTTGATTAGGTCTTTTTTGCCCATGTTTTTGATTCTTTCAGAAACTAAAACCGATGTAAACACTATAGCTAGTAAACTTAGTAGTAGTAATCCCTCTTTTGTGTGTGGAGTTGATGCGAAAGGTACTAAAGGTGGCATCTTAGTTCTAGCTTGGACTTCCATGGAAGTTTTTTGTGTCTTTAAGTCCAAGCATTTAGTGCTTTGTACAGTACTTGATGATAATAATCATAAATGGAGTGTGATGTTTGTGTATGGTGCTTCTATTTTACAAGAAAATTAGCTGTTTGGTCACAAATGCTTACTCTTTTAGCTAGCAATCCAACTGTCTTATAGTTGGTGATTTTAACCAACTTGAATCACGATTAGATAAGTTAGGCGGGTCTCCTTTGATTTTGGGATGGGAGGACTTTTTGGATTGGAGAATTAACTCTAATCTGTTAGGAACTCCAATCTGGAAAATTCCCTGTTTCTCATAGTGAGAAACGAAATTTGTTTCTCATGGGTGCATTTTCGTGAATAAATCAACAACTTTTTCATTATTGTGGGCTCTACAGTTGAATAAAGTTGTTGGTTTATTTACAAAAATGTCATGTGAGAAATAAATTTTGTTTCTCACTATGAGCAACTGGGGCTCCCTCCTCCATTCTCGAGTCCCCGGTTTACGTGGACTAATTTAGAGATCCTCCTGAACTTATTCTTGAACGTTTGGATAGATCGTATATGTCTCAAGGCTGGTTTAACCTTTTCCCAGCTACAAAGGTTTTAAACCAGCCAATTTTAGTGTCTGATCATGCAGCAATCATAGTGGATACTAATTAAGTATCTTTTCAGAAGAACAGACCATATCAGTTGGAAAATTGGTGTCTTAATTTTCCAGAGATAGGGGAGATTATATGTCAAGTATGGAAAATAGACTTTCCCGCAGAATGAGTGTGGCTAGAAATCGTCTTCGGCACTGGTGCTTAGATAATAAAAAGCTGTGGGCCGGGGGATTAACTGGAATCACGTTACTGAGAATTTAAGTGGTGAGGTGAGATGGTTTCTGGTATGACTTCGGCGATGAATTATGTTTCTAAGATAAGGTCGACATCAAGTGAGGTTGCTCTCATAAACCAATATTGGAGGCAGTGGATGAAAGAGCAATGGTTAATACTGGGTGACTGTCCTACCAGACTACTCTTTTCAAAAGTGAAACAAAGGCAAGCAAAAAAAGAACTTCTGCAAATTAGGGATGATAGTGGTCAGGTTTTTACAGGCCAAGAGAACATTCAAGCCACTATAGATCTTTCTCTAAAGTCAGTGTACGAGTCGGATTTGGTAGCTTGTAATGATGAAGAGGTCGACTTAGTGCTACGGGAGCTAGCTCTTCCTCAAATTTCCCAGAACCAAACAACTCAACTAATGCGGCCTATTTCTTATCAAGAGGTAGAGAGGGTCGTGTTTGATTTGAAAGGGTCAACATCACCAGGTCCGGATGGCATTACTACGGAATTCTTTCATAGGCACTAGAGGATGGTAGGCCTGTCTGTGTTCCAAGCGATGGAACGGTTTTTTGAAACAGGTTATCTTCTTCGAGAATGGAATCATTCTATTTTGGTTATGATTCCCAAAATTGCAAATCCGGAAGAGGTAAAGCATCTACGCCCTATTAGTTTGTGTAATACCATCTATAAAATTGCCTCAAAGTGTTTAAAAAGGTTCTCCCTGGTCTTATAGCGAATTCGCAACATGCCTTTGTTCAGGGACGTTATAGGAGTGATAATGTTATTTTATGTCAGGAACTTATAGATGTTATTAATAAGAAAAGGGTGGGAGGAGTTAATCTAGCCTCGATCAAATTAGATATGAATAAGGCTTACGATAGGATTCATTAGGGGTTTATCCTTAAGGTACTTCGAGTCTATGGGTTTCCACCTCATTGGATAGGATTCATTGGGGGTTTAACCTTAAGGTACTTCGAGCCAATGGGTTTCCACCTCATTGGATTTAGCTAATTGAACAGTGTGTATCCACTGTCTTGTTCCAATCCCTGGTTAATGGTAAGGTGTCAACAGGTTTTTCTCCTCAGTGTGGTATTCGTCAAGGTGATATGTTATCTCCGTTCCACTTTTTATTCTGTATGGATATCCTAAGTAGGATGCTACAAATAGGGGAAGATATTGGTAGTTTTCAGGGAGTTCGAGTTGTCAGAAGGGCACTAACTGTGTCTCATCTTTTCTTTGCAGATGATGCAATGATTTTCTTCAAATCGGATCGGGCTTCTTGTATGTCTATCAATCACATTGTATTCAGGTTTTGTTTGGTATCGGGCCAACAGTTGAACCTTAACAAATCCTTTATAAAGTTCAGTCCAAATACATCAGAGGAAAATCAGTACGAATTCAAGAACGTGTTTGGAATGACACTGGTTAAGGTTTTTGGGCATCATTTAGGCGTACCAATCAACATGTCAAGGAAGAAAAGTACGCATTTTACGTACTTGATTGACAAGGTTATGGAGAAAATAATTTCATGGAACTCTGTTTTCCTATCACAGGTTCAGAAACTAGTTCTGATAAATTCAGTGTTAGTATCTATGTCTCACATGTCTTTTCAGCAGTGGATATTCCTGTTTCTATTTTATCGAAGATTGATGCTCTGATTATCAATTTCTTTTGGATAAAGCAAGGGGAAAGGCGTATGCATTGGGTATGGAAAGGAATTTTACATAAACCTAAGGGAATGGGAGGTCTGGGTTTGAATATACTTACTTGCTCTTTTCTGGTAATCTCAAGAATTAATCACCTATAACTAAGTTATTATAACATGTTTTAACTAGTTATGAGGTCAATAGACAAGAAATATAGAAAAAAGGCATGCTAGTAGCCAAAATGGCCTTACTTGAGCCATTTTGGTTGAAATTGCGTCACCAAACCTCTTACTTGCTCTTTTCTTGTAATCTCAAGCATTAGGAACCTATAAATAAGTGATTATGACATGTTTTAACTAGTTATGAGTTCAGTAGACAAGAAATACAGAAAAAAGGCATCCTAGTAGCCAAAATGGCCTTACTTGAGCCATTTTGGTTGAAATTGCGTCCCAAAACCTCTTACTTGCTCTTTTCTTGTAATCTCAAGCATTAGTCACCTATAACTAAGTTATTATGACATGTTTTAACTATTTATGAGTTCAATAGACAAGAAATATAGAAAATAGGCATCCTATTAGCCAAAATGGCCTTACTTGAGCCATTTTGGTTGAAATTGCGTCCTAAAACCTCTTACTTGCTCTTTTCTTGTAATCTCAAGCATTAGTCACCTATAACTAAGTGCTTATGACATGTTTTAACTAGTTATGAGTTCAATAGATAAGAATTATAGAAAATAGGCATCCTAGTAGCCAAAATGGACTTACTTGAGCCATTTTGGTTGAAATTGCGTCTCAAAACCTCTTACTTGCTCTTTTCTTGTAATCTCAAGCATTAGTCACCTATAAATAAGTTATTATGACATGTTTTAACTACTTATGAGTTCAACAGACAAGAATTATAGAAAATAGAAATCCTAGTAGCCAAAATGGCCTTACTTGAGCCATTTTGGTTGAAATTGCGTCCCAAAACCTCTTACTTGCTCTTTTCTTATAATCTCAAGCATTATTCACCTATAAATAAGTGATTATGACATGTTTTAACTATTTATGAGTTCAATAGACAAGAAATATAGAAAATAGGCATCCTAGTAGCCAAAATGGCCTTACTTGAGCCATTTTGGTTGAAATTGCGTCCCAAAACCTCTTACTTGCTCTTTTGTTGTAATCTCAAGCATTAGTCACCTATAACTAAGTGATTATGACATTTTTTAACTAGTTATGAGTTCAATAGACAAGAATTATAGAAAATAGGCATCCTAGTAGCCAAAATGGCCTTACTTGAGCCATTTTGGTTGAAATTGCGTCCCAAAACCACTTACTTGCTCTTTTCTTGTAATCTCAAGCATTATTCACCTATAAATAAGTGATTATGACATGTTTTAACTAGTTATGAGTTCAATAGACAAGAAAAATAGAAAATAGGCATCCTAGTAGCCAAAATGGCCTTACTTGAGCCATTTTGGTTGAAATTGCGTCACCAAACCTCTTACTTGCTCTTTTCTTGTAATCTCAAGCATTAGGCACCTATAAATAAGTGATTATGACATGTTTTAACTAGTTATGAGTTCAATAGACAAGAAATACAGAAAAAAGGCATCCTAGTAGCCAAAATAGCCTTACTTAAGCCATTTTGGTTGAAATTGCGTCCCAAAATCACTTACTTGATCTTTTCTTGTAATCTCAAGCATTAGTCACCTATAAATAAGTGATTATGACATGTTTTAACTAGTTATGAGTTTAATAGATAAGAATTATACAAATAGGCATCCTAGTAGCCAAAATGGCCTTACTTGAGCCATTTTGGTTGAAATTGCGTCTCAAAACCTCTTACTTGCTCTTTTCTTGTAATCTCAAGCATTAGTCACCTATAACTAAGTGATTATGACATGTTTTAACTAGTTATGAGTTCAACAGACAAGAATTATAGAAAATAGAAGTCCTAGTAGCCAAAATGGCCTTACTTGAGCCATTTTGGTTGAAATTGCGTCCCAAAACCTCTTACTTGCTCTTTTCTTATAATCTCAAGCATTATTCACCTATAAATAAGTGATTATGACATTTTTTAACTATTTATGAGTTCAATAGACAAGAAATATAGAAAATAGGCATCCTAGTAGCCAAAATGGACTTACTTGAGCCATTTTGGTTGAAATTGCGTCCCAAAACCTCTTACTTGCTCTTTTCTTGTACTCTCAAGCATTAGTCACCTATAACTAAGTGATTATGAAATGTTTTAACTAGTTATGAGTTCAATAGACAAGAATTATAGAAAATAGGCATCCTAGTAGCCAAAATGGCCTTACTTGAGCCATTTTGGTTGAAATTGCGTCCCAAAACCACTTACTTGCTCTTTTCTTGTAATCTCAAGCATTAGTCACCTATAAATAAGTGATTATGACATGTTTTAACTAGTTATGAGTTCAATAGACAATAAATATAGAAAATAGGCATCCTAGTAGCCAAAATGGCCTTACTTGAGCCATTTTGGTTGAAATTGCGTCTCAAAACCTCTTACTTGCTCTTTTCTTGTAATCTCAAGCATTAGTCACCTATAACTAAGTCATTATGACATTTATAAACTAGTTATGAGTTCAATAATCAAGAATTATAGAAAATAGGCATCCTAGTAGCTAAAATGGCCTTACTTTAGCCATTTTGGTTGAAATTGCGTCACCAAACCTCTTACTTGCTCTTTTCTTGTAATCTCAAGAATTATTCACCTATAAATAAGTGATTATGACATGTTTAAACTATTTATGAGTTCAATAGACAAGAAATATAGAAAATAGGCATCCTAGTAGCCAAAATGGCCTTACTTGAGCCATTTTGGTTGAAATTGCGTCTCAAAACCTCTTACTTGCTCTTTTCTTGTAATCTCAAGCATTAGTCACCTATAACTAAGTGATTATGACATGTTTTAACTAGTTATGAGTTCAACAGACAAGAATTATAGAAAATAGAAATCCTAGTAGCCAAAATGGCCTTACTTGAGCCATTTTGGTTGAAATTGCGTCCCAAAACCTCTTACTTGCTCTTTTCTTATAATCTCAAGCATTATTCACCTATAAATAAGTGATTATGAAATGTTTTAACTATTTATGAGTTCAATAGACAAGAATTATAGAAAATAGGCATCCTAGTAGCCGAAATGGCCTTACTTGAGCCATTTTGGTTGAAATTGCGTCCCAAAACCACTTACTTGCTCTTTTTTTGTAATCTCAAGCATTAGTCACCTATAAATAAGTGATTATGACATGTTTTAAGTAGTTATGAGTTCAATAGACAATAAATATAGAAAATAGGCATCCTAGTAGCCAAAATGGCCTTACTTGAGCCATTTTGGTTGAAATTGCGTCTCAATACCTCTTACTTGCTCTTTTCTTGTAATCTCAAGCATTATTCACCTATAACTAAGTGATTATGACATGTTTTAACTAGTTATGAGTTCAATAATCAAGAATTATTGAAAATAGGCATCCTAGTAGCCAAAATGGCCTTACTTGAGCCATTTTGGTTGAAATTGCGTCCCAAAACCACTTACTTGCTCTTTTCTTGTAATCTCAAGCATTAGTCACCTATAAATAAGTTATTATGACATGTGTTTAACTAGTTATGAGTTCAATAGACAAGAAAAATAGAAAATAGGCATCCTAGTAGCCAAAATGGCCTTACTTGAGCCATTTTGGTTGAAATTGCGTCACCAAACCTCTTACTTGCTCTTTTCTTGTAATCTCAAGCATTAGGCACCTATAAATAAGTGATTATGACATGTTTTAACTAGTTATGAGTTCAATAGACAAAAAATACAGAAAAAAAGGCATCCTAGTAGCCAAAATAGCCTTACTTGAGCCATTTTGGTTGAAATTGCGTCCCAAAATCACTTACTTGATCTTTTCTTGTAATCTCAAGAATTAGTAACCTATAAATAAGTGATTATGACATGTTTTAACTAGTTATGAGTTTAATAGATAAGAATTATACAAATAGGCATCCTAGTAGCCAAAATGGCCTTACTTGAGCCATTTTGGTTGAAATTGCGTCTCAAAACCTCTCACTTGCTCTTTTCTTGTAATCTCAAGCATTAGTCACCAATAACTAACTGATTATGACATGTTTTAACTAGTTATGAGTTCAACAGACAAGAATTATAGAAAATAGAAATCCTAGTAGCCAAAATGGCCTTACTTGAGCCATTTTGGTTGAAATTGCGTCCCAAAACCTCTTACTTGCTCTTTTCTCTCAAGCATTATTCACCTATAAATAAGTGATTATGACATGTTTTAACTATTCATGAGTTCAATAGACAAGAAATATAGAAAATAGGCATCCTAGTAGCCAAAATGGCCTTACTTGAGCCATTTTGGTTGAAATTGCGTCCCAAAACCACTTACTTGCTCTTTTCTTGTAATCTCAAGCATTAGTCACCTATAAATAAGTGATTATGACATGTTTTAACTAGTTATGAGTTCAATAGACAAGAAAAATAGAAAATAGGCATCCTAGTAGCCGAAATGGCCTTACTTGAGCCATTTTGGTTGAAATTGCGTCACCAAACCTCTTACTTGCTCTTTTCTTGTAATCTCAAGCATTAGGCACCTATAAATAAGTGATTATGACATGTTTTAACTAGTTATGAGTTCAATTGACAAGAAATACAGAAAAAGGCATCCTAGTAGCCAAAATAGCCTTACTTGAGCCATTTTGGTTGAAATTGCGTCCCAAAATCACTTACTTGATCTTTTCTTGTAATCTCAAGCATTAGTCACCTATAAATAAGTGATTATGACATGTTTTAACTAGTTATGAGTTCAATAGACAAGAAAAATAGAAAATAGGCATCCTAGTAGCCAAAATGGCCTTACTTGAGCCATTTTGGTTGAAATTGCGTCACCAAACCTCTTACTTGCTCTTTTCTTGTAATCTCAAGCATTAGGCACCTATAAATAAGTGATTATGACATGTTTTAACTAGTTATGAGTTCAATTGACAAGAAATACAGAAAAAAGGCATCCTAGTAGCCAAAATAGCCTTACTTGAGCCATTTTGGTTGAAATTGCGTCACCAAACCTCTTACTTGCTCTTTTCTTGTAATCTCAAGCATTAGTCACCTATAAATAAGTGATTATGACATGTTTTAACTAGTTATGAGTTTAATAGATAAGAAATATACAAATAGGCATCCTAGTAGCCAAAATGGCCTTACTTGAGCCATTTTGGTTGAAATTGCGTCTCAAAACCTCTTACTTGCTCTTTTCTTGTAATCTCAAGCATTAGTCACCTATAACTAAGTGATTATGACATGTTTTAACTAGTTATGAGTTCAACAGACAAGAATTATAGAAAATAGAAATCCTAGTAGCCAAAATGGCCTTACTTGAGCCATTTTGGTTGAAATTGCGTCCCAAAACCTCTTACTTGCTCTTTTCTTATAATCTCAAGCATTATTCACCTATAAATAAGTGATTATGACATGTTTTAACTATTTATGGGTTCAATAGACAAGAAATATAGAAAATAGGCATCCTAGTAGCCAAAATGGCCTTACTTGAGCCATTTTGGTTGAAATTGCGTCCCAAAACCTCTTACTTGCTCTTTTCTTGTACTCTCAATTATTAGTCACCTATAACTAAGTGATTATGAAATGTTTTAACTAGTTATGAGTTCAATAGACAAGAATTATAGAAAATAGGCATCCTAGTAGCCGAAATGGCCTTACTTGAGCCATTTTGGTTGAAATTGCGTCCTAAAACCACTTACTTGCTCTTTTCTTGTAATCTCAAGCATTAGTCACCTATAAATAAGTGATTATGACATTTTTTAACTAGTTATGAGTTCAATAGACAATAAATATAGAAAATAGGCATCCTAGTAGCCAAAATGGCCTTACTTGAGCCATTTTGGTTGAAATTGCGTCACCAAACCTCTTACTTGCTCTTTTCTTGTAATCTCAAGCATTATTCACCTATAAATAAGTGATTATGACATGTTTTAACTATTTATGAGTTCAATAGACAAGAAATATAGAAAATAGGCATCCTAGTAGCCAAAATGGCCTTACTTGAGCCATTTTGGTTGAAATTGCGTCTCAAAACCTCTTACTTGCTCTTTTCTTGTAATCTCAAGCATTAGTCAACTATAACTAAGTGATTATGACATGTTTTAACTAGTTATGAGTTCAACAGACAAGAATTATAGAAAATAGAAATCCTAGTAGCCAAAATGGCCTTACTTGAGCCATTTTGGTTGAAATTGCGTCCCAAAACCTCTTACTTGCTCTTTTCTTATAATCTCAAGCATTATTCACCTATAAATAAGTGATTATGAAATGTTTTAACTATTTATGAGTTCAATAGACAAGAAATATAGAAAATAGGTATCCTAGTAGCCAAAATGGCCTTACTTGAGCCATTTTGGTTGAAATTGCGTCCCAAAACCTCTTAATTGCTCTTTTCTTGTAACCTCAAGCATTAATCACCTATAACTAAGTGATTATGAAATGTTTTAACTAGTTCTGAGTTCAATAGACAAGAATTATAGAAAATAGGCATCCTAGTAGCCGAAATGGCCTTACTTGAGCCATTTTGGTTGAAATTGCGTCCCAAAACCACTTACTTGCTCTTTTCTTGTAATCTCAAGCATTATTCACCTATAAATAAGTGATTATGACATGTTTTAACTAGTTATGAGTTCAATAGACAATAAATATAGAAAATAGGCATCCTAGTAGCCAAAATGGCCTTACTTGAGCCATTTTGGTTGAAATTGCGTCACCAAACCTCTTACTTGCTCTTTTCTTGTAATCTCAAGCATTATTCACCTATAAATAAGTGATTATGACATGTTTTAACTATTTATGAGTTCAATAGACAAGAAATATAGAAAATAGGCATCCTAGTAGCCAAAATGGCCTTACTTGAGCCATTTTGGTTGAAATTGCGTCCCAAAACCTCTTACTTGCTCTTTTCTTGTAATCTCAAGCATTAGTCACCTATAAATAAGTGATTATGACATGTTTTAACTAGTTATGAGTTCAATAGACAAGAAAAATAGAAAATAGGCATCCTAGTAGCCAAAATGGCCTTACTTGAGCCATTTTGGTTGAAATTGCGTCTCAAAACCTCTTTCTTGCTCTTTTCTTGTAATCTCAAGAATTATTCACCTATAACTAAGTGATTATGACATGTTTTAACTATTTATGAGTTTAATAATCAAGAATTATAGAAAATAGGCATCCTAGTAGCCAAAATGGCCTTACTTGAGCCATTTTGGTTGAAATTGCGTCCCAAAACCTCTTACTTGCTCTTTTCTTGTAATATCAAGCATTATTCACCTATAAATAAGTCATTATGACATTTTTTAACTAGTTATGAGTTCAATAGACAAGAAAAATAGAAAATAGGCATCCTAGTAGCAAAAATGGCCTTACTTGAGCCATTTTGGTTGAAATTGCGTCCCAAAACCTCTTACTTGCTCTTTTCTTGTAATCTCAAGCATTATTCACCTATAAATAAGTGATTATGAAATGTTTTAACTATTTATGAGTTCAATAGACAAGAAATATAGAAAATAGGCATCCTAGTAGCCAAAATGGCCTTACTTGAGCCATTTTGGTTGAAATTGCGTCCCAAAACCTCTTAATTGCTCTTTTCTTGTAATCTCAAGCATTAGTCACCTATAACTAAGTGATTATGAAATGTTTTAACTAGTTCTGAGTTCAATAGACAAGAATTATAGAAAATAGGCATCCTAGTAGCCGAAATGGTCTTACTTGAGCCATTTTGGTTGAAATTGCGTCCCAAAACCACTTACTTGCTCTTTTCTTGTAATCTCAAGCATTAGTCACCTATAACTAAGTGATTATGAAATGTTTTAACTAGTTATGAGTTCAATAGACAAGAATTATAGAAAATAGGCATCCTAGTAGCCAAAATGGCCTTACTTGAGCCATTTTGGTTGAAATTGCGTCTCAAAACCTCGTACTTGCTCTTTTCTTGTAATCTCAAGCATTAGTCACCTATAACTAAGTGATTATGAAATGTTTTAACTAGTTATGAGTTCAATAGACAATAATTATAGAAAATAGGCATCCTAGTAGCCAAAATGGCCTTACTTGAGCCATTTTGGTTGAAATTGCGTCCCAAAACCACTTACTTGCTCTTTTCTTGTAATCTCAAGCATTAGTCACCTATAAATAAGTGATTATGACATTTTTTAACTAGTTATGAGTTCAATAGACAAGAAAAATAGAAAATAGGCATCCTAGTAGCAAAAATGGCCTTACTTGAGCCATTTTGGTTGAAATTGCGTCCCAAAACCTTTTACTTGCTCTTTTCTTGTAATCTCAAGCATTAGTCACCTATAACTAAGTGATTATGACATGTTTTTAACTAGTTATGAGTTCAATAGACAAGAATTATAGAAAATAGGCATCCTAGTAGCCAAAATGGCCTTACTTGAGCCATTTTGGTTGAAATTACGTCCCAAAACCTCTTACTTGCTATTTTCTTGTAATCTCAAGCATTAGTCACCTATAACTAAGTGATTATGAAATGTTTTAACTAGTTATGAGTTCAATAGACAAGAATTATAGAAAATAGGCATCCTAGTAGCCGAAATGGCCTTACTTGAGCCATTTTGGTTGAAATTGCGTCCCAAAACCACTTACTTGCTCTTTTCTTGTAATCTCAAGCATTAGTCACCTAAAAATAAGTGATTATGACATGTTTTAACTAGTTATGAGTTCAATAGACAAGAAAAATAGAAAATAGGCATCCTAGTAGCCAAAATGGCCTTACTTGAGCCATTTTGGTTGAAATTGCGTTCCATAACCTCTTACTTGCTCTTTTCTTGTAATCTCAAGCATTATTCACCTATAAAAAAGTTATTATGACATGTTTTAACTAGTTCTGAGTTCAATAGACAAGAATTATAGAAAATAGGCATCCTAGTAGCCAAAATGGCCTTACTTGAGCCATTTTGGTTGAAATTGCGTCTCAAAACCTCGTACTTGCTCTTTTCTTGTAATCTCAAGCATTAGTCAACTATAAATAAGTGATTATGACATGTTTTAACTAGTTATGAGTTCAACAGACAAGACTTATAGAAAATAGAAATCCTAGTAGCCAAAATGGCCTTACTTGAGCCATTTTGGTTGAAATTGCGTCTCAAAACCTCTTACTTGCTCTTTTCTTGTAATCTCAAGCATTAGTCAACTATAACTAAGTGATTATGACATGTTTTAACTAGTTATGAGTTCAACAGACAAGAATTATAGAAAATAGAAATCCTAGTAGCCAAAATGGCCTTACTTGAGCCATTTTGGTTGAAATTGCGTCCCAAAACCTCTTACTTGCTCTTTTCTTATAATCTCAAGCATTATTCACCTATAAATAAGTGATTATGAAATGTTTTAACTATTTATGAGTTCAATAGACAAGAAATATAGAAAATAGGCATCCTAGTAGCCAAAATGGCCTTACTTGAGCCATTTTGGTTGAAATTGCGTCCCAAAACCTCTTAATTGCTCTTTTCTTGTAATCTCAAGCATTAGTCACCTATAACTAAGTGATTATGAAATGTTTTAACTAGTTCTGAGTTCAATAGACAAGAATTATAGAAAATAGGCATCCTAGTAGCCGAAATGGTCTTACTTGAGCCATTTTGGTTGAAATTGCGTCCCAAAACCACTTACTTGCTCTTTTCTTGTAATCTCAAGCATTATTAACATATAAATAAGTGATTATGACATGTTTTAACTAGTTATGAGTTCAATAGACAATAAATATAGAAAATAGCATCCTAGTAGCCAAAATGGCCTTACTTGAGCCATTTTGGTTGAAATTGCGTCACCAAACCTCTTACTTGTTCTTTTCTTGTAATCTCAAGCATTATTAACCTATAAATAAGTGATTATGACATGTTTTAACTAGTTATGAGTTCAACAGACAAGAATTATAGAAAATAGAAATCCTAGTAGCCAAAATGGCCTTACTTGAGCCATTTTGGTTGAAATTGCGTCCCAAAACCACTTACTTGCTCTTTTCTTGTAATCTCAAGCATTAGTCACCTATAAATAAGTGATTATGACATTTTTTAACTAGTTATGAGTTCAATAGACAAGAAAAATAGAAAATAGGCATCCTAGTAGCAAAAATGGCCTTACTTGAGCCATTTTGGTTGAAATTGCGTCCCAAAACCTTTTACTTGCTCTTTTCTTGTAATCTCAAGCATTAGTCACCTATAACTAAGTGATTATGACATGTTTTAACTAGTTATGAGTTCAATAGACAAGAATTATAGAAAATAGGCATCCTAGTAGCCAAAATGGCCTTACTTGAGCCATTTTGGTTGAAATTACGTCCCAAAACCTCTTACTTGCTATTTTCTTGTAATCTCAAGCATTAGTCACCTATAACTAAGTGATTATGAAATGTTTTAACTAGTTATGAGTTCAATAGACAAGAATTATAGAAAATAGGCATCCTAGTAGCCGAAATGGCCTTACTTGAGCCATTTTGGTTGAAATTGCGTCCCAAAACCACTTACTTGCTCTTTTCTTGTAATCTCAAGCATTAGTCACCTAAAAATAAGTGATTATGACATGTTTTAACTAGTTATGAGTTCAATAGACAAGAAAAATAGAAAATAGGCATCCTAGTAGCCAAAATGGCCTTACTTGAGCCATTTTGGTTGAAATTGCGTTCCATAACCTCTTACTTGCTCTTTTCTTGTAATCTCAAGCATTATTCACCTATAAAAAAGTTATTATGACATGTTTTAACTAGTTCTGAGTTCAATAGACAAGAATTATAGAAAATAGGCATCCTAGTAGCCAAAATGGCCTTACTTGAGCCATTTTGGTTGAAATTGCGTCTCAAAACCTCGTACTTTGCTCTTTTCTTGTAATCTCAAGCATTAGTCAACTATAAATAAGTGATTATGACATGTTTTAACTAGTTATGAGTTCAACAGACAAGACTTATAGAAAATAGAAATCCTAGTAGCCAAAATGGCCTTACTTGAGCCATTTTGGTTGAAATTGCGTCTCAAAACCTCTTACTTGCTCTTTTCTTGTAATCTCAAGCATTAGTCAACTATAACTAAGTGATTATGACATGTTTTAACTAGTTATGAGTTCAACAGACAAGAATTATAGAAAATAGAAATCCTAGTAGCCAAAATGGCCTTACTTGAGCCATTTTGGTTGAAATTGCGTCCCAAAACCTCTTACTTGCTCTTTTCTTATAATCTCAAGCATATTCACCTATAAATAAGTGATTATGAAATGTTTTAACTATTTATGAGTTCAATAGACAAGAAATATAGAAAAATAGGCATCCTAGTAGCCAAAAATGGCCTTACTTGAGCCATTTTGGTTGAAATTGCGTCCCAAAACCTCTTAGACAAGAAAAATAGAAAATAGGCATCCTAGTAGCAAAAATGGCCTTACTTGAGCCATTTTGGTTGAAATTGCGTCCCAAAACCTTTTACTTGCTCTTTTCTTGTAATCTCAAGCATTAGTCACCTATAACTAAGTGATTATGACATGTTTTAACTAGTTATGAGTTCAATAGACAAGAATTATAGAAAATAGGCATCCTAGTAGCCAAAATGGCCTTACTTGAGCCATTTTGGTTGAAATTACGTCCCAAAACCTCTTACTTGCTATTTTCTTGTAATCTCAAGCATTAGTCACCTATAACTAAGTGATTATGAAATGTTTTAACTAGTTATGAGTTCAATAGACAAGAATTATAGAAAATAGGCATCCTAGTAGCCGAAATGGCCTTACTTGAGCCATTTTGGTTGAAATTGCGTCCCAAAACCACTTACTTGCTCTTTTCTTGTAATCTCAAGCATTAGTCACCTAAAAATAAGTGATTATGACATGTTTTAACTAGTTATGAGTTCAATAGACAAGAAAAATAGAAAATAGGCATCCTAGTAGCCAAAATGGCCTTACTTGAGCCATTTTGGTTGAAATTGCGTTCCATAACCTCTTACTTGCTCTTTTCTTGTAATCTCAAGCATTATTCACCTATAAAAAAGTTATTATGACATGTTTTAACTAGTTATGAGTTCAATAGACAAGAATTATAGAAAATAGGCATCCTAGTAGCCAAAATGGCCTTACTTGAGCCATTTTGGTTGAAATTGCGTCTCAAAACCTCTTACTTGCTCTTTTCTTGTAATCTCAAGCATTAGTCAACTATAACTAAGTGATTATGACATGTTTTAACTAGTTATGAGTTCAACAGACAAGAATTATAGAAAATAGAAATCCTAGTAGCCAAAATGGCCTTACTTGAGCCATTTTGGTTGAAATTGCGTCCCAAAACCTCTTACTTGCTCTTTTCTTATAATCTCAAGCATTATTCACCTATAAATAAGTGATTATGAAATGTTTTAACTATTTATGAGTTCAATAGACAAGAAATATAGAAAATAGGCATCCTAGTAGCCAAAATGGCCTTACTTGAGCCATTTTGGTTGAAATTGCGTCCCAAAACCTCTTATTTGCTCTTTTCTTGTAATATCAAGAATTATTCACCTATAACTAAGTCATTATGACATTTTTTAACTAGTTATGAGTTCAATAGACAAGAATTATAGAAAAAAGGCATCCTAGTAGCCAAAATGGCCTTACTTGAGCCATTTTGGTTGAAATTGCATCACCAAACTTCTTACTTGCTCTTTTCTTGTAATCTCAAGCATTAGGCACCTATAAATAAGTGATTATGACATGTTTTAACTAGTTATGAGTTCAATAGACAAGAATTATAGAAAATAGGCATCCTAGTAGCAAAAATGGCCTTACTTGAGCCATTTTGGTTGAAATTGCGTCCCAAAACCACTTACTTGCTCTTTTCTTGTAATCTCAAGCATTAGTCACCTATAAATAAGTGATTATGACATGTTTTAACTAGTTATGAGTTCAATAGACAAGAATTATAGAAAATAGGCATCCTAGTAGCCAAAATGGCCTTACTTGAGCCATTTTGGTTGAAATTGCGTCTCAAAACCTCGTACTTGCTCTTTTCTTGTAATCTCAGGCATTAGTCAACTATAACTAAGTGATTATGACATGTTTTAACTAATTATGAGTTCAACAGACAAGAATTATAGAAAATAGAAATCCTAGTAGCCAAAATGGCCTTACTTGAGCCATTTTGGTTGAAATTGCGTCTCAAAACCTCTTACTTGCTCTTTTCTTGTAATCTCAAGCATTAGTCAACTATAACTAAGTGATTATGACATAACTAGTTATGAGTTCAACAGACAAGAATTATAGAAAATAGAAATCCTAGTAGCCAAAATGGCCTTACTTGAGCCATTTTGGTTGAAATTGCGTCCCAAAACCTCTTACTTGCTCTTTTCTTATAATCTCAAGCATTATTCACCTATAAATAAGTGATTATGAAATGTTTTAACTATTTATGAGTTCAATAGACAAGAAATATAGAAAATAGGCATCCTAGTAGCCAAAATGGCCTTACTTGAGCCATTTTGGTTGAAATTGCGTCTCAAAACCTCTTACTTGCTCTTTTCTTGTAATCTCAAGCATTAGTCAACTATAACTAAGTGATTATGACATGTTTTAACTAGTTATGAGTTCAACAGACAAGAATTATAGAAAATAGAAATCCTAGTAGCCAAAATGGCCTTACTTGAGCCATTTTGGTTGAAATTGCGTCCCAAAACCTCTTACTTGCTCTTTTCTTATAATCTCAAGCATTATTCACCTATAAATAAGTGATTATGAAATGTTTTAACTATTTATGAGTTCAATAGACAAGAAATATAGAAAATAGGCATCCTAGTAGCCAAAATGGCCTTACTTGAGCCATTTTGGTTGAAATTGCGTCCCAAAACCTCTTATTTGCTCTTTTCTTGTAATCTCAAGCATTAGTCACCTATAAATAAGTGATTATGACATGTTTTAACTAGTTATGAGTTCAATAGACAAGAAAAATAGAAAATAGGCATCCTAGTAGCCAAAATGGCCTTACTTGAGCCATTTTGGTTGAAATTGCGTCTCAAAACCTCTTTCTTGCTCTTTTCTTGTAATCTCAAGAATTAGTCACCTATAACTAAGTGATTATGACATGTTTTAACTATTTATGAGTTCAATAATCAAGAATTATAGAAAATAGGCATCCTAGTAGCCAAAATGGCCTTACTTGAGCCATTTTGGTTGAAATTGCGTCCCAAAACCTCTTACTTGCTCTTTTCTTGTAATATCAAGCATTATTCACCTATAACTAAGTCATTATGACATTTTTTAACTAGTTATTAGTTCAATAGACAAGAATTATAGAAAAAAGGCATCCTAGTAGCCAAAATAGCCTTACTTGAGCCATTTTGGTTGAAATTGCATCACCAAACTTCTTACTTGCTCTTTTCTTGTAATCTCAAGCATTAGGCACCTATAAATAAGTGATTATGACATGTTTTAACTAGTTATGAGTTCAATAGACAAGAATTATAGAAAATAGGCATCCTAGTAGCAAAAATGGCCTTACTTGAGCCATTTTGGTTGAAATTGCGTCCCAAAACCACTTACTTGCTCTTTTCTTGTAATCTCAAGCATTAGTCACCTATAAATAAGTGATTATGACATTTTTTAACTAGTTATGAGTTCAATAGACAAGAAAAATAGAAAATAGGCATCCTAGTAGCAAAAATGGCCTTACTTGAGCCATTTTGGTTGAAATTGCGTCCCAAAACCTCTTACTTGCTCTTTTCTTGTAATCTCAAGCATTAGTCACCTATAACTAAGTGCTTATGACATGTTTTAACTAGTTATGAGTTCAATAGATAAGAATTATAGAAAATAGGCATCCTAGTAGCCAAAATGGACTTACTTGAGCCATTTTGGTTGAAATTGCGTCTCAAAACCTCTTACTTGCTCTTTTCTTGTAATCTCAAGCATTAGTCACCTATAAATAAGTTATTATGACATGTTTTAACTACTTATGAGTTCAACAGACAAGAATTATAGAAAATAGAAATCCTAGTAGCCAAAATGGCCTTACTTGAGCCATTTTGGTTGAAATTGCGTCCCAAAACCTCTTACTTGCTCTTTTCTTATAATCTCAAGCATTATTCACCTATAAATAAGTGATTATGACATGTTTTAACTATTTATGAGTTCAATAGACAAGAAATATAGAAAATAGGCATCCTAGTAGCCAAAATGGCCTTACTTGAGCCATTTTGGTTGAAATTGCGTCCCAAAACCTCTTACTTGCTCTTTTGTTGTAATCTCAAGCATTAGTCACCTATAACTAAGTGATTATGACATTTTTTAACTAGTTATGAGTTCAATAGACAAGAATTATAGAAAATAGGCATCCTAGTAGCCAAAATGGCCTTACTTGAGCCATTTTGGTTGAAATTGCGTCTCAAAACCTCGTACTTGCTCTTTTCTTGTAATCTCAAGCATTAGTCACCTATAACTAAGTGATTATGACATGTTTTAACTAGTTATGAGTTCAATAATCAAGAATTATAGAAAATAGGCATCCTAGTAGCCAAAATGGCCTTACTTGAGCTATTTTGGTTGAAATTGCGTCCCAAAACCTCTTACTTGCTCTTTTCTTGTAATCTCAAGAATTAGTCACCTATAAATAAGTTATTATAACATGTTTTAACTAGTTATGAGTTCAATAGACAAGAAAAATAGAAAATAGGCATCCTAGTAGCCAAAATGGCCTTACTTGAGCCATTTTGGTTGAAATTGCGTCCCAAAACCTCTTACTTGCTCTTTTCTTGTAATCTCAAGCATTAGTCACCTATAACTAAGTGATTATGACATATTTTAACTAGTTATGAGTTCAATAGACAAGAAAAATAGAAAATAGGCATCCTAGTAGCCAAAATGGCCTTACTTGAGCCATTTTGGTTGAAATTGCGTCTCAAAACCTCTTTCTTGCTCTTTTCTTGTAATCTCAAGAATTAGTCACCTATAACTAAGTGATTATGACATGTTTTAACTAGTTATGAGTTCAATAATCAAGAATTATAGAAAATAGGCATCCTAGTAGCCAAAATGGCCTTACTTGAGCCATTTTGGTTGAAATTGCGTCCCAAAACCTCTTACTTGCTCTTTTCTTGTAATATCAAGCATTAGTCACCTATAAATAAGTGATTATGACATGTTTTAACTAGTTATGAGTTCAATAGACAACAAATATAGAAAATAGGCATCCTAGTAGCCAAAATGGCCTTACTTGAGCCATTTTGGTTGAAATTGCGTCTTAAAAACCTCTTACTTGCTCTTTTCTTGTAATCTCAAGCATTAGTCACCTATAACTAAGTGATTATGACATATTTTAACTAGTTATGAGTTCAATAGACAAGAAATATAGAAAATAGGCATCCTAGTAGCCAAAATGGCCTTACTTGAGCCATTTTGGTTGAAATTGCGTCCCAAAACCTCTTACTTGCTCTTTTCTTATAATCTCAAGCATTAGTCACCTATAACTAAGTGATTATGACATGTTTTAACTAGTTATGAGTTAAATAGACAAGAATTATAGAAAATAGGTATCCTAGAAGCCAAAATGGCCTTACTTGGGCTATTTTGATCGAAAATGCGACCTAAACCCTCATATTGCTATTTTCTTGTAATTTCATTCCTTAGTCACATATAACTAAGTAATAATGTCATGTTATTATTATGAGTAAGCTATGTATGAGTTCACTTACGTTTTGTGTATTATTCCAAGTTTTGTTCAGGTCATTCCTACTAACTAACCCCAATTATTATTAATTCATTTCTACTAACTCACGTTTTGTGTATTCTAAGTTTTGCAAGGGGCAAACGGGACAGCCATACACGAGCGAGGAACTCCATGTAATTCGAGAGATGTTGTCGACCTACATCACATTTAATTTGTAAATATCGTTTACTAGCTAGCTACTTCATCAATCCTAGCCTTAGCTTACTAATTATGTACTATACATTATTATAACTAATTAAAATTGTTTGTAGGTAACATGAAACATTTTTCTAATTAATATCATCTCTTGCGATTGTTATTATTATTTATGTTTTGTTATTAATAATACTAATTATTGTTACTATTATCATAATAATTATTATTATTATTACTATTATAATATTAATAATTATTATTAATATTAATATTATAATAATAATAATTATTATTATTAATATTAATATTATAATAATATTAATTATTATTAATATTAATATTATAATATTAATAATATTGCAGCAAAAAAAAAAATACAGGTCAATGGCAACGGTTAACCGTTGCTAATATTTTTTTTTTTTTAAAAAAAAAGGGCGCCATTGGATTTGGCAACGGTTAACCGTTGCCATCTCAAGCAATTGGCAACGGTTAACCGTTGCCAATTATTTTTAAAAACCATTGCCAATTATTTTTAAAAACAAAAAAAAAAGGGCGCCATTGTATTTGGCAACGGTTAACCGTTGCCAATTGCTTTAGTTGGCAACGGTTTTGAACCGTTGCCAATTGCTTGAGTTGGCAACGGTTTTGAACCGTTGCCAATTATTTTGGGATTTGGCAACCCTCAAATACGCAACGGTTCAAAACCGTTGCCTTTGGGGGGGTTTGAACCGTTGCCAATTTGCTCTTTTCGTGTAGTGGATAGACATAGTAAGGATATTTTGTACAACATTCTTTGGCGCCGTAATACTTTACCAAAGTGGAAACTCTTCCTTTGGAAACTTTCGTATGAGGGTTTAGCAGTGCGATCTCAACTACAGAATAGGGGTTTAGATATTGGGACATCGTGTGAGGGATGTGGGGCTGAGTCTGAATCAGTGAACCATATTTTTCGTTTCTGTGAAATTGCTAGACGGGTTTGGAGTTTTGGTCAGTTGAGTATTCATTCAGAAATTAATGGGGAGCTACCCTTCTGGGATTGGCTATCTAGTTATATCCAGCTTTTTTATAGCATGGATGGTAATAAGAGTATAAGGTTAATTTACGAGGGAGCCCCAGTTTCTCATAGTGAGAACCAAAATTTGTTTCTCACATGGCATTTTTTTTAAATAAACCAACAACTTTATTCAACTTTATTCAATTGTGGAGCCCACAATAATGAAAAAGTTGTTGATTTATTCACGAAAATGCCCCCATGAGAAACAAATTTCGTTTCTCACTATGAAAAACGAGGAATTTCCCTTAATTTACTTTCTAATTACCTTATGGGAGATATTGTCAACGCGAAATGATAATGTCTTTCTGAGGGACCTCTTTCTCTGAAAGTGTTATCCTTTGTAGAATATTGTCCTCGTTGCATTCGCATGAAGTTTTTCAAGGTGAGGATGATTCATTATTAGCTTATCTCCATCCTCCTGAACTATCTTCCTCCCCTCCGCCGGGTTTTCACTTGATAAGCCTGGGTTTGGAATGGAGTTCGGTTCCGCGCTATATTATTATCTCGGATGCTGCTTGGAAGAATGATGAAAATCGCGAGGGTTTGGATTGGTCACTGCTTCAAACAACGTTGAATGATAATGTTGGAAAGGGGGGATATGATTTTGGGTCGGCAAGTTCGGCAGTCCATGCGGAGGCTCTGGCTTGTTTGAAAAGCCTCAAGTGGGCGTTGAAGGTTCATTTAACTTCTGTTGAAGTTTACACTGACTCCTTTAACTTGGTTAGTATGTTACAGGGTGATAGTACACAAGATATTCGGCTTGTCTGGACGCTTAAGGAAATACGAAACAGGGGCAAGTTGTTTACAACTTGTACTATTCGGAAGGTGGACAAGAATATGGTGGCTGGTGCTCACAATAAAGCTCAGTTAGCCATTGGGTTGGCTTTGTCCTTTGAAGATATAAGGGGCCGTTTGGTTTGCACGGGGTAAACGGAATGGAATGAACAAAGGGAATGAAATGGAATGGAATGAAAATCCCTCAAATGTAGTATGTTGTTTGGTTGTAAACAAACAATGGGAATCAGTAGATTCACCACCACCACACCCACACACCCTCACTTTCTTCACCGACGGAACTCTAACCCCCATCCCTACCCCTCGCCGCCCATCCCTAACCCATCGCCGCTCAAACTTAACCCCTCCAACTACACGGTGGTCGACTTAGAAAGGTTTCTAGGGTCGGGGTGGCATTTTCGAGGATAGGGGGTGGCGTTTTCAAGGGCTATGCGTGGGTGTGGGGAAGGTTTTCCGGGGAGGGAAGGTAGTTTCAGGGGGCGGCAAAGGGTTAGGGAGGGGCGGCGAGTTCCGGCGAAGGGTTAGGGAGGGGCGATGACTGGTGCGACGTGGGGATGGCCGGTGAGGGTTAGGGGAGTTGAGGGGATGGCCTGCGAGGGTGGGGGAGGTGCGGCGAAGTGTAGGCGATGGTGCGGTGGTGCGGTTTCCGGTGATGTGGGTAGGTAGGAGGGTGGTGGTATGGTGGTGGCCAAGGAATGGAATGGAAATACCTTGGGGGGGGGTGAGGAATGAACTTGGAGGGATTTGGGGGAATGAAGGGGGTAAAGGGAATTGGAAAAGTGGCCTAACAAACAACAACAAAGGGGATATTTCCCGTCGATTCCCATTCCCTTTGTTGAATATCCCCAACCAAACGGCCCTTAATTGTAATTTAGTTTGTTTTCACTTTTCTTGTTTGTTTACATGATGTAAAAAAAAAAAGAAAAAAAAAAGAAAAAAAAAAGATCACTGTCAGATGCTAAAATAATGAAAACTAATTTACGAAAACCGTAAAACTAATATAAGAGCTAAAAAGTCAACTCTAAAATAAAATCATGATAAAAGTTGCGTGAAAACTAAACCTATGTAAACAACTAAAAATAATAGGAAAATTTGTCAAAAAAAACCTTTTAAATGCACCATTTTGCGAAAAAAACCTTTTAAAAGCTTTTTTGTAAAAGAAAAACCGAAGTTAATTTTTATTGCAAAAGAAAACTCAATTGTGAATTTTTTTTGTTGAAGACAACCTAATGCCTCTAATTCACTTAATTAAGCTCTAATTTCTTCTAATTATCCTCTAAGTCTCACTTAACCATTTATTAATTAATTTAACTTATAAATAAAAAAAACCCAAAAACCACCACCCCCACCACCAACTAGACACTGGGGGGAGGGGGCTGCTGCCAGGGGAGGGGGGAGGAGATGGAGAGGGTGGCTGGCTGGTGGAGTGGTGGTAGGGATGATATGGTGGTTTTTATTTAATTTAATTATAAAATGGCTAAGTGAGAGTTATAGGATAATTACGAAAAAAATTAGAGCTTAATTAAGTGAATTAGAGGCACAGGTTGTCTTCAACAAAAAAATTTAACTTCGGGTTTTATTTTACAAAAAAGCTTTTAAAAGGTTTTTTTTCGCAAAATGGTGCATTTAAAAGGTTTTTTTTGACAAATTTTCCAAAATAATAAAAAGCTCCCCCCAACCTACGTACTACTCCCTCCTTAAATAGTCAAGCTCATGGGCTTTTAAACAAAACCCACTACTAATAGAACTCTAAAAGAAATCAAAGACGACAATATGCAGTAGAAATAAGCATGCCCAATCGGGCCTCGGCCTGGTCGATTAGGCAAGATCAGTTTTGCCCAGCTGGCAGTAGTTGCTTCTTGGTAAGACCAACTTCTTGTTCAACCTCCCAACAAAAACAAAACCTGTAAACTCTCTTAAAATTATAACAACACCAATATCCTTAACAAAGAATCCTAACTCCCTCTGCACACAACCATCCGAAAGACTATAGCCAAAACTACAAAAAAACCCGAAAAACAACCAAAGGAGGCTAAAATATACCATGAAACAAATTAAGACAAGTAAGCTATGATAATCACCAAGAAAAAACATACTTAGGTAAGAGAAAAAACCAAAGGAGAGCATCGTCCAAACTGAAAAACCCGAAACCACAAACACAAAGAACCTCGAAACCCTAGCCCTAACTTCACTGTTTCTGTCACGAACTTCTCTTGACGGCGGTGTTAGGCCTAGCCTTCCAGCACAAGGACGACCCACAAAACCTTAACCCTAACTTTATCGTTTCCGTCATGGTAAAAATTACCGATGACCATTGAAGGCGGCGTTAAGCCTAGTCCCTAGGCCTTGTTTCTCTAGCGAAATCCTTTGAACGAACAATAACCTTCCACGCCAAGGTGGGAAAAAGCGTCGGAGTCTGACGATTTGAAACTCACTTTGAAACCTTCTTAAACAAGGATATGCTCACACAAACACATTCAAAATTAGGATTAAAAGATCCTCAATAGAGAAAGTGAGGGTGTCGTCGGGTTTTAGAGTGTGAGGAAGACGCCCAAAACAGAAAAGGGAAATGGAAAAGAAAAGAGAAGAGAAGAAGCTAGAAGAAAAGAGAAGAAGAAGAAAAGAAGAGGAGGAGACTTGTCAGAGTACAACTGCGGCGCCAGAACTCCGGCGAGTTCCTAGGGTTTGAAGAAGGAGGGGGGTGTATAATTGGGACTAATAGTTTCTTTTGTATTCCACACAAAGTAAACGACTAAGGATGATAAAGATTGAGAAGTGCGTAAATAGTGTAAATTTTTGAATGGTGTAGTATAAGCGTAATTAAACAGAGGAAGTAGTATAAATTAGGGGTGAGCTATTACAAATACTACTCATGTATACAAGGTGAAAAGTATGCAAGGAGGGGTGATATATAGATATGAAGGCTCTTATTGTGTGGCTTCTCTTGTTTGTATACTTTGATTGAATGCCCATGACCAATATGTATATATATATATATATATATATATATATATAGTTGAAAGTGGAGGTTAAAAGAAATGCTAGAAATTTTCAAAACTCCATTCATCATTCTTATAGTTGTGATACCATATTAGATTTCGGAAAAACTCCTCAAATTGGAGTATGTACCATTGAACATTATATAAAGCGCACGTTTACAAGACTAGTCCTAATCACGTTAGGAAACTTAGTACGATAAAGATACTAAATATATACAAAATATATCCCGACTTTGCGACAGATATTATCATATCTATCGATTGGAAATCAAGTTGGTGCATTTTTTCTCAAAGAAAACCATACAACGAACTGGCTTTCTAATCAAGGAGTGACTTAATCTTCATTCTAGAGTTCAATTCTAGAAATATTTTCTTCAAAACCCTGTTTGCTCTAATACAGCTTTGTAGGATCCTTAAGAACGATGCTAGAGGAGTGGCTTTTCCACGCTTCCTTCCCCTTGATAGTTTAGTTGCTGTTTGTTTAATTTATTTTCTCAAGATAAATGCCTAGTCTCAAGCCTTGTTTAGTTCAACTTATTTTTACTTATTTCATAAAAAATAAGTTTAGATCAGATCATCATTTTATGTGCAATTTTTTTATCGCTAAATATCTGTATTTTCGTAATGAAAAAAATTATAAAAATTGCATATTAGTGGGGCAATAAAATATACATTATTACGAATCTAACAAGACTCCACTTGATATATTTTTTCCTTGCAGATTATCGTACACTTAAGGTCAAAGTTTAATCAAATCAGACAATAAGATCAGACCAGATCAAATAAGTTCAAATAAGCAAAAATAAGGTAAACTAAACAAGCCCTTAAGGCCAAGTAAAAAATATTGCTTTAAATTGTGGGAAGAATATGCTCGAAAACTACATGGAAAATAAGAACATCTTACATTGGACGATGTCAAAACCATCATATTGGTTACGATTTTTTTTGCATCGTGAGTACATATGGTTCTCCATATAAAAGAGTAATTAATAAGGAGAAAAATTACTCATACCATATTGTTCATAAGCAAAGATATATGATGTATTTTGAGATTTTGATTGGAAAACTATTATAAAATTACTAATTATATAAAAACAACAAGGCATTCATAAGAAAGAGATACTTATCCAAGTAATTTTCACGGTTCGAAGATATATAGTGATGGCAGGCATGCAACACTGGACATTTCCGGTAATTTGGAAATAAATCTGAGCCAACATTTGATAATAAGAAGTGATAATATAATTATAGAACGACAACATACACAGAATGAAGGCAACAACAACGAACTAACAGTGCAACTTAGCTTAGGTAGAGTTTGCTAGCACCTTATAGATAGATGCAGCAGTCTCCGCCATGCATATACACAACACCATACGTGGGGAAGATGACATATATTGTACCTTCCTTTATTTAATTAATTGCTAGAGACTCTATCTAAAGAGACTCTATGCGCAAAAAAAACCAAGACAGTTATAGGGAGAGCAACACCCATCAACATATGGTGTGCAAAATTCTCCAACTGAGTGGCAAGTAAGGCCATTATTATTATATTTATTCTCGACCTCTCGGCGTATGATGGCCAAGAGGACGGGATCCGAGAGTTGTCCATTGCGGACACCCAAGATGTGTTCATCAGCGACGGCTTCTGTGGCAACCACCAAAATGGCTGCCACCAGAATTACCAAGCTAACTGCTTTCTTCATCTCCATTATATTTTAATTTGTGTGGTGTTTAAATATGTGTGTTTAATTTGATTTGATGATAATACCAGAAGATGAGGAGGATCTTTATATAGAAGTGATGGTGTGTGTGTTTGACATAGCAATAATTGAAGGATTTAGTAAAAATCTTTGGTAGGTTTTCTTGTGTGCGATTCAAATTTATTGTTACGTTTTTTTTATTTTTTTTTGTTTTTATTATAATATATTCAATTCAACTAAATAATCTCATTAGTCATTTCTAGCCATTCATCGGCAAGTAATACAGTATACATCGTAACCCTTTAATTTTTATTTTATTTATTTTTTTGAATAGTCATAACCCTTTAATTAATAGGCTGATGATAAAGCATACTACAGTATAATACTTGAAAATTTGAATTAACACCTCGAACTTGGTATTAGCAAACTATTATAGGATACTCAGTAACTTTTAGCCAATTTGGATAAACTTTTAGCATTGAGTTACTTTAATCCTATTTTTGCTAGGTTTAAAAGGTTTCGATTTAAAATAGGTCGTGTTACTATCGAGTTCGGACGTAATCAGTTTGGGGTGTTTTCGGTTTTGGGTTGTAGTGGTTCGGCTTGATAATGGGTCGGGTCATTAACAGTTTGTACATATTCGGATCAGTTCAGTTTCGGGTTGGAAAAAATTGGGTCGGGTCGGGTCGGTTTTCCGTTTTCAAAAAGCGGATTTTTAACGATTTAGTTCCTTTTCGGATTGATTCGAAACATTCGGGTTTAACAGTTCGGGTTAGAAACTAACAACTCTACTTGAAATTAACACCTCGAATTTGGTATAACAAACTATTATAGGATACTCAGTAACGTACCTTTAGCCAATTTGGATAAACTTTTAGCCTTGAAAATTTCTTTCTATTTCTTACGGACTTGGTCGATGAACAACTAAGGTTGCCTCGATTCTTCCCGCCGCATAGTATATACTAAGCTCTTCGAACCTTTTTGCGCCTAATCAAGATAATTCCAATCCACTGACTCTTTAGAGTAAGGTAATTGGAATTTGCTTACTTGTTCCAAGTAAGGAAGGGAAGCTTATCTTGGGCCTTCTATGATCCATTCAACCAGCCTAAAAGATGAGAGATAGGCCTGACGCAAGGAGATTTCGCACTAAAAAGCGGATTAGGTCTGATAATCGGTTTTCGGAGCCAACTTCATTCGTCAGCAACGAATGTTCCAGCTTCTATTCGTCAATACTTCGTAAAATGGCCATAAATTTCTCGTTTCTTATCTAAATTGGGCATATGACCCGTAGTCGAGAAACTCTTGAAACAAGTTATCCCCTCTAACTTGAATCACCTCAAGATCACTAATACATTGAGAGGTATATGCATTCAAAATTAACAATTTAAAGACTGTATCTTTGGGATTTTCAATATTCTGTGTTATGTATTCAAATTGAGAGTTTACAGAAATTTATATACAAGGACTTGCCATATTACTACCCTAAAATTAAGCCTGTAAAGAAGGACTAATTTGATATGATAAGCTAACTATAGCAAGTGAATAAATCATATACAAAAATAATACAAATATTTTAACACTCCCCCTCAAGTTGGGTCGTAGGATCTCTAACGCCCAACTTGGACAATGCTCCTTCAAAGGTTTGAGATGTGACAGCCTTTGTTAAGATATCTGCTAACTGATCTTCTAATTTGACAAACGGAAGACTTATCACCTTTGCCTCTAAGTGATCCTTAATGAAGTGTCTGTCAATCTCAATGTGCTTAGTACGATCATGCTCTACTGGATTTTCAGAAATACGGATTGCTGCTTTATTATCACAATACAGTTTGCAGCTTTTCTTAGGAGCCATTCCATGTTCCGAAAAAAGTTTTCGAAGCCACAGAACCTCGGTAATTCCTTTTGCAATTCCCCTAAACTCAGCTTATGCACTTGACATAGCCACTACTTTTTGCCGTTTGCTTTTCCACGTGACTAAATTTCCTCCAACCAATGTAAAATAGCCAGACGTGGATTTCCTGTTATCTCGGTCACCTCCCCAGTCTGCATCTGTAAAGGTATAAAGATCCAGATGGTCATGTTTTTCATAGACAACTCTACGCTCAGGTGTTCCTTTTAAATACCTCATAATACGGTATACCGCCTCAAGATGTTGTTTTTACGGTTTATGCATGAATCTTCTGACTACACCTGCTGCATAAGCTAGATCTGGACGAGTATGAGATAAGTAGATCAATTTTCCAACTAATCTCTGATATAATGTCTGATCAACTAACTCTGCTCCTTTAATTATCTGAAGTCCATGATTCATCATCAGTGGAGTTTCAATAGGTTTGCAGTCTATCATCCATGTTTCTGTCAAAATATCAAGAATATACTTCCTTTGGGAAATAAAGATACCCCTTTTTGATCTGAGTACCTCTATTCCCAGGAAATATTTGAGATTTCCAAGATCTTTCATTTCAAACTCCTGGAATAGCCTTTTCTTCAGCTGGGCTATTTCTTCTTTATCATCACCTGTAATAATCATATCATCAACATAGATAATCAGGCATGTGATCAGTTTCCCTCTTTTCTTGATGAACAGGGTATGATCTGAGTTGCTCTGTTTATATCCAAATCTCCTCATTGTTGTAGTAAATCGCCCAAACCATGCTCTAGGAGATTGTTTCAGACCATATAGAGCCTTTCGCAACCTGCAACCTTCTCCAGATGAAAAATTCTGAGAAAAACCTGGTGGTGCTTGCATATAGACCTCCTCAGCTAGATCTCCATGTAAGAAGGCATTTTTGACATTGAACTGGTGCAGTGGCCACTCTTTGTTTGCAGCAATCGAGAATAACACTCTAATGGTGCTAAAATTCGCCACTGGTGAGAAAGTTTCGTTATAATCAATTCCATATGTCTGAGTGTACCCTTTTGCAACCAATCTTGCTTTGTACCTTTCAATACTGCCATCTGCTTTGTACTTGATTGTGAAAACCCATCTACATCCCACTGGTTTCTTCTTTTTTTGGTAAGACACACTTTTCCCAGGTTTTATTTTGGATAAGTGCGTTGATCTCATCTTCCATCGCTTTCTTCCAGTGCTTACTTCTGAGAGCTTCTTCAGTTGTAGTGGGAATAGTTTCAGAGTAGATGGCTACATTACATGCCTTGGCTGTCTGAGATAGATTTCCTTCACTAATTCTGTCAACAGGATATTTGGATCGTTGTGCTTCAAATTCAGGATCATATCTCCTAGGTGGAATACCGCTTGTGCTTCGGGGAGGAAAGCTATACTTCCCAGTCTGCTCTTCATTTGACTGTTCAACAATGTTTTCAGGAGAAATTCCTGATATCATACTTCTTTCAGGAGAATTAGCAGACTCAGGAGAATTATCAGACTAAGGAGAAATATCAAAAGTGTTATGAGAGGAAATACTAGATGGAGTACATACCTCTCTTTCAGGATTCTCAGACAGGGTGACAGAATCACTAGGCATAGTTTCTGAATCGTTGTTATTGTTGAATTGTATTATGTTATCAGTCGTTTCTGTGGTTTTGCCTACTTGTTCTTTTGGATCAGGATCAGTCAACTCGGGATAAACTAACCAACTTTGATCATCACTCAAACTCTCCCCCTGAGATCTAAGGTGGGAGTAACAGTATTCAGTTTCAACAAAGTCACAATCCATGGTTACGTATAGCCGGTTTTTGACTGGATCGAAACATCGATATCCCTTTTGGTTTACTCCATATCCCACAAACACACATTTGACTGCTCGAGGTTCTAACTTATTTCTGCTACGCTTAGGTAAATGAACATAGACAACACATCCAAAGACCATGGGAGGCAGAGAATAGGAAATGGACACACTTGTATGGTTTTTAAGGGTGTCTAGTGGAGTAGCAAAGTTCAGGCTTTTTGTGGGAAGGCGGTTGGTTAGGTAATTTGCTGTAGCAATTGCTTCTGGCCAAAAATGAGCGGGAACGCATGAGTCAAACATCATGGCTCGAGTCATTTCCAAGAGAGTTCGGTTTTTTCGTTCCGCTACTCCATTTTGTTGTGGAGTATCGGGACAGGTAGTTTGGTGTATGAGACCATGGGTTTTTATGAAAGAGGCTAAGTCCTGATCTTTGTATTCTCCCCCATTATCAGATCTAAGGATGCGTATTTGTGTTTGGAATTGTGTTTGGGTCATATTATAAACGGACACAAATACATCATGCACATCAGATTTATTTTTCAGAAAATACACCCAACTCATTCTAGTGCAATCATCAATAAAAGTGACATAATACTAGAAACCATGATTATTAAATTCAGGGGCTGGTCCCCAAACATCAGAATGAATCAACACAAATGGAGTTTCAGTCTTACTACTACTTCTAGGATAAACATGTTTATGACTCTTGGCTAGAATACAAGACTTACAATCAAAAGAAATATTTGAACTAGCAAGGGAAGGGAAAAGTTTCTTTAAGTACCCTAAAGATGGATGACCTAATCGCCGATGCCACATCCAGAGTTGATGTTCAACCGTTCCTCGAACAAGCGCTGCGCTACCCTGTTGAGACATCTAATCAACATAATACAATCCATGTTCTTTAGTACCATGCCCAATGATCTTCCCCGTTTGAGAGTCCTGTATAACACAACCACTAGAATCCATTAGAACAGTACAATTTAACTCCTTGGTTAGTTGACTGATAGATAAGAGTTTATGAGCCAATTGAGGTACAAGAAGACAGTTGGATAATTTAATGTTATCCAAAACAGCAATTGAGCCCGAGCCTTTTGTTTCAATTTTTTCTCCATTAGCAGTCTGAATGTGACTTTTAATGGGGATATTTATTTTGTCAAGATCAGAATCATCAAAAGTCATAGTATCAGTGGCCCCGCAATCGAGTACCCAGTTTGTGTTTTTACACCTACTAAACAGTCCAATAGAAATGTTTTTCGGTTTATTAGATATTGAATCTGGTGTTTCAGTGGATTTATTTGGTCTAGTGGACTGATTTGTGGTATTGGGCTCAAACAACTTTTGTTGATTATTATCAATTGTGGGCTCAACAGTCATAGGCTCAAGACAAAGTGACTCAGTATATAAAGAAAAGGAAGAGTTTAAGGGTTTCATTCCTTCCTTTTTCACACCACTACTTTCCAAACCTGTCATGGAGGCAGCGGTGGCCACCATTGCTTCACCCTCTCCGTTGGTTGTCGTTTCTCCTGCTCCAAACGCCACCTTGCTTGTTCGGTTTTGACCCTCTCCCGTTTTCTTTTTTCGATCTGCCCACCAATCTGGGTATCCAATTAGCTTAAAACACCCTTCCTTGGTGTGTCGCGAACCGCCACAGTGGGTGCACCAGAGATGGGTCTTCTCATCTTCACGCCTAAATTTAGGCTTCTCCGTTCTACTCTTTGCAGCTAGATCTGTTCCGATTCCCGGTGATTCATTTGATGAGGGAATTTCGTTTTTCATTATTCCCCGGCGGGATATTTCTCTCCAGACGGTTGCGTAAGCCTCTTCGACAGTCGGTAGAGGCTCCCTTTGAAGGAGGTCTCTCCGATCTTTGTCCAACGTTTCATTTAATTCAGCAAGAATTGCACTACTACATTTTTAACCAAATGCAACGGCATAATAAAGGCTAATACAACGGTATTTTAACTGCCGTTGCAATAGAGTAGGCTATTGCCACGGATTTAAAACTAATGTTCATAGAGGTAGAGCTATTGCCACGGCTCTAAAGAACCGTTGCAATAACCTAGCTATTTTAACAAAAATGAGAGCTATTGCAACGGTATGTGTTGTATCATTAAAATTTTAGAAGCGCGCATTTCTTCCCTCCAATTTTTTCACCAAATATTTTGAACAAAACGTGTTTATTCACAACTCATTCTCACGGATTCTCACAGTACCCAATCTACCCATTCTCCATTTTCCCCATTTTCTCCATTTACCCCTATTCTCAATTTTCCCCATCTTCTCACATTTACATATTTGCTTCAACTCCAGAATTACTTCGAAATTCTGAGGTGAAAATCACTCAAAAAATCACTCAAAAAATAATGAGAATAAGCAAATAAATCTGAGGAAGTAGACGAAGGCGGCAGTCAGGAGGTGGTGGCTGATAGCGGCAGTCAGGCGGTGGTGGCTGACAGCGGCAGTTAGGCGGTGGTGGCTGATAGCGGTACATAGTATGTCACTTCTTCCAATCTTTCGTTCTTCGCTGCCTCACACCTCAGTCCTCACTAGCCTCCTGTAGTCCAGTAGATCGACCGTCGCCATGATCCGTCGTGCCTCAGTGCCTCACAGGAACTCGTCCGTCGTTGTTGCCACACCGTCGGCCGTCTTCGATGCATCAATGGTATGTCTTAATGTCTTATACTCTTAATTGATTAATTTAGTATATCTTGCTCTTATAATCGAAATCCCCAATTTGAAATTTTGATTGTTAACCCTATTTTTCAGATTTTAATGTTTCAATTGTAATAATAAACAAGCTCAATTGCTTATTATTCGATTTTAATCCCCAATTTGAATCTTCGTTTTTTTTGTAGTCTTCTTCTCCTTTCAACCTTTTATCTCTTTCCTCCTAATCTTCACAAAAATCAGGTACCTAATTCTTCCTTATTATTCTCTATTTTGATTTTTTCATGTAATTTTTTTTTTTAATTTTGATTGCTATATTATACCCTATTATAGGTGTCGTGAAATTCTATAGGCGTGAGAGCAACCATTAGTGGAGTTTATGTTGACTATGTTTTTCAATTTCTGTATCTGTGCTGCATAGAGGGATTTTGTTTGCTTTGTGTTCTCTGTGGCAATCTTGTTCCCTTGCCATGACATATAATTTTATACTTGTAAATTACATCTCTTCGTTACCTCTTGTTCGGTATTGACTACATGGAAAGAAAAGTTTGTTACTTGTGGAGTTCTGCTAATCCATTTCACTTTTCATATTTCAGTTTATGCTTTGGGGCCGGGTTTGATTGAGACAATTTATTGCATTGAGTTTTAGTACTAAATTGTCATACAGTGAATGTGATGCAAGGGCAGGTTTACATTTGCAAATTATTGTGTTTTCACGATTAATTATCTGATAGTGTATTAATTGTGGTTGACAAGTTTCGTTGTTGGTGGACTTGCTAATATCTCAAAATACAGAGACTAGCATCAGGTTCTTGTTACCTTATTAATGAAATTGTAATGAATTCTTCCGTTCTTCTTCATTTCACTTATCTTTTTTAGAACCAAACTGCTGGGAATGCTTTAACATTCATGAAGAGTTTTTCTTTTCTTACTACCACATATCATATTATATCCTTTTGAGCATTTAAACCAATACCTATTCATTTGGATAATATGCACTATTTCACTGTATTTATGTAAGCTGTGTTTTAGATATGTTTTCCCTGACTCTATAGTGGCCACCCAGTCATGGTTTATTCTTGCTCATGTAAGTCCTGATTCTTTCACCATCTTTTAGTTTAATCTTTTGAAGATGCAACATTGATATATACATATTTAACCTTTATCTCTTGACTGCCAGAAACCATTCTTCTCAAAATTTGGAGCCATTGTTACAATTTCTGTTCTTGGAACCTTTAAAGCCTCAATTTTTGTCTTGCCTTCTAGTGTAGGCATCTTTTGATCTCCTTTACCATCTGATAATGACTATATTGCTATTTGGATTTGCTTATGACTTGAACTGCCGTTGATTTCTGCTTTAGGTATCTTGATGGGGTCACATATCTTATATAAAAATTCCCATTTGTTGAATGTTATAATGTTTGGAGCACTGATAATATCAACTGATCATATCATTGTTTTGGCAATATTCTGGGTGACTCACTATTTTGTTTCTGTTTCCTGCTTGACGTGTTTCCATTATTTAATTTGTTTTCTTTACATTGTTAATAGATAATGTCATTCTTGTTGCTTGAAACTTATGCAACCTTTGTTTCCTACTATTTGCAACGAAATTTTTTATGCCTCATAAATAACACCCCTTTGTTGCATATAATAAGAAACAAAGGTAGTATGTGAATATAAATGGACAATTAGTTAACTAAACAAATTAAAAATTCTAATACAATCAAATAAATTTTAGACGTCAAATAGCCAAATTACTCTATCTTGTTAAATAAAAAATAAAATTGCAGCAGTCCATTTTACCAGGATGGGAGGGTTGGGAAGTTACTGAGTTAGAAACCTTAGTTTGCCTGTAAAATATATAGAGAATTTATAATAATTTTTACTAATCATATGGTACATTTTTAATTTCTAGACTTTCAGGACTGGTTTGAGAGTTGAGTGTTGTCATGGCCGTCTATTGGCTCAAGGCATATTATGCACTTTAGGGAGCTCAAATTAAATTTATGGGCCTCTTTACAAGGAGCCAATTTACAAGTGAGTTCATTTTCTTACTGCATACTTTTAATAGCCCTTTATTGTCTAGACTAAAATAAAAAATTGCCCCGGTTAAGGGTTCAAATGTCTGATTGTCAAAAAATTCTGGAGTTGGAAATGATTATTTTAGTAACTTCTCTGGTAAATTCTGAAATAGTTGCACCTGTAGCTTGTGTACTGGATTTGTTTGTAGTTCAGAAAAGTTGCATGTCCATTTATGAGGAAGCTCAATGTCCTGTAAAATGTAATGGCATAATGCTATAATCTTCTTAGAAACCAAATAGATCTTGCGTTTCACCTTTTAATAGAAGTTTGTATTATCATAACCTTTTAAAATACAAAATTGCCTCGGTTAAGGGTTCAAATGTCTGATTGTCAAAAAATTCTAAAGTTGTGAAATTATTATTTTAGTAACTTCTCTGGTAAATTCTGAAATAGTTGCACCTGTAGCTTGTGTACTGGATTTGTTTGTAGTTCAGAAAAGTTGCATGGCCATTTATGAGGAAGCTCAATGTCCTGTAAAATGTAATGGCATAATGCTATAGTTTGTATTATCATAACCTTTTAGAAGCCATAGTTTGTAAAATGTAATCTTAGAAACCAAATAGATCTTGTGTTTCACCTTTTAACAGAAGTTTGTATTATCATAACCTTTTAGAAGCCATAGTCTGTAATATTTAATAAAAGTTTTGATAGTCTTATAATATAACACTTACATTTTGCTTCCTGTTTTTAGTGACTCGTACGTGGTTCTATTCAAGGGTGTGGCCAAGCTGGGGACGAGCTTCAAACTAAGAAATCAGTTGATCAATCTAAGTACAGCAGCTCACAAGTCGTGATCCAAGTGGCAGTAGTAATCAGTGTAATGCTTTTTGTAAACAACAAAAGCTATGGAAGTGCATCTGAGATTACTGGTGTTAATGGCTTAATACCTCTGCTTCTGGCAAGAAGGAATTGAGCCTTGTTAAGGAGAGTGAAGGCTGTAAGCCCTTCGTACATGATCGGTTCAAGTTGAAAAGGAATTCATTCTGCAGAAAGAGAAGCAGCTCTACCTAAGTTCCTACAAAAACGGAAAAACCGAAGCTTTGCGAAAAAGGTGAGTAAACATCAGGGGACATATTTGTGGTATATGAACTTGACCTGAATTATTTGTGTGTATCTATAGATTATCATATGCCTAAATGTTTACATAGCTTGATTTTCAACGTCGAATGGTGGATTATCTCACAAGTATTAGTATTTGATTATAAATGCAGGTACGGTATCAAAGCAGGAAAAAAACTAGCATAGCAGCAGCCTATATGTGGCAATCTTGTTCCCTTGCCATGACATATAATTGTATACTTGTAAATTAGCTCTCTTCGTTACCTCTTGTTCGGTATTGACTACATGGAAAGAAAAGTTTGTTACTTGTGGAGTTCTGCTACCTCTTCCTTTCCTTGCTGCTTCTTGTGCATGGTGTTGGTCAGTCCCTGTTGTAGCTTGCTGCTGCAGTTCTTGCAGGCTTTGACTGTTTGTCTGCTGCCTTTCTAAGCTGTCTTGGTGCTGCTCTGCTTCTCCTATTCTGGAGGCTGCTGTCTATTGGCTGATGCTGCTGATGTGGTACTTGCCTCCCGCCTACTGTTGTTGATCTGATGTCTGCTATTGTTGCTGATTTGTTATCTGCTGCATGCTAATCTGCTGCTGCTGTTGATTGCTGTCTGGGGCTTGTGTGCTGCTGCTGCTATCTTCCTTTTTGCTGCTGCGTATTGCTGACGTCCTTGCTGCACTAATGACTAATGAGGTTGACTGCTTGCTGCACTAACGAGGCTGACTGCTTGCTGCACTAATGAGGCTGCTGCGTATATTAAGAGTTTTGAAGCAGCACTTTGTTGTAGTAATATGATTTGATCAACTGAGACGCAGCTGTTCAAATTGTCAAGGTATGTTGAACAATCATATGCTTTGTTAGTCACAAGTACCAATAAAGTAGTAATCTAATTTTATTCTGACTTGAACTACTTTTCCTATAAAAGCTTATGCCTTACCCTTTCTGTACCAATTGCAGGAGGTGGATAATAATGAAGTTGAAGAGGATGCTTCATGAATTGCTTTATGAGAAATTGGAGAAGCATGAGAAAAAAATGATAATGCGGTCCAAAGAATTGCCGAAAATATTGTTTGGCGGACAAAATGATTTAGTTTTAACTTTTAATTGTTTTTTTTCTTAGTTTAACTAGTGATAATTTAATTTTGTAATTTTCCTTATAGATAACAATGTAAAAACTTTGAATTCATATTAATAAAATTCTATTTTTTTTAAATTCTGATTTTAATTGTATTATTATTATTATTATTATTATTATTATTATTATTGGCATTAGGTATAGTGAACCGTGGCATTAGGGTATATGCATTGTGTGACATTAGGTATAGGGAACCGTGGCATTAGAGTATATGCACCGTGGCATTAGGTATAGGAAACCGTGGCATTAGGTATTATAGCTAATGCCACGACAATAATGTTGTCGTTGCATCAGGTATTGATCTAACGCCACGGATCATTGATGCCGTTGCATTAGGCCTAATACCATGGATTTTGACACCTAATGCAACGGATTTGAGGGTTGCAATAGATAAAAAATGTAGTAGTGTTGGTAAAGTCTATTTTGCTGAATTAATTTATTGTAAATTATTTTATCCTCCGAGCATGTCATTGGATTTGGTTGCCGCCGGTCAATTTCCTTCCAAATAGAGGAGAGCTTGCTATAATATGCCTCGATTTGGTCTCTATCTTGTTGGATTTTGTTGGCTTTGACGGTGAGATCGAGAACCTGTAATCCATCTCTCCCACTGTCGCACATAACCTCGATTCCCCTCCATAGTTCTCTGGCAGTAGGGAAGTCGAGAAACTGGTTCTGCAAATCTTGCTCTATGTTCTCAATTAACCACGAAATTACTATGGAATCACGTTGTGACCATTTGGTGTGATCTAGGTCATCGGGAGATGGCGGGGAGACAATGATGTGGTTGAGCCTACCTCTCCCACCGATCCCTAGATGCATCAATTTGGACCACTTTGTATAATTTTCATGGTTTAATTTTTCGGATTTTTGAAGGGTCTGATTTGTGGTTTCTACAGAGGATTTGTTGGTGTTTAACTGATTAAAAAGTTGCAACACATACATCCTCCATAGTCACCGATTTTGAGACTATTGATTGGTTTTGGTTTTCGGTTGTCATGGTATATGATAACGCCAAAGAACGTTTACCGGTCGCCGGAAAAACGAACCTGGCTCTGATACCAAATTAACAATTTAAAGATTGTATCTTTGGGATTTTCAATATTCTGTGTTAGGTATTCAATTGAGAGTTTACAGAAATTTATATACAAGGACTTGCCATATTACTACCCTAAAATTAAGCCTATAAAGAAGGAAAATTACTCAAAAATTACTAAGAGGAAAATAAGCAAAAAAATCTTGCATGTCCCTTCCTTGAGCTGATTGCTTGAATTTCTGTTCAAGGTATAAAACGAATTTTTGTTTTGAGATTGCGGTCTCATGAGGGCTTTGTTTATGAGGGTGAAACACCACGCATGGTGTTAGGGTTAGGGTTCCTCCACGGAACCACTCTAAAACCCACCTCCCTTGACAAATTAGGGTTTCAGCGAAGACAAGTGGGCGCAAATGAGGAATTAGGGTTTGGTTCTGGGTCTGGGTCATCACTTCCTGTCTTGAACAAGCCCAGATCTGTTGCCAAACCCCCTCCAGTGCGTAGGGTTTCTTATCTGTCTCAATTTCGAAGGATTCGAGGTCCTCCTAACAAAATCACTTGCGATGATGATGATGTAAATGTGGAGTCCCCCCTCTAAGCTCGTTAAACGGGCTTAATTTTGCCGTTGGTAACTGTTTTTATGAAACCCTAACTCAGTTCATTTTATGTTAATTGTTTTTTTTTAGAATCTTGTTTAGGTGGTGGAAGAATTAATCATGCTTATATACCAGTAACCTAGGTTACTGGCGGGATGGATAATTGTTGGTGAAATGTGTGTGGTTGTTGTTGTTGAAACAACATGTGTGTTATGCTGTTTTTAGGCTATAGTGTGGTTAGTTGTTGTTGTTGTTGATCCACCATGTTGTGGCTGTTGATACGTGTGGTTAGTTGTTGTTGTTGTTTATCTATTGTTGTTGTGTATGGCAGGTTGGGTTGGGATTTAATTGGGTTGAGGTGTTTTTTTGGGGCAGTAGATGGTCGGTTAGGGTCGTTTTATTGTGATTGTTAAGCTATTGTTGCTGTGATGTTTTGTGTGTTGTTATGTTATTGACGCTGCCTCTATAGTGGTTGTTGCCCTACTGTTAGTTATTGTTGTCTTTCCCCCTCCCCTGCCTGCTGCCCTGATGTCTTCCCCCTTAGCTTATTGGTTACTGCCCATGGTTTCCTTTGAAATCACCCCTAATGCATTGGCAGAGATAAAGACATGTACTAGCAACTTTTCTATGAGTCAATTATTCGAAAAAGGACCTATTGAATGTGTTTATAAAGCCAATTATCTAGATGGCAAGGTATCAGTAACTTGAATACTAACTCACTGTTGTTCTTAATACCGCTAATAATTATTCTCAATGATTACTCTCAATATAATTAAGATTTGAAAGTGGTACTGCTAAACGCTTGAACATGCTTCTGAGGTAAATTACTTGTGTTTTTTATTCATTAGATTTTTTCTAGATTATTGCAATTGGTCGATAATTAATTTACAATAGATGTTAAGTGGTGACTATAAACCTGTTTCTCTTTTTCTGCCCGGATTTCAAACCATTCCAGAGCTGTATGATTTTCTCTCAAGCCTCAACATAACTGACCTGATGCATACTAAATTAGGTATAAATTGTCATGTATTGGATACAAATGTATTAGCATATTTAATTGTGAGCATTATTTAAACCTGTAAATAATAAGTTTGATTCACTAATTCTTAAAAACAGCCTGTCCATCACCATTAATTTAGCTTAATGTTACATTAGAAGAATAACCTTCTCTCTCTCCTTTGGCTTAATGTCAGGTTTCCACTAATTGCTTTTGAAAGTTGTACATTGATTGATAGCTCATGGGGTGTGTTAGCCAGCGGTATGCTCACGTTATAGACAGCATCAAGGTCACCCTTATTGATGTATATATTTATCATTTACTTGTCATTTCTTCTCTAAGAATTAGTTATTTGCTTGTGATCTCAGTATCACCCTAATTACCTTCCTTCGAAACACGCCAATGAAATCTCAGTATGTTTGCTAAAATCCTATAATTTATTCTTATTACTCAAGGCTTTAGGCTGTACTAGTTCTGTGGCTTTCTTTTTGGTGAATGTTTTATTTCACTGCATGCATATTCTCTTATGATTACCGATCTTCCACTGCTCTCCTTCTTAACACTCCCTTCTTTCAAAAATAAAAAATAAAAAAATGAAATAGAGGGTCGTAATTGCTTGAAAACCAAACCCGATTTCCTCGGCTTTCTGTAATTCCTCTTTTTTTCACCCTTTGATTTGGATAATGAAGAGCCAATGATAGATTGATAGTAGTCTTAGTAGATTCTTAATTTTTCTCTTCAATGTGTATTAAGGCAACGACACTTGGGCGCTATCAATGTCTCATGTTTTGGTGTGTCAACTGGATTTGTGGAAGTTGTTCACTAGGACATTGATGTATCATACTATAGCATTTCTGCTTAACTTACTTTGCCTATTGAAAATGTAGAATAACAAGCTCAGAAATACAACAAGGTTCAGTAGATTTAATCAGTTTAACAAACTTAAACCTTTGTCTTTAACCTTTTATTTACTCTAGACTCTATAAGCTCTAAGTTTTTCAGTGTCAAAGGCCAAGAACCCTGGTGAAGCAGTACAGAACATAGACAGCCAGCTTGATCCCGGTTTTTTCAGAATTATTTTTTCAATCAAACAGGTGTAAAGTTAGACAAGCCAGCTGAGGGTACCATGGCAGAGGGTGAGACCCTAAGACCACAGAAGTTACTGGTGTCTAAAACAAAAATTTCTTTGTTACGGTTCATGTTCTAGTTAAAAAGATGTTGTTTAGCAAACTTTTATGATGAGATTGAGTTGTTGCAGTTTTGTAGTGGTTAATCTGGTCATCTTCTTTTTATTAAAAAGAGTTGTAATGGGGATTTTGCTGAATAACTGTGTTGGATTTCCTGTGTTTCATACTGATGATTATTGGTGTCTCACAATCTTCAAAATTAACATTTTTGCTTTTTTTTTTCCTATGTCTATTTTTATTGATATCTCCTGCAGACATTTGCATCAGGAATGGTGTTAGTATCCAAAATAAGCAAATTCTTCTTTCCCTGCTCCGTTGCTCTCTATGCGTTCTGGGCAGCTGCTGTTGCTATTCTTCTTCGGCTTTAACTTTAACCTGTAGCAACATTTGAATTATTTTCCCCCTATTTTTCCACCATCCCATTATTGAGTCTCAAAGGTTTATTCTTTCTCCCTTAAAACTGACTGTATAAGAAAGAAAATGTTATAGAAATTGTATTGGACTGTCTAATTATATTGGAATTGTGACTTGTTTTCATTCTCGGTAATCCTTTTGAATTTTCACTTGTATAAATCAGTTTACAATTTACTATAAATCATTCAATTCATCAAAGAAATTCATATTGTATGAGACTAATCATAATTAGTTTATATTATTTATACTCTATGTTAGTTTAGTCTGTACTAAGTATAGTATGTCAAGGCTCACCTTTGGTTAGATACACAACTTTTTTTTATCTTAAATAAGGAATCAAATGCTACGGTTGTTTAGTCTTTTATCAGGCTGTTTCTGGTCTTATTTGGCGTCGATGTATAAGTATGTGTCTAATCTGTTGATATCGTTTATATATTGAGTTATTGAAGATTGAAGATGGACTTATTCCTTTTCTATGAGCTTACTACTATGTCATTAGTATTGAGTGCAATATCTTGTAAATACTATGCATGTTTAACTGAGAACTTTCATTCTTTCCTTTTTGTTTAAATTTGACATTCTCTTAGATTCTTTACTCATACTTTGTGATAGTGAAGGATTCTTGTACACGAATAAACTTTCGGAACTTCGAGTTTATTTTCATTAACCTTGATACAACTGCTTACTTGTATGTTATGAACTTTTGAACAATGTCCCTATGTATTACACACCTCTCATGCACAGACTGCAGTGTAGTTCTTAAAGAATAGTGAAAATGCTTAAAGTTGCTTGTTATTACATTTGCGCATGTAATTTTAAGGTCTAAGGCACATGAAAGGTTTTTGATCTAGACTTTATTGTTTGTTGTAGCCACTACATCCTCCGGGTATTTTTTACTTCTTTTTTTCTGCTTGAATTATATATGAGAAAAGAGGAATGATGGATGTTTATCTTCGTTTTTTATTCTGAATTCTTGAAATTGGATTGTGTTTTTATAAGGTTTTTGGGTTTTATTTGATATATGTAGGTTCTAGGGAATTGACTACATTGATTTTTGACTTTGTTTTTTTTTTACTTATATAGCTTGCAATTATTATTCATGACCTAATTAGTTTTCGACGATAAGAATGAATTGACCTATATTTAGGATGATGTAGGTGTAAACAATTGCTTGAGCACATCAACGATTGCTATGACAGGAGTTGGACTCGATTAAAGAAACTTTGAACACTGAGTTGCAAAGAGCTCCAGCAGCATCCAACATCATCAAGTACTAGTAAAATAGGTGGATACTGAAGCTGAAGAAGGTGCTTCCCGAATTGCTTTACTTGAGAAATTGGAGAAGCGGGAGAAAGAAATGATAATCCGGTCCAAACAATTGCTGAAAATATGGTTTGGGGGACAAAATGATTTAGTTTTAACTTTTTAATTTGTTTTTTCTTAGTTTAACTAGTGATAATTTAATTTTGTAATTTTTCTTATAGATAACAATGTACAAACTTTTAATTTATATTAATAAATTCTGATTTTTTTTAAAAATTTTTGATTATAATTGTATTATTATTATTATTATTATTATTATTATTATTATTATTATTATTATTATTATTATTATTATTATTATTATTATTATTATTATTATTATTATTATTATTATTATTAGGGTATAGGGAACCGTGGCATTAGGTATAGGAAACCGTGGCATTAGGTATTATAGCTAATGCCATGGCAATAATGTTGCTGTTGCATCAGGTGTTGATCTAATGCAACGGATCATTGATGCCATGGCATTAGGTGTCATATGCCGTTGCATTAGACCTACTGCAACGCCATCAAATGCCACGGTACATGGCCGTTGCATTAGGCCTAATGCCACGGATTTTGACGCCTAATGCAACGGATTTGAGGGTTGCAATAGGTCAAAAATGTAGCAGTGAAAACAACTTTTTTGTGAAATACCTCCTTATAATTTTTTTTTTTCCGTAAGATCATACCTTTATGCTGAAAAATGAGTTTTGACCCTATTTTCAGACGTTAACTGCCCAGACCCACCCACGAAACCGCCCCCTTCCCCCACCCCACGAAATCGACCTCCACCCTCAAAGCCAACAACCCTCACTTCCCACCACCTCTTCCCTTTCCTTCATTAGGGTTTAGGGTGGTTCGGGTGTGGATTTAGGGTTTGGGGGGTGCGGTTGGGGTTGGAAGAAGGGGTGGGGCTCATTTCAAGGTTGGGGGATAGGGAGGGGGCATTTAGGGGTGGCGGAAAACGGATGGTATGGGTAATTAGGCTGGAGGAAAGGGAGTGCAGCGGGAAAGAGGAGAAGATGGATCTCGGGATAGAGTCGCGGACATGAGAGACCTGGGTGTCAACGGCGACAGTGGAGGGAAAAGGGATGTTTGAGGCTGTTTGGGAGGCTGCCGTGAAAGGGGTGGGGTTAGGGTGGTCAACGCCGGAAGAAAGAATCAAACCCCGTTTTCCGGCATAAGGTATGTGTAGGCGTCTTTCGAAGCGTGCCTACTTTAAGCATGTGGTGAATATGATTGGCACTCATATATAGGAAGTGGGAATTGACATACGATTAGGGACAAAGCAAAGTAGGGAACCGCGAACAATTTTTTAAGGAACTTGTAAACCGTTCACGGATCATTAATGGCAACCACGATTAAGGGACAACGATAGACAACAACGATTGACCCGTGAAGGTTACACCCTATTCATAATCCATGAGATTACTAACTCCATATGGTTTGGAACCACGAAAGGAGGATCGGGGATGATGGTACGAAGTGAGTCATGGAGTCACATTTCCCGTATTGGCCTCTACTCGATTCTTTTTGTGAAAAGTATTCCTTCAATCTCAAATGCATACAAATAAAGATTCAATTTGTTTCAAACTAATATTAGGCTAAATTGGTTGAATATTAATGCAACACATAATTATAAAAAATTGTGATCACTTTAATTAAACAACAAGATTAAAAAGGAACCTAAACCGACCATCCAAATTATCTTATAAGCGTTATGTTCAATTACATATTCCCTTTAACATGCAATATGGTGATCAATAAATATAACATCAACATTGGAAGCAATTTAACCATAAAAACAACGATTAGTATATGAAAAACATAACAAAAACCGTTAGAAATATAACAGGAACAAAAGGAACGTGATTCCTTACTTTGATTGCGTTTTCTTGCAACTTTAAAATAATAAAACGCGTTAGTAACTTCAAGGAAAATAAATAATAAAATAGAAATTAATTCAAATGAAAGTAAAGCTGATTTGGGGCCAAACCCTCAAACAGTTCTACCTTTCACGCCTTGGTTTAAGTTTAGAAGTTCGGATAAAGTACGGACTCCGGGGAGTGCTTAAGGGATGTATTGTGGAAGAATAGGGAAGGCTAGTGTTTAGGCTAGAGCATAAGAGAGAAAGAGATAATGATTTTTTTGGTGCCCCGAAACTGGTGAAATCAGCTTCGTATTTATAGAGAAAATATGAGGGGTGAAGCACGGAACCCTAGAATTGAAGCGCCGCGAAGAAATTAAACCTAAAAATTTCGTGTCACGGCGCAAATTGCCTTGACACGGTACAGCTTGCCGTGACGCGGCATTTTTGCCGTGGCGCGGCAAATCAGTTTTTCTGAATTCGGTCTAAATTCATTTTATTTCTTTCTTAAGCATTAAGCATGTGATAATTAGGCGTCATTTCAGCTATTCCGGACTTATTTCAGGCTTAGGATTTTATTATTTACTAATCGGGCTTAATTAATAAATAAAACGAAATTAATTAAAATGGTTTGGGTTGAAATATGGGTTGGACTGAGTTTGAATAAATGTTTGGACTGATTTTTAGATTGAATACATTTGACTAAATATGGATTTTAAGCACTCCAAAGATTAAATACTCAACCCGACCAACAATGGCGGTGAAAGGTTGTTCATCATCGGGTTTGGTTTTGGGGAGACATTTTTAGGTGTATACCGTATGACTTCGCAAAAAAAAAAAAAATTTAATTAAGATATGGTCTCACAAAAAAATAATATATATTGTAAGGAGGTTTCTCACAAAAAATTGCTTTTATAAGGAGGTTTCTGACAAAATTTCCAATGTTTTATAACTATTGAGGTAGATGCTCGAGCTTAACTATCAAAATACGGAAGTAATACAAAAGTGATTTCAGAACAAAGATTAAAAAAAAAAACTTTTAAAGGCAAAGGTAGTACTTTATAAAAACTTTATTGTGAACGGTAAGAGTTTAACAGATACATGATTTCTAGTCATGCTTGATACCTAATCTTGGCATTTCCATGAGTCATGCCACAGATTTGAATGGAGAAGTTATGAATTTACCTAGTTACCCTGTACCAAAAATCTAACTCTAACTCGCAGCCAAGTATAGTGATCATCCATTCATTTGAGGCAATACCGCAACATGACTAGTAAAATTTAACAAATACATTTCACTCAGTTTTCACATTACTACTACCACATTTTTAAACTAGATTTGCTGGGAGCTCTTCAGATGAACTCCCTCTAAAAATAAACGTATGCCACTAAATGCAGCGAGCACACGGTATTCTTTAGTAAAAGGCGAAAGAATAGTTTGCTCTGTGCTCACTGCATAGCTGCGTGAAGAATACAAAAATGAGGCGGTTTTATTTGTAGCTTCAATAATAATCTATTCCATGTGGGACTAATCTACTTTGTATATTTTTTTTTTTCATTTTTTTTTCTATTTTTAAATATATTTATTCAGTACCTAGGGACATTTGACTACCTAAATAGCAGCTCACGCTACTGCTTTTCAATCAATTACCGAAAATTGCCGATCATTTTATTTGAATCCTAATTGCTCCAAGTCTTTTGATGAATGTTGACCCTCTTAGTATTTTGATGATTAACAGAACAAAACAAATTCTGACTAATAATGTTTGCTAAGTCTTGGTAGAACAAAAAGATTCAGGCATAAACAAAATGTTCCGGAGTAGGAGCAAAGGATTGGAAGTCTTGATGATTAATATGCAAGCTTTCAAGAAGAAGAGCAAACTCCAGTACTTAGATTCTCTGTGAGCACTAGAGTATTAATGAGTAGAGAGGAACTCAGTTAGGAATAAAATGTTTTAACGTAAATACAAAATCAGTTTATTCCTTTAAAGATAAAGTAAAATCAGTTTTTAGTAAGATATATTTTTGTAAGTAAATAATAAATAATTGTTTAATTAAAAGATAAGTTTGTTATTTTTAATTAAATAATTATTTAATGATTTTATCTTTTAAAAACAATAAAATCTTTTTACTGGTTTTAGTCTTGACCAAGTAAAGTTGGTTATCTATTTTTAAGGAATCACGTTGATGGCTTGAGAGGAAAGTCAGGGAGATCTTACTGCCCAATCCCTACCCAACGTTCTCTAACTTTCATAGTTAAGGGTGAACGTCGATCATGGGATGAGTGGGAAACAAGATTAAGACTTTCCCTCTCTCTATAAAAGGCTAGCAACGATTCTGATTCAGCAGTGGAAAAATATTCAGTTTTCAGAGCTTTAAGTTTCCAAAGTATTTACTGTCTTAGAGCTGAGTTCCTTCCTACCTTAATCCTCTCTAGTGCATTAGGAAAGTCTGTAATTACTTTTGTAATTGGGATTGGGGTTTGTGAGAGTTATAATTGAGAGACTTGAGTGAGTCTATCACAAAGTTGTAAGTGATTCAGAGTCGAATCACTGAGAGAGATAAACTACGGTTGGGGGACCGTAGCTGGGGTACTTGAGTTCCTAGAGGAACTTAAGTGTAGGCTGAATATTCACAGTTGTAAATGAGTTTTTGCATAGTGAAATATTTCGAAAAGTCTATCTCGTGTGTTCTCTCTTTTCATACTTTGTTTAATTCCGCATAAAGTTTACTATTTTCTATAGTCTATAATTCACCCCCCTCTTGTAGTAGACATCGTTCCGACAATTGGTATCAGAGCAAGGAACTCCGTATAGCAGGAAACCCTATCGAGTCAAGTTCCTGGAGGAAAGATGTCAAAATATGAGAGATTAGCTGAAGGATACTCAACTCAACGTCCTCCACTCTTTAATGGAAAGTATTATGCTTATTGGAAGACCAGAATGGAGATGTTCATACAGTCCGAGAATTATCAAGTTTGGAGAGCTATTGAAGTAGGAGACTATGAGGTAATAAAAACTGATGCGTGCAAATAACAAGGTAATACCTAAACCAATCTCTGAATTCGATAGAAGTGATTTTGAAAAGAAAGATATAAATGCTACAACCCGAAAACTCCTTGTTTGGGGATTAGGGCCTGATGAGCATACTCGTGTAATAGGATGTAAGACTGCCAAAGAAATCTGGGATTTATTAGAAATCACTCACGAAGGAACAACAGAAGTAAAACGTTCAAAAATTGATATTCTTCTATCTAAATATGAACGCTTTGAAATGGGATCAAAAGAAACTATTCAAGATATGTTTACACGTTTTAAAAATATTACTAACGAATTAGTTTCTCTTGGTAGAGTTATTCTTATGGATGAACATGTACGCAAAATACTAAGGAGCCTTCCTGAAGACGAATGCTGGAGATCCAAGGTGGCGACTTTACAAGAATCAAAGGACTTCACTAAATTTAATCTTGAACAACTTGCAGGTTCCTTAATAACTCATGAACTCCACTTGTCTAACAAAATTCAAGAGAGTTCCAAAAGTCGAGGCCTTGCACTAAAAGCTGCTTAAGTAAGCGAAGAGGATTCTGAATCCGAAGAAGAAGAAGAAGTTGCCATCCGGAGACCAAAGGAAAAAGAACTTCAAGAAGAACCAGTATTCCAAGGACACAGGAGGATGCCATAAATATGGGAATACTGATCATTTTATCAAAGAATGTCCCCTTTGGGAGTCAGAAAAAGGAAAGGGAAAGATGAAGGAACAGAGTAAAACTTATACTCCTAACTTTTCTAAATCTGATTACAGGAAAGCAATGATTGCTGCGTGGGGAGATACGAGTTCCGAAGATGATGAGGAACCCACGGAAGAGGAAACAGAAAACCTATGCTTGATGGCAAAACACAATGATTCTGCAACCCAATCAGACGAGGTAAAAATCGACCCAAGATTTTTAAAGCCGCTTTCTAAGGACAAGTTAATTTCTTTGTTATTAGAAACACTAGATGATTACAAAGAAATATGTCATAAGCTCGGAAAAAATGAAAAAGCCTTGGATATCTATAAAGATCATGTTAAATACTTAAATAGCTCTAGAACTGATGTACAGGGAAGATTTTTTGATTTGCTTGATAAGAACACTATGATGAAAGATATCCTAGAGAGAGTCAAAATGAAAACATTCTGTTAAATGTCGAGTTGACTCAGTACAAGTTATTATGCACTAATATTGATTCTTACAATGCTCTTCAATTACCTTTAGTAACCTTTAATACCGATCTTGAAAATCTGTAAGAAGAATTAAGGGTTACTAAAGATAAGAATGAAAACCATGAAAAGGAACTCGAGAGAGCAAGAAACAATAGGAGTGTCAACCAAATGGGAGTTCCTAAGTGGATACTTAAAGCTAAGACCAAAAGGAAAGAAGGTTTGGGTTTCAACCACAAAAAGAAAAGCAATGCTAAAAAGAAAAAATATGTGGGCCTCCCTAGTGAGACGTTATGTTCCTTCTGTGGTAAATCAAGACACAATCATACTGAATGTAAAAGGAAGGAACATAAGTCTGCTAAAAACTTGAATTATGTTTGGCAAAAGAAAAATGAGTCTGTTGTGTCAACTCAGCAACCCATGAAAGATGGGTTCCTGAAACTAACCCTTAATTTCTTTTACAGGCCAATGTGAGGGGGAACAACACGTGGTACCTCGATAGCGGTTGTTCTAAGCATATGACATGAGACAAATCTAAATTTCTCTCACTGACGGCCTACTATGGAGGAACTGTGACTTTCAGAGATAATAAGAAAGGTGATATTGTTGCAATTGGCAAAGTAGGAAAGTCAAGTTCCCATGCAATAGATAACGTATTCTTAGTCGAGGGACTAAAACACAGTTTGTTAAGCATTTCACAATTCTATGATAAAGGTAACTCATTAAGCTTTAATTCTGAAAAATGTAGCATCATCCAAAATGATACAGGGAAGGTTTTATTGGAAGGAACTTGGAAAGGGAACACATACACTGTGGATCTTAATACAGTTCCAAGGAACAATTTAACCTGCCTTAGTGTCATCGAGGATGATCCTCTGCTTTGGCATAAACTTTTTGGACATGCAAGCTTTTCCCTAATTGATAAGTTAAGGTCAAGGAACTTGGTAAAGGGACTTCCTTCAATCAAGTTCCTATGTGACAAAATATGTGATGCTTGTGTAAAAGGAAAGCAGGTACATTCATCTTTCAAATCCAAGAAGATGGTAAGTTTCACTAAACCCTTAGAATTAATTCATATGGATTTGTGTAGTCCAATGAAAATTCAAAGTAGAAGTGGCAAGAAGTATGTCTTAGTAATTGTTGATGATTATTCTAGATTTACATGGGTTATTTTTCTATCAAGTAAAGATGAGACTTTTCATGAATTTGTTACATTTTCTAAGAGAATTCAAAAGTCTACAGGTCATCAATTAATACATCTGAGGTTTGACCATGGTACCGAATTTGAAAATTATAATTTTGATGAATTGTGTAGGGAACAAGGCATGAGTCACAATTTTTCCGCACCTAGAACTCCACAACAAAATGGAGTCGTTGAAAGAAAAAATAGAACCTTGGAAGATATGGCCAGAACCATGTTAATTGCTAGTGATCTTCCTAGGAACTTTTGGGCGGAAGCTGTGAACACAGCATGCTACATAATTAATCGAGTCATGTTAAGGCCTCTGTTAAATAAGACACCCTATGAGTTACTGAAAGGAAGAAAACCAAACATATCTCACTTGAGAGCTTTTGGTTGTAAATGTTTTGTCCATAACAATGGAAAGAGGAACATAGGGAAGTTCGATGAAAGAAGTGATGAAGCTGTCTTTCTTGGTTATGCTGCAAATAGTAAAGCTTATAGAGTTTATAATAAGAGAACAATGTGTGTTGAGGAAAGTGTACATATTATTTTTTATGAAACTAATCCTTTTCAATGTACTCAAGAACATGATGACTATGATTTTGAGATTGGTCTAGTCCGTTCAACAGACCAAGAAGAAGATACAATTTCACCCAACAAGCAGTCAACAAGAGTAATTGAAAATCAGGAGGAGGAACACACTGTACAAAATGAAGTTCCTATTCCTAATCCTCAAAATGAAGAGAACGCTGAGGAACAAGCCTAGGAAGAAAACGAAACAGAAGCAGTTGCTGACACAGAAAACAACACTGATCGTGTTTTTGCTCAATCCTTCCAGCCCAAACCATGGAAGCATCAAAAGTCACACCCCCTTGACAAAATCATAAGTGACTTGAGCAAAGGAGCTCAGACAAGATCTCAATTGAGGACTTCTGCGCCTTCAACGCTTTTCTGTCAACCCTTGAACCTCGGAACCACAAAGAAGCCTTAGAAGACCCTGATTGGATCATTTCCATGCAAGAGGAACTCAACGAATTTGAACGAAATCAGGTATGGCATCTTGAACCTAAACCACTAGATAAAACGGTCATAGGTCTAAAATGGGTCTTTAGAAATAAACTTGATGAATATGGAACTATTGTTAGGAACAAGGCTAGATTGGTTGTAAAGGGCTATAACCAACAAGAAGGCATAGATTTTGAGGAGACTTTTGCTCCTGTTTCTAGACTAGAAGCTATTTGAATTTTAATTTTATTTGCTGCATTTATGGGTTTCAAGTTGTATCAAATGGACGTAAAGTGTGCTTTCTTAAATGGTTTATTGAAAGAAACAGTTTACGTCGAGCAACCCCCTGGATTTGAAAATCCGAACTTTCTAAACCATGTTTTTAAGCTTGACAAGGCTCTCTATGGGTTAAAGCAGGCTCCAAGAGCATGGTACGAAAGACTATCCAAGTTCCTTCTTGAAAACGATTTTGAAAGAGGAAAAATTGATAAAACCTTGTTTTTAAAATCCAAAGGAACTCACCTATTAGTTGTACAAATTTACGTTGATGACATTATATTTGGTGCAACTAACGAATCTTTGTGTAAGTATTTTGCTGAGTTGATGTGCAGCGAGTTCCAAATGAGATATGATGGGGGAACTCAATTTCTTTCTCGGTCAGCAAATCAAACAAACTGAGACAAGCATATTTATCTATCAACAAAAATACGTCAAGGAACTTCTGAAAAAGTAAAACCTTGAAACAGCAAAGATAAACCACACACCCATGGGCACAAATACTAGACTAGATGAAGATCCCTTAGGAACTTGTGTGGATCAAACTAAGTACAGAGATATGATTGGTTCCTTATTATATTTAACTGCAAGTAGGCCTGACATTTCCTTTAGTGATGGTCTTTGTGCTAGGTTCCAATCCAATCCTAAAGAATCGCATCTCACATCCGTCAAAAGAATTTTGAGATATCTAAAAGGGACGGATGACGTGAGTTTATTCTACCCTCGAAGTGATACATTTGACCTTTATGGATTTGCTGATGCTGACTATGCTGGGGATTTGGTAAATCGCAAGAGCACATCAGGTATGGTCTAATTCTTAGGCTCTTGTCTAGTTTCTTGGAGTTCCAAGAAACAAAATACTATTGCTCTATCCACAGCCGAAGCAGAATATGTAGCTGCTGCTGCATGCTGCTCACAATTGCTGTGGATAAAACAACAGCTGCGTGACTTTGGCACAGTTCTAGAATGTGTTCCAATTTACTGTGATAATACTAGTGCAATTTGTATTTCAAAAGATCCAGTACATCACTCACGTGTAAAACACATTCATGTAAGGCATCACTTTCTAAAGGACAATGTAGAAAAAGGCTCAATAAGATCAGACTTTGTTCAAACTGAATATCAAATTGCTAACATTCTTACTAAGCCCCTGAGTAGAGACAAATTTGAGAAGATGCGATTGGAACTCGGAATGATAAGGCTTAATTGAATTGCTCTCCATCCAACCCCAAGGTATGTCATTTTAAAACGATTGAGCACAGCTATATATAACCTTGGTGTGAGAAACATAATCTTGAATCATGCAATGAGAGAGTGTGCAAATGTATTTTGTGTGTGATCATATGTGTATGTCAATGAGTGAGAAAAATTGAGCCATATTACTTTCAAGTTCCTTTGCAAATATTACAAGCCTCTGTATCTCCAGAAAGTTACCTCACGTAATTTCCTGGAAATTTTTTTTATTTTATTTTATAATTTTTTATTATTTTTATTTTTATATTTTTGCTCATTATCATTATTCTTTTATTCGAAAATACAAAAAAGATTTATCCTTATCTTTAATTCTAGATGTTATCTTAATTTGCATTGTTTAATTGAATTGCAAATTAACCACCCACAATTAAAATCCCACTTCTCCATGCCCAAACCATCACATCACTTCACTTCTACCACTCCACCCACACTCTTTTGCAATTCAATTCACCTCAATTACTCCACTCTCACCCGTCACTTCACCAAAAACCTCCCACCTTCAACTCCCCAATTACCATCCAACATCCATAAACACCCCCACCATCACAAACCCTCAACCGTAAAACTCCACCTTACCACATTCATCTTCTCCAAAAACCTTCACCATGAAAACCAATTTGAACTCAAATCCCCCAAACGCCGAACAGAACGGAACCCATCCCCGGAACCCACTCCGTAACATCCGTTCATCCACCATCGCAAACCTCAAAACGCAAAGCTCCACTGCCGAAGGAAAAGTCCGACAAACACAAAGTACAACGCACCTCTCCTTCAACGAAGAAGGTCCGATCAAATCGCCGGGACAAATTTCTGTTGGGCTATGTAATAGATCATGCTTGGTGTACGGCTAGTAAGTATACTGAGATTTTGAATTTGTTAGAATACAAAAATTGGTTGTTTTTATTGGAATCATGTGCCAAATTTCCTATACATCCAAAATTAATGGATGAGTTTTGTGCTTCGTTTAATTGCATTGATGGGGAGTGTACTGCTAGAGTAGGTGATACGGAACTAAGCTTTGATTCTCTCTATTTAGCCAAACTTTTCAAAGTTCCTAATGTAGGAAATCGAACCTACATAAAAAACAAACCTAGAATTCTGTCAATGGCCACAATGAAACGGAAATTATCTCCTTCATTGGCGGAAATCCAAAAGTCACCACCACAAATCATAACTTGCTTACCCCTCTCCACAAACTGCTATTTAACATCGTATGGCGAGGAGTTCTTCCTCGTTCACAAAAACGCAGCACAGTAACTCTTCTAGATGCCTCCCTTATCTTCTGTCTAGCAAACAAAATAAGCATAAACTTTCCCTCTTTAATGATTGCTCACCTTGACCACTGTATTCCAAACCTCCACATTCCATATGGTCCTCTACTTTATGTTGTTTTTCAAGTTTTGGGGTTCCGTTATCTAATGCTGAAAATTATACTCTGAAACCCGAAAATATACTTCATGAAAAATCCTTGTTAAAATTGAACTTGAAAGTAGTGAATGGGAAAACATGCATTGCTACTGATGTTCAATCGGATTCTGAGAATGAGGAAGAAGAAGAAGAAGGAACAGGGGAACATGAAGAGAACCCGTACTGAGTGAGGGGGAAAATGTTGAGGAAAAGAGTGAGAAAGAGGAGAAACAAGGTGAAGAAAAGGAGGAAAAGAGTGAGAAAGAGGAAGAACAGGGTGAGGAAAATGTTGAGGAAAAGAGTGAGAAAGAGGAGAAACAGGGTGAAGAAAAGGAGGAAAAGAGTGAGAAAGAGGAAGAACAGGGTGAGGAAAATGTTGAGGAAAAGAGTGAGAAAGAGGAGAAACAGGGTGAAGAAAAGGAGGAACAGAGTGAGAAAGGGGAAGAACAGAGTTCTCCTTTGAGTGATGAGGAGAAGAGGAGTCCACCTCGTTGGACAGCACCTATCACTACGGTTAGGAGGAATAGCAGCAGGATAGCAATCAAACAGAAAACTAAGCATACCTCCCCAATTCACATCGACTTGGATGCTAAGACTCCACAAGTTCCTGTTTCCGAAGGACCTCCTTCTCCTGTTCCTAAAGGAACTTCATCACCTTCAAAACCACAACCTGCATCTTTCCCTTCCACCTTCGGTTTTGCAACCTTCGCCCCACGACCTAGTCCCTGTGATGTTCAAACCTTTTACCAAGAATTCAGGGACACCACCACAGCTATGATGGGAAGTTTGGAGCAACTCACAGCCCAGGTTACTAATATGTTCGTTTTATATAGTGATTTACCCCCGTCCCTTGGTCATAGTTAAGAGTATTTTTGGCTCTTTAGAGCCACTTTTATTACTAATATGCGTTTTCTAGTGTTTTCGTAGTTTTGGTACTATTTTATAGGAAATTGCAGATTTTGAGCATTTTCCCGGACTATTGATAAGCCACTACGAGCATTGGAGAATTATAACAGTATTTCATAGCCCAAGACCGGTTGGAGTCATCAAATCGGTGATTAAGGGTTCGGAATAGAAGAGACTAAGGCAATGGACCAAGTATTCAAGACCCAAGGCGGAAAACTCGAAATTGGGCCAAGAGAAATAGCCCAAAAGTGAAGGTCTAGCTTTGCCCGGGAGCTCGCCCGACCGGGCAAGCCCTCGCCCTTAGGCGCGCCTGGCCGGGCTAGGCATATAGAGGAAAAGAAGTGTTCGCCCTGACAGGCGCCCGACCGGGCCCGAATGAAGCTAAAAGAGTAAAAAAGGCGGGCCCGGCCGGGCGAAGCTCCTCCCGACCGGGCGCGTGTTTCTGAAGAGTTTTAGGATTTAATTTGTTTATCTTTTTAGCCTAAGTATTAAATACGATTTATTTTAGGAAGTTTAGGACGATTTTTTTTACTCTCTTTACTTAATTTTCGGATTTAGTTAAAGCTTTTGTTAATACTCTTACTTTCTCTCTCTACACTCTTGAGATTTATACAATTCACCATTTCTGTTCATTTTGGTAACGATTTCTTCCCTTTTATTTTCAGTAATTTTATTGCTTAGATTAATTATGTCTTGCTTAATTGTTTTAATTATTTTAGATTTAATTATGTGTGAGTAGTTTTATTTCTAGGGTTATGGGGATCCAAAAATAATATGAAGGGGTAATTTATTATTGTTAATTGTTAATGCTTTGGTTGATTTCTTATTGATTGATTTAATGCTATGCAATTAGATTAGGCCTGGTTTAATTGTATGAGTTATGCAATATTGATTCGAGATTCGAGAGATGAGAATTGATGTTTAGGCTTAGTTTCAATAGACAAATTAATTTATAAATGGTTAAGTCAAGATTCGAGAGATGCGATTTAATACTGGTAGATTAATTCTGTGATTGTAATACGTAGCGAAAGCCCTTTATAATCTGATTAATTGATGCATTGGTAATTGATTGTTTTGTTTTACCCTGGAATATTATTTATTGGTGAACCTATACCCTAGGCCTTTTATTATTGATTTCCTCCCTTAGTTTAATTATTTTCCATTAGTTTAATTCTCATTAAAAACAATTTGGTTACTTGATAATTTAGATTATATTAATTGATTAGGAATAAAAAGACTTGTTTCCCTGTGGATTCGACCCTACTTCCTTATCTATTTTAGTTAGTGGTTTTAGGAATTACTTTTGATTAGGTGATACGACTTTAGCCTGCCAAAATTTGGCGTCGTTGCCGGGGAAACGGTTTTATTTTTTTATTTCTGATTATTTTTGTAGTCTAGATTATTTTCTTTAGTCTTAGAGAACTGAGTTCTTTGAGACAGTTTCTCATATTTGTCTGTTAGTTCTGTGTTTATGCCCAGGAGTTCTAGATTAGGTTACATTCCATTTGATCCTGAAATTGAACGTTCTTTTCATAGACAGAAGAACCTTTTTAGACAAGTACGAGCTACTTCCGAGGGTATTACACCTTTGGAACCCCCATCTGATTCTAGTGATACAGAAGTTTCTCCAGAACTAGAATCAGAGATGATGGCTCAACCACCTCGCAAGCTCAGCGATTATTCGCAGCCGTCCCTGGCAGATTTTCCACACCTTGCCCCTACGCCCGATCTCGAGGGAGTACAATTCGAGATCAAACCCCGGTTTATTACCATGATCGAAAGGAAGAAATTTAGCAGAGCTAAGGGTGAAGATCCAAATCTTCACATCTTGGATTTTTGCCAATATGTTCACGCAGCTAAGGAAGCAATACTATTAGGCAAGCTTGGGTCACGCAGGACCAAATTAGGGAGATTCTTTTTCCCTTTTCTTTATGTGGTAAAGCTAAATTGTGGTACAATGGTTTGAATAGAACTGCACTTGGTATTACTAACTGGGATACTCTTGCTTTGAATTTCTATAATAAATATTACCCTGCAGAGAGGACAACTTAAGGATTCAATCCAAAATTTTGGCCAAGAAGCTGATGAAAGTCTATATGAAGCTTGGGAAAGGTTTAAAGATTTGCAGAGAGAGTGTCCCCATCATGGTTTGGCGCAGTGGCAGATAATCCAAGCCTTCTACAACGGGCTTGGAAATACATCTAGATCAATACTTGACTCAGCAGCCAATGGAAGATTTATGAATCTCCAAGAAGACTTAGCAGGAACAGTTATCGAAGAGATGGCAATTCATAATTCCCAATACGGGAATTCTAGAGGTTTTGCAAACAAGGGGAAACATAATGTCGATTCAGTATCCTTTTTGCAAGCTCAATTAACCTCTATTTGCCAAAAATTAGATAATATTAGTACTGCTATTCCTACTTCTGTAGCTAATGTTTCTGCTGTCAATAATACTAACAATGCTTTTTTGTGAAAATTGTGGAATTGTAGGGCATTGGGCACAAGATTGTAGGAGTTCCATGGAGCAAGTTAATGTCTTCCAAACATATAGGCAAAATAACCCATACTCCAACACTTATAATCCTAGCCTCCGGAATCATCCAAATCTTTCTTACCGGAGTAAAAATGTTCAAAACCCTCCACCTCCACAACAACCACAACAAGCACCACAACAACCACAGCAAAAATATTATCAACCACCCAACCAAAGGACCCAACCATAAACTCCACCCCCATCTACTGACCCTGCCTTGTCAGAAATTAAAACTACGTTGGCTAGTATGCAAAAGCATATGCAGAGCAGGGATGCACAAATTGATTCGATCTTAGCTCATAATAAAATTATAGATAATCAAATTGCGCAACTTTCCTCTGCTCTACAAACTCGCCAGCAGGGAGCCCTACCATCGCAACCACAGCAACCTACAGATCATGCAAATGCAATTACTCTAAGGAGTGGTTCACACTATGATGGGCCTCCTATGCCCAAGGATGATGAACCTGTTTTAACAAAAATTGCTAATCCTGATTCTATTATATCAAATGATTTTGTTACTGACCCTGCAGGGCTCTAGAGTAAAATTAACATTTCTGATAATACATTGCAGGGTACAACTCCCAAGAAAATTACAACCCAAGACAAGAGTGGAGATGTACAGAAAACAGTTATCAAACTACCATTCCCCAATAGACAATTGAAGACTAAGTTGGATAAGCAGTTTGGTAAGTTTCTGGAGGTGGTGAAAAACTTGCAGGTAACAATTCCTTTCACAGAGTTAATTACACAAGTTCTTGCATATGCTAAATTCATGAAAGATATTTTAACTAGGAAGAGAGCCTTTAATGAGGTAGAGACTGTAGCTTTTACACAGGAATGTAGTGCTTTATTACAAAATAAATCTCCACCTAAATTAAAGGATCCTGGTAGTTTTTCTATTCCCTGTCATATTGGAATTGTCTTCATTGATAAAGCATTATGTGATTTGGGTGCTAGTGTCAGTGTTATGCCATCGTCAGTGTGTTCAAAGCTTAATATGGGTGATCTAAAAGTTAATAACATTACCTTGCAAATGGCAGACCGTTCTATTAAATACCCTTTAGGTATTCTAGAGGATGTCCTTGTTAGAGTTGGTAAATTTTTTATCCCTGTTGATTTTGTTGTTTTAGACATGGCTGAGGATACACAAATTCCAATAATATTAGGTAGACCTTTCCTCCACACTGTAGGAGCCATTATTGATATAAAAAATGGAAAACTAACTCTATCTGTCGGAGATGATAATATCACTTTTAATTTAGGGAAGGTTTTGAAAGGTCCTATGTTAGAGGAAAATTTTTGTAGTATTGATGTGATTGATGTTATTTGTGAAGATAGATTACCACAGGTCCTTGCGAGGGATCCCTTGGAGGAAGTACTTTGTGGTAATTTTAGTACAGGTGAAGCTGATATTTGGAGCAGTGAGGTGGATTCTATAGAGAAGGCTCTCGCACTTGAAGATCTTGACTCTAAGGAGAGCAAGAAGGTAGTAAAATTAGTTCAGGAATCAAATCCTGCAAAGGTTAAGAAACCTGAACTAAAACCTCTCCCTTCTCATTTAAAATATGTATTTCTTGATGAGCACGAATTACACCCTGTGATCATTAGTACTGCACTTGATGACCCACAAACTTCCCAACTTCTTAAGGTTCTTCGAACCCACAAAAAGGCAATTGGGTACAGTATTGATGATCTCAAGGGTATTAGCCCCGATTTTTGTATGCACAAGATACATTTAGAGGACAATCACAAACCATGTATTCAGCCCCAGAGAAGATTGAATCCTAACATGCAGGAAGTAGTTAAGAAAGAGGTTATGAAATTACTTGATGCAGGTATTATCTATCCTATTTCTGACTCAAAATGGGTGAGTCCTGTATAGATAGTTCCTAAAAAGGGTGGGATGACTGTGATTAAAAACAATAACAATGAATTGATCCCCTCTAGAACTATAACAGGGTGGCGTATGTGCATTGATTATCGTAGATTAAATATTGCCACCAAGAAAGATCATTTCCCTCTCCCTTTTATTGACCAAATGTTAGAAAGGTTAGCAAATCATAAATTCTTTTGCTATCTAGATGGGTACTCGGGATTTTCCCAAATTCCGATTCGCCCTGAAGATCAGGAAAAAACCACATTTACATGCCCTTATGGTACTTTTGCATATCGTAGGATGCCCTTTGGTCTATGTAATGCCCCCGTTACTTTTCAACATTGCATGATGAGTATCTTTTCTGAGTTCATAGAGTCTATCATGGAGGTATTTATGGATGATTTTAGTGTGTATGGGCCTTCATTTGATGCATGTCTAGCTAATCTCACTAAAATTTTATAAAGATTTGAAGAATGCAATTTGGTCCAAAATTGGGAAAAATGTCACTTTATGGTGACAGAAGGAGTAGTCCTTGGTCATATTGTATTTGATAAGGGTGTACAATTAGATAAAGCTAAGGTTTCTGTGATTGAGCAATTACCTCCACCAATTAATGTTAAGGGGGTTAGAAGTTTCTTAGGTCATGCGGGGTTTTATCGTCGTTTTATCAAAGATTTTTCTAAAATTGCTAAACCACTGACTCAGCTTTTACTCAAGGGTGCCCCATTTGATTTTACTTATGAGTGTCTTGAGGCTTTTAACAAGATTAAGCAGGCTTTGATATTGGCACCTATTATATGTGCACCCGATTGGAATCTTCCTTTCGAGATCATGTGTGATGCCAGTGATTTTGCAGTAGGAGCCGTGCTAGGACAAAGAAAGAACAAAGTTTTGCATGCTATTTATTATGCAAGTAAAACTTTGGATGAAGCCCAAGTTAATTATGCCACCACGGAGAAGGAGTTTATTGCTGTGATTTATGCTTTAGAAAAATTTAGATCATATCTAGTTGGTGATAAAATTATTGTTTTTACTGATCATGCGGCTCTGAAATATCTTATAGCTAAGGCGGAAACAAAGCCTAGGCTCCTCCGTTGGGTTCTCTTACTCCAAGATTTCGATGTAGAAATTAAAGATAAAAAGGGAGCAGAGAATGTAGTTGCAGATCACTTGTCAAGAATCAGGTATGATGAGGGAAAGGATTCTCTTCCTATTGATGATTCTTTCCCTGATGATCACTTGTTTTCAGTTATAGAGCAATACCCATGGTATGTAGATTATGCTAATTATTTGGTGGGTGGTACTCTACCTCCTGATTTGTCCTACCAACAGAAAAAGAGGTTCCTTTATGATGTTAAACATTATTTTTGGGATGATCCTTTTTTGTTTCGTGAGTGTGCAGATGGATTATTTCGCAGGTGTGTTCCCGAATGGGAAGTTCACGGTGTACTTACAAGATGCCACAACTCACCATATGGGGGACACCATGGTCCCACTAAGACAGTAGCAAAGATCAATTAGTCGGGGTTCTATTGGCCTACCATGTTCAAGGATGCTCACTCTTTTGTCCAAGCTTGTGACTCTTGCCAGAGGACTGGCAACATCTCGCGGCGGCATGAGATGCCTCAAACTGGTATTTTAGAAGTTGAAATTTTTTATGTTTGGGGTGTTGATTATATGGGACCTTTTCCCCCCTCAAAAGGGAATCGATATATCCTTGTCGCCGTTGATTATGTATCTAAGTGGGTTGAAGCCATTGCTACACCTACCAATGATGCCAAGGTGGTCCATAAGCTTTTTAAGAAAACTATTTTTCCTAGATTTGGAGTCCCTAAAGCCGTAATTAGTGATGGAGGATCTCATTTTCATGAGCGAAAGTTAGATACCCTTCTCTAAAAGTATGGTGTCTACCATAGGTCGGGTTTAGCTTACCATCCCCAAACTAGTGGCCAAGTTGAGGTCTCTAACCGAGAGATTACGGCTATTTTAGAGAAGGTGGTAGCAAAGTCTAGGAAGGATTGGAGCGATAAGTTAGATGACACTCTTTGGGCATATAGAATTGAATTTAAGACCCCCATTGGTACTTCCCCCTATAAACTCGTGTATGGAAAAGCATGTCACCTCCTAGTGGAATTAGAGTATAAGGCTTATTGGGCAATTAAAGAGCTCAATTTGGATGCTAGGTTAGCGGGAGAGAAGAGGCTACTACAACTTAACCAACTAGATGAGTTTAGGTTGATGGCCTATGATAGTGCACATATCTACAAGGAGAAGACCAAGAAATGGCATGACAAGATGATCCTTTCGAGAGAATTCAAAGAGGGTGATAAGGTTCTGTTGTTTAATTCTAGGCTTAAACTGTTCCCAGGAAAGTGAAAGTCAAGGTGGTCGGGTCCTTTCACTGTTAAAAGGGCAAACAAATTCGATTCTGTAAAGTTATATGATGAACATAGTGGTGATTTTAAGGTAAATGGCCAAAGACTGAAATTGTACCATGAAGGGGCTACGATTGGTGCAGTTGAATTACTTCACCTAATTGATTCTATCTCATCTTGAATGACATGTGGTAAGAAGGTCGTGCGGGACCTAGATAAACCAGCGCTTTCACTAGTAGAATAAACTAATTGGGAAGCGGTTCAAACCCCTAAATTGGAAGCGGTTTTGAATCGCGTCTCTTTGGGGGGCTCGCCTATGTAAATTTTTTTTAGAAGCGGTTCAAACCGCTACCAATTGTATGGGAAAAGGCAGCGGTTCTGGCGCCAAACCGCTTCCAAATCCCATTTAATTGGAAGTGGTTTCTCATATAATTGGAAGCGGTTATGGCGCCAAACCGCTTCAAATGTCTAATTTTTTTTTAATTATTATTAATTTTAATAAAATAATAAAATTAGTGATCTTTCATATTATTAATCAATAAAAAAAATACAATAAATCGATATAAAATTATAATTATTAACTAATAATAAAATTAATATTATTAATAAATAATAAAATTAATATTATTAATTAATAATAATATTATTATTATTACAAACTAAATAATACAATTATATATATAACAACAATTAATTATATACATAAAACTTAACAATATTTAATTACACCAAAGTTAAAATATATAATGTTAGTTACAAGATTACAAATACAACATACTAATACGTACTTGAATTCATTAAAATATATAATTGTTGATATATAATAACTAATTAATAAAGTCAATGCAAGCTAACAAACCAATATAACCATTACACCGATTCTACCTAGATGCCATCAAACGTGACGAAAAAAGCCCACATGTCGCGAACTTCATTGATTTCCTTGCTTGACAATGGACCTACTCTTTCAACCTTGCAAAACTAAAGATGAAAAAAAAAATCAAACATTGTCATCAGTATGTAGCACCCCCAAAACCGAAAAGCACCAAAATCATAGAAATTAACCAACAAGATGCAAAAACAACTGAAATGCAGTAGAAGCACGAGCATGTAGTGGGAGGAGTTGCCTGGCTGGGCAGGTGCCTGGTTGGGCAGTTCCCTGCCTGGCTGGGCTGCCTGCCTGGCTGGGCAGGTGCCTGTCTGGCTGGGCTGCCTGCCTGGCGGGGCTGCCTGCTTGGCTGGGCAGGTGCCTGGCTGGGCAGGTGCCTGCCTGGCTGGGCAGGTGCCTGGCTGGGCAGGTGCCTGCCTGGCTGGGCAGGTGCCTACCTTGCTTTGCTTGGGCAGCCTGCGTGTTACGCTTGTTTTATGTTCGGTGCAATAATGGAAGCAAGGTATAGATTGAATACAGTAAAAGCATATCTCATCTACTTGTTGTGCTTCCGAGCAATTGTTGACTATGTCAAGTATAAACTTCATCACGTATAGGGCACAATCAAGTCCATTGTTTTGTTGCGCACACTGACATGCCACAAAGGTATTGTTATCATGCGTAGCCATTACCGAAGCCAAGTATATTAAACAAATCACTAACTCAAGGCATTACCTTTGCATATTTCCACTTAGGACCCGCAACAGAACGACAGTTTAACTTCTTCATAACACTTTACGAAAATAAGTTCTAAGTTTGAAACATAAATTCTCAATGATTTAGGTTAGGGAAATCAACAAAAGGAAGCAATATGTACCTATTCAGTAGGTTCTTCACTAGAAACCTCTGTGGTGGAGTCTCTCGAATAGAATCAAAGTGGTAGATTATGTTACTGGATACACAAATCACCAAAAGGGTCCAATGATAACTGCATATATTTACATAAACGTGAACATATTATACGCCTCAGCTAATTGTAATTTCAGAATTTGGAAAAAAGCAAAAAACTTAATTATGACATTTTGTGACGTACTCCTCAAAACATGGGGCTAATATGAACTTATCTCCACCACGAGTTGATTCCTTCATACTCCTTTCTAGGTAATCTTCCACTTCACGAGGGTTGCTTAAGCATTTGGTAATGGAGGTTTGCTCGGGGCATAACCACCCAATTGCAGCCTCGGAGTTGCATCCACTAACAAGGTGCTCCTGTAGTGCCCTTCACGTCAGTAATGTAAGGATTAATTATTAATTACATTGTTTATATTCGAAAATGCAAAGCCAATATGATTATGATTATTGGCATTGAATTACCTCATGAAAGCTTGAATGGTGGAAATGTTAAGCATGGCACCCGATTGAAATTCCTTCACATCCTCTTTTGTAATTGGTGCAATCCCATCGTCATCATAGTGGAACATTGCCTTAGGTAAAGTCACTTCAATAGATCTACCCCTAGGCAACTCGCTCACACGGTTGTGAAGAAAAGTACATGCTTTGGATAGCGAGTTCAGCATGTCAGCTTCTACTAGTGGAGTACAACTCGCGGCCGAACCTCTCGAACTCTTCGTCAACCCTTGTCCTGGTCCTTGTTGGACATTCTTATATTTTGGCTTCTCCACCTTCTTCATTATGGATGACTGTATTTCATTTGTAACATAAAAGCAAATGGTTAAATTACAAGCTATATGGGACATGTTTTTTAAACAAGCTAAGTAGTGAACACTTACCCCTCCTATCAGTCTCACTCGATCACGTGGCCATTGAACAAAGCTACCTTTCGCATCAAGTAGGGTGATGAAGTCATATTCCTCTCTAGGCACCGGTAGGGGCAAGTCCTCAAACCCAGGTACTATGGAATTGATGCCGACGGAGATGTAGTGGGTATTAGTAGTAGACTTGAAATAGACCTTGTCAAACGGTTGTGCGCTACCATACCCCACCAACTCACCATCCATGTTTTTCTCGGGGTGAAGGAGCTCACATGGCGTCTCTTCCTACACATTTTATTAGGACAAGTTATAACCTAATTAACCAGCGTCATGCTAATACAAGGACATATAAGTGAGACTTGAAATTTACCTGAACATTTGGAAAAGGATCAGATTTTTGGTTTGCAATCCCTCTTGAGTCTGCATGCTTCGGACTAGGATTCTACAAAAGTTCAAAACAATCATGTTAAGGCCTCGTTTGATGATATGGAGTTCATGATCTCAATTGTAATTCAATTACCTCGCTGCCAACAACTGGATTGTCCATGGCATCTTTGGGTTGACTACATGAGTCAACTGGGGTTACCAGGGGCATAGACAAGGTTGGCAAGTTCATATGCTTCAAAATAGCATTGAATTGACTTTGCAACTATTCTTGCACCTCTTTGAGGATCTCCGCCTTTATTGATTCTTTTTCCTTGGCATCCATTCGGTAGGGCGAATTAACACTTGATCTAGATCTTCCTCATCTAGTGTAATCTGAACCCATAACCTTTTCCCACCCAAGTTGTTTGCCGCCCGCTCCAATTACTCGCCCAGGGTGGTATGGTTTTCCCAAAGCCAAGGTAAAAGGATCGTTCTCAATGCTTGGAGTGAGCTTGCCTTCAACCACTTCTGACGTATGCTCGAGCTGCAATAACACAAAAAATTTGGTTCATTCTAAGTTAGATGTAGTCGTTATCGAAATATTAAATAATGATAACGGTGAAATATTATCATAAATGTCATAGATTAGGGTGCTTACAAGTGCATCTGCTACTGTTTTGGTATCCGGGTGCATGACGTACTTCCCGGTGTTCTTGTCGATCCCATGCATAGCACACCACCAGTCATTGGCACGACTCACCAAAGATGTCACCGTGGAGGGAATCGGTGTATCAGGTGAAGATATTTTGGATGTGGGGTACAAACCCTCTTTTATCCACTTTTGCCGACTTTTCGCAAATGTCTTACAACCCATATGATGGTTATACATTTTCTTCTCAGCATTGCGCGTAGCTTGTTGACTTCTTTCCTACACATTAGCAATTGTTCGCATCATTATATGAAGTGAGAAAATTTTTCAAAACAACTGTAAATTATATAAGATTACATACAAGTGCAGTAGTAGTTGTTGATTTCGCCACGAACTTCTCCCAGTCCTTCACCGTTATTTGTGGATATACATCCCACGGTTTCTCCTCAACTTCATCCTCTCCTGCATTACCCTTCAAAGTTTTCTTGGGTTTATGCCTTTGTTTCTTATGGATCCATCTTGTTCTTAACGAACTTTTGAAGTTTTTGAATCTCTCTTGTACAAAACCTTCAAACGATCTCCTCTTGTCTGGGTCATCGGGAATATTGAACACACTCTATAAGAATCGCAAACTTCCATGTCAGTCAAGTGAAAAAAAATTGAGGAAAAAATGGAGAAAGGAATTAGCCAAAAAAAAAAAAACACATTGCAAAATAGCCCGGGCAGGCTGCACAGCCAAGCAAGAGCCTAGTCAGGCAGGCAGCAGCCCAGGCAGGTGCACAGCCCAGCCAGGCAGCTGCACAGCCCCAGGCAGGCACCTGCCCAGCCAGTGCCTAGCCAGCAAGGGACCTGCCCAGCCAGGCAGGGACCTGCTCAGCCGGGCAGGGACCTGCTCAGCCGGGCAGGGACCTGCTCAGCCGAGCAGGCAGCCCAGCCAGGCAGGGACCTGCTCTGCCGAGCAGGCAGCCCAGCCAGGCAGGGACCTGCTCAGCCGAGCAGGCAGCCCAGCCAGGCAGGCACCTGCCCAGCCAGGCAGGGTCCTGCCCAGCCAGGCAGGTAGCCCAGCCAGGCAGGTAGCCCAGCCAGGCAGGGTCCTGCCCAGCCAGGCAGGCACCTGCCCAGCCAGGCAGGTAGCCCAGCCAGGCCTGTCATGCTGCACCCACAATGAGGCAGGCTCGAAGTTTGGTTTTTAGGTACGAATTTTTGTTTTTTCCGGTGCGAATGCATTGATTTTGACTCGAAGTTTTATGAACAAAACTGAAATAATAAACACTTACCATTGTATCATCCCAAAACATTTGAAGCAACCCTTTTGGAATCTCTACCCAGTCAAGTGTGATCGGTATTTTACGAGTTAGGATGCCAATGTGTGTGGAATATTTGCTGCGCCATTGCCCAGTAGGTTGACCCAACTCGTCAAACTCTAGAACCATGTGTTCCGCGGGCTTCTTAAATGCTTTTGTTGGACCCCTAACCTTTCTCTTTCCCGATGCCTTTCCACCACTGCTGGTTTTCAGTTAACGTTGCATGTCCATTTGGCCGTTTAAATCTTGTACAAACTCGGAGACAATACCATCCACAATAAGGGGGCACATTCAGCTGACATCTCATAAGCATCAAACCTGCGCTGCAACTCATCATGAGCTTGGTCTTCTGGTTCGCCCAAATCTTGCTCCTTATTCACATCATACAACTCGTCACCAGATTGAGAACTACCATGGTCTTCATCATCCATATCCTCTACGTGATGAATGTATTCATCACGACCCATTTTATGTACACACCTACCACCACAAGCAACGCAAATTATTAGTATACAAAACATGTTTACAAGCTGAAAATGCGATTAATGAAATGATTTCATGCTAATACAAGAACGAAGTGAACAAAATATGTACAAAATGGCAAAAATGAGCTTCTACCATTCCCAACTTCGCTATTTTCATACCTATTACACAACTAATCCTTCTAACAACTCACATTAGGTATACAAATAAGTGTTTAAAAGCTGAAAATGCGATAAATGAAATGATTCCATGCTAATACAACAATGAAGTGAACAAAATATGTACAAAATGGCAAAAAAGGGCTTCTACCTTTCCCAACTTCGTTAATTTCATTCCTAGTTCACATCTAATCCTTCTAACAACTCACATTAGGTATACAAAACATGTTTACTAGTTGAAAATGCGATAAAGGTAATGATTTCATGCTAATACAAGAACGTAGGTAGAAAAATATGTACAAAATGGCAAAAAAGAAGATTGTCATTACAATGCAAAAACAAATGTACCTCATTCGAGTATTCCCTCATTGTGGTCTGCTCGAATATAATTTGCATCCTTGTCTACATCATTTGATACGTCAACTCTAGGGGCAGTGAAAGGGGGTGAATCATCAAACGCATCATATTCGTCCTCGTCTTCGACATCTCCAAACCCTAAGATTCTTCTCTTGCTAGCAAGGACGATGGACCATTTAGGATCGGCTGGGTCAGTTACATAGAACACTTGCTTAGCTTGAGATGCAAGGATGAATGGTTCCAAACTATCCCGCAAGTGGCCAAGGTCTACAAGAGTGAAGTCATCGTGTCTGATGTTGCGCCTAATATTATCGACCCATTTACATTTAAATAGACCTACCTTGAACTCACGATAATCTAGTTCCCATATTTCCTGAATTCGTCCGTAGTAGGATAATTGTGCGTCAACCGGTGATGTATCCTTCGCACTGGCAAACTCTGTTGATGAAGCCACAAGAGTGACACCACTATTTTGAGTCGATGAGGATTTCTGATCACGATGCTCAGTCCAGAATGTATACCCATTAATGTCATATCCCTCAAAAGAATAAACATCTTCCTTTGGACCATAAGCTAGCCACTTTACAGTATCAGAGACACTCTCATCCAATTGACGCATAACTCGATCATGGAACCATGTCACAAACATCTTATTATGAAACTGCATTAGTGCCCTTTCCCCTTTTGATGGAAATTCTGCACGCAAACTATCCATGTGCTCTTCTAAATATGGGTGAACCTCCGCAACATGATGAAGCACAAATAAGTGAGCTTGCAAGAACTGATCATGAGTAGGTGAGATCCGTTTCGACCCGAGTGTGCCATGACCATCAAGTCTCCCTTCATGTCGGGAAGTGGGAAGCCCAATTGGTTCAGCAACGGCAACATACTCCGCTACGAAATTACCAATCTCCTCCGCCACAATCCCTTGAATCATACTACCTTCTGGATGGGCTGGATTCCTGACTTTATGTTGTAATGTGCCCATGTGTCTTTCAAAAGGATAGCACCACCTCATAAAGACTGGACCACACATCTTGATCTCACGAACCAAATGAAGGACCAAATGCACCAATATGTCAAAAAATGATGGTGGAAAATACATCTCAAATTTGCACAATGTTACAACTACATTCACCTGGAGAGCATCAAGTGTAAAAGGATCGAGCACTTTGCTGCATATAGTGTTGAAAAACGAACAAAGGCTCGTAATAGCTTCTCTCACGTGCTTTGGTAAAATACCACGAATGGCCAATCGGTAGGAATACTTACATCATCATGTGACAATCATGAGATTTCATACTAGTCAACTTCAATTCCCCAGTCAAGGAAACGAATCTTTTCATGTTTGACGAGAAACCAGAGGGAACCTTAATGTCATACAAACAAGCACAGAACTTTCGTTTTTCTTCCTTTGACAATGTGTAGCAAGCTGGAGGTAAATACACCTTTTCATCTTTCTTCTTTGATACACCGATGCCCTTTCCTTTACGCTCCCCCTTACGTTTATTGCCACCATCTTCCCTTACCTTTTCCATTACCTTTGCCTTCCCTTCCTTTGGCTGGACCCACAATTCCGGACGAACACCCCACGCTTCCAAATCTAATCGGGCGCTCTTCCCATCCTTTGTCTTGCCATGAATACCCATTATTGTCCCAAGAACTGCATCACAAACATTCTTCTCTATATGCATCACATCGAGACAATGTCTAACATCATGTTCTTTCTAGTACTCAAGCTTCCAAAAGATCGATTCCTTTTTAAATAAGGCATGTGGGTCTAAAGGTTTCGAAGTTTTACCAAAAACAGTTGGTATACCCTTCACTCGACCATACACCTCATGTCCACTCAATGGCCTAGGCGCAACCCCTTCTTCAACTTTCCCATTGAAGGCCTTTTTCTGCCTACGATATGGGTGATCGCGCCGAAGCAATCGTCGGGTCCTCACGTACACATCTTTGCCGTAGTGTTCAAGGTACACGTTTGGTGTGTCATCGATACAAATAGGACATGATTTATGCCCTTTGTTCTTATACCTGGACAGGTTGCCATATACGGGAAAATCATTAATGGTCCACATCAGGGCTGCACGCATTAGGAACATCTCGTTCTTATGGGCATCATAAACAGAAACTCCTTCGTCCCACATCTTTCTCAAATCATCAACAAGGGGCTCAAGGTAAACATCAATGTCGTGTCCAGGTTGCCTTGGCCCCGTTATTAAAAGAGACAACATTACATATTTTCGTTTCATACACAACCACGGAGGCAAGTTGTAGATCACTAAAAGTACCGGCCATGTGCTATGTTGGGTACTCAGAGTGCCAAATGGATTCATACCATCGGTGCGCAACCCAAGCCTCAAACTTCTGACTTCATCACCAAATGCCCTGACCTTCATATCGATGTTCTTCCAACCCAGAGAGTCAGCCGGATGCTTTAGCATACCGTTTTTCTTTCTTCCCTCTGCATGCCATCTCATGTTCTTAGCATCTTTTGGTATTGAAAATAGACGCTTGAACCTTGGAATGATGGGAAGATACCATAACACTTTGGCATGAGGTCCCTTCATACCAGCATTGCAGCTCTTTCGCTTGTAACGCGACTTACCACAACGTGGACATTCCTCCAACTCTTCATATTCATTTCGATAAAGAACACAGTCATTAGGACATGCATGTATCTTCTTATACTCCAAACCAAATGGACACATGAGTTTCTTTGCATAATAGTACGACTTAGGAAGTTCATTCTCATCAGGCAACATGTCACATAACACAGTCAACAAAGAAGTAAAACTAGTGTCGCTCCAGTTATACTTTGACTTAATGTTAAAAAGTGTTAGCACGGTTGATAATTTGGTGTATTTTTTCGACCCGGGATACAAAGGCTTTTTGGCATCCTCTGATAATGACTCAAATACATCACATCGGTCACCAAATTCACCTTCAACATTATGCATCATCTTATCCAAGTGATCACCACCAACGTCCTCGATCTCATCCCCATCCTCATCTCCATCTCCACCACCATCAGTACCATAATCATCTTCCGCACGAATCTCGACTTTGTTATCGTGAGTATCATTCCCAACAACATTCTCCCTATACGATCCCTGTTCACCGTGCCAAACCCACACATGATATTGAGGCCTAAACCCATGACATACCACATGATCCCTTATTGTATCAACACTGTCGACCATTGTCACATTATTACAGTTGACACAAGGACAATAAAGGTCATTCACACCCGTTTTGATCTGATATTGTGAAGCACTATCGCAAAACTCTTGGACCCCATTAAAGAAATCCAACGTATCACGTCTACCATACATCCAACCGCGATCCATCAACGTTTTAAATTGCCTTTACGCAAACCAACACATTATAAATAATGTAAAATTGCAACATATAATCAAAGTACATTGTTTGTATTTATATCGTTCATGCATATAGTGTAAAAATGAATGCTCCCAAAAAGGTCCTTATCACTCCAACCTAACCCATCCTTGAACGTCTAATCTCACTAGTGAATGTATGTCAACTTTCCAATTTTAAGGAAAATCCGGCAGCATTTCGCCCCAGTTCTCCAAGTACACAATGTAGGTAAATATTTACCTACATATGCACCCGGAGAACATGGAGACGAAATGCTAAGCCGAGATATTCCTTAAAATCGAACAAGAGACATACATTCACTACCTAAGTGAGATTAAACGTCCAAGAACAGTCCCAACCGGGGACTATTCAAGTCTTCCTCCTAATGAGAAAGACTTGAACGGGGTATCTAGGCAAATGATGATGCAAGCATTCAAAAATTTCCATTTGTTTGACATTTAACAAAACACAAGTTCATTCATTCATACAATACTATTTAGACTACCTACAAGCAAACTAATCTTACTTTCAATCCATTCATTAATTCATTACTTTTTAGCTACTCAAATTAAAACAACTTATAACATTATACAATTAAGGTAAGAATTAACATTTTGTATACAAATAATTCATATATTAATAAACATAAAATTTGATTAACTAAAATTGAAACCCTAAAATTTGGGAAATTATTAACAACATATAAGTAATGAATTTAAATTAAGCATGAACTCACCCAAAAATATGGAATGTGGGGTAAGAGGGAGAGGTATGGTGGGCTTAGGCGCACTTGGCAGAGGAGCTTAGGCAGCTTATGGTTAGGTTGCAGCTAGCAATGGAGCTTAGGCAGCAGGGGCAGCAGCACGACGGAGGGCGGCTGTAATACCCCGTATTTTTTATGTATTTTATAAATTATTTAATTAATTATAAAATATATTTTTAAAATACTCAAGTATGTTAATTAAATATTTAAAGGGCTAAAGTATTTAAATTATTTAGTTTTATAAAAGTATAAATTACTTTGGGCTAAACGTTTATTAATCTTTTAAGCTCGTTTAAATAATAGTATGTAAACAATCCTTACATACTCCTTGTGGACCAACCCATTTCATTTAAGTAAGCCCAATTCTTTTACTTGAACCCTTGTGGGTCAAATATTTCATAAATAAAGTCCATTTGTTTATTAATCCCAACCCTAATCTTTATTCCCTACTCTATAAGTACCTCTCAATACCCCAAAATTTTCCCACACAAAGAACTTAAAAATCAGATTTTGGGGTAAGTATTATTTTCCTTCTTTTTCCTTATTTTTCTTTCCTTTTTCTTTTCTTCTTTTTCTTTCTTTTCTTTCCTTCCTTTTTCTTATTCTTTTTCCTTGTTTTGCTTCGCTGCTGGGACTTCATGCGTGAATTCCCACGCAAGTCCATGCAACCTCCATGCATGCCCCAAGTTGCAGCCACCTCACCGTGTCACCACCACGCTGCCACGTCATCATGTTGGCGCCCAGCCGGAGCTCCGACGACCCACGTCGGCAACCACCCCCACCGTGAGCCACCCATCTCTCCTCCTCCTTGCTTTAAATTATTGTTTTATGTAGTATATATTATTGGGTTTTGATTCTTGTAATTTAAATATGATTAGTATATTTTATAATTGTGTTTTGATAACTAAAGAGTATAAATTTCTGATTTTGTATGGTTTTAAATTATGGTTTATATAAAGTATTAAAAAGTTAGGGTTTTAACTATTAAAGTGTTGATTTTTAGGGTTCTAATAATCAATTAAATTAGGGCTTTCATTCCTATTGAATTTATAAAGATTAATTAAACATAAAAACTGATTTTCGGTAATCAAATTCCGATCTCCGTTCTTAATTATTTTTAATCACGTTTTAATCACGCTGAGATTATAACTTGTCCGATTTTTACAAAAAAATAGTGTTTTTCATGTGTAAGCAACGTTATAATCATAACTCACTACCATTAAGTGAGTACCACCCTCTCGTGGCCAAAATCAGCCTCTAAATAGGGGTTTCGGACAGTTTTTGATTTTTGACGAAGGTTTAATGTTTTAAAAATAATTTTCAGATTTATTTTGGGGGTTTAAATTTTAAAAAGTGTGCTGGAATTTTTATATAAACAACATGAATGAGTTTTTACTTTGTGGTTTTAATTACCCACTTAAAGAAAGAGTTTTAAAGGTTTTAAACCAAAATTTCGGCTTATTAGAGAAGGTTTAAAGTGTTTAAAAGTTGCTAGAAATTTGTGTAATCAAGGAAGTAATTGAGTTTATGTATTTGGTATTGTAGGAGACTTTAAGTTGAGTAATTTCTAGCATTGTGGCTAGTTGGAAAGATGATTTAATTAAGGTACGTACAAGAATACGAAGAACCTTGATTTTAGGAGCATGTTTAGGGACTTGGAAAAACCTAGAATCATGCTAGGGAACTTGTGGATTGGTTGACATTGTTTGGTAATGAGTTGATTGATGATAAATGTGATGATTGGTTTAATTTATGTATGAGAAATTTACATTGATTTTCCTTATGAGCATTATATACGCAATAATTTGCAAAGTGAGCTTAGAGGCAAAAATACAAGGATATATGGAATGAATTATTTTATTACTTGTTCATTAATATTGAAATGGAATGAGTAAAGGAAGAATTAAAGTCTTATAAGACGAGGTCGAGGATTTGAGGTGCTTTATGCACTTAAGGTGTTTATACACCGAGGTAGTTAAATGATTCAATAATAAATATTGTTTGTCACTAATAAATCAAGAATTGAATTGGAAATTTGAATTGCTTGAGTGATTAATGTTTGATTGATTGTATTATTTTGCATTAGAGTCATCACCAAGTTTAAACTTGTAAATCACGTAAAGTGCAAGATGGATGAGCAATAAAACTCTGGATTTGTGCACATCTAGAGTAATGACAAACAGGGGTTGGGGTTCACGGGGTATTAGCCGTGTACTTTTCAGTGGCCGTCTGATCTACGAGTCTCTTGTTTTAAATTCTTTTAAAACTATAATGAGTTAGATGAGATCTCATACTAGCTATGGCCACGGAGTCGCGCCCGTCTGCCATTGGATGTTTATTAATGTCTTCTGAAGGGAGGCATAGGGTTTTCTTATTTAATGTTCCGGAATGGAGCACAGGGGGACAACCCGGTCTATTGCTTAATCCAATCAATTAATGAAGTGATCAATGCTACTTAAATAAAAACTTTGTAATAAGTAACAATTGAATCATGTGTTCGAGTTAATGATAAGTTTGTGAGTATATGGAATGCTTGATAGTATCATGCTAAGACTCTTTACTGTGTTTCGTAGCTTGTATGTACTCAGCGTTACTGATGACGTGCTTTTGTGTGTTTCTCTTGGTCATGGCCTTCGCCTTCAATGACCCTGTAATGATCCAATTCTTACACTTGTAATATTGGGGAGCAGACTAATCACAGGTTTCTGCATAAACTGAACTTGCATCAGGGTGATGGGATTTGAGTGGAGCGTTGGTTATTCATTTAGCTTATTTCATTTCATAAATTGATGTTATTTGACTCTAACTCTACTCGCTTCCTATTTTACTGGGTCTTGAATATGGGCCGTTATGGTTCCAACTTGTAAGAATAAATTGAGTCTTGACTTTTTGGTTTTGAAACTTATATTCTTTTTAAAACTAAGTTAGTTTTCCGCTGCTGATTTCTGAAACTAGCCTTAACGTTTTAACACGTGGCTGTAGCACACTAGTAATTCTCTCACAGGTTATTAAAAGTATTTACAGGTTACTACAAGTTATTACAGGTTAATACAGGTTTTGAAGAGAGAATTATTGGGGTGTTACAGCGGCTGTGGTAGAGGCGCCGACAATAGAACGGCGGCAGCTTATGGTGGTTGTGGTGGTCGTAGCAAGAGCAGCTAGCCCTATTCGAACCCAACACCGTGAAGCAGAACGGTGGTTCAAGCCCTTCAATAGAACGAAGACAAAGGTTGTAGTTGTGGTGGGTAACACATGCACGACAATGGTGGGTGCTTGTGGGCTGTAATGGTGTGTGAAAGTGAAAGAGGAACGTTGAAGGAGGTGAGACAGTGAAAGAAGGAGCGCACAATTGAAGCTAGAAGGAGGGAATGAATACGAGGGAAAGAAGAAGCCTTTAACCCAGTTTTTTTTTAAAAAAAAAAAGGAAGCGGTTTGAACCGCTTCTAATTACTTATTGGAAGCGGTTCAACTCAAACCGCTTCCAATTCTCTCTCTCTCTCTTTTTTTTTTTACGCGGGGTATTTTTGTACAGAATTGGAAGCGGATTCCAATAACCGCTTCCAATTACTGGCTTCCCATTACTTTTTTCTACTAGTGTTTGCGGGAGGCAACCCGTATTTTTCTTGCTTTTTAGAATAATTTTTCCCTTATTTTTGTCTTTTGAGAGGAAGAGAGTAGTGAATTTAATGTGTTTAAGAGTATTTTGTACAGGTTAGAGAAAAAGAGTTAGCCAAATTTTGAAGAAAAAAGAAAAAAAAATACGGACTTGAAACACCATGGCGCGCCCGACCGGGCGAGCACCCGCCCGACTGGGAGCGAGAATAAGTCCGTATGCGAGCATATTTCACCCGACCAGGCGAGATGGCGCCCGACCGGGCACGAGAGAAAGGAATATTTTGGCAATAATTAGCCCGACCGAGCGCACATCCGCCCGACCGAGCGCGAGAATAAAGTTCCATAAAGAGTCAAATTCGCCTGACGGGGCAAATATTCGCCCGACCAGGCGCGAGAGGAAGCAAACTTGAAACCTAAATCTCGCCTGACCGGGGGAGACCCCGCCCACCGGGTGCGAGCCCAGCGAATTCGAATTCGTCAGATCGCCCGACCGGGCGAGAGGTCGCCCAATCGGGCGCGCCTCTATTTCTCCGATATTTTCTTCTTCTTTCTCCTTTCTTTTTCTTCCCTTCTTCTTTCTTACTCTTTCCTCCATACTTTCTCTCTCTAAAACTCCATGTTTCTCGAACTTCTCTCTAAGATCTCTCCTTCATTCCTCATCCAAAATCTATAATTTTAACATCATTTTACTCCCCTCCTCATCCTCTACACATCCAACTTAATATTGTTTGTTTTTGAAGAATCTAAATTCACAATGTTCAAGAGGGCAAGAAGTCAAATAGGCCATAGTTCGGGTTCTAGCGCATCGGTCGACCCGGATCTCCAACTACCCCAACAATGGCCGACGATAAGGATAACCACGGCACAACAACGAGAAAGGCTACTCAACCTCTACGAACGGGAGGTAATTCCTTCTCGATGGTTACACCGAGACACCCTACAATCCCTAGGATTATACGAGCATGTTAGGCGTTTTATGAACGATATTGGCAAGCGTAAATTTGTAGATATGCATTATCCTACATTTAGGGAATTAACTTGTGAATTTTTGTCTTCTTTAAATGTTGTTCAAACAAATAATGGACCAATTATGCATTTTAGATTGAACAATAGGAATATTAGGTTAACATATATTGAATTTTCCCAATTGTTTGATCTTGATCCCCATCCCCCGACCCAATGGCATGAAGAGTACAAAGCTGACGATATTTACTTTGCATTGTCGGGTAAACAGTGCCCTAACTCTCAGCATGCTAGTACTCTTCCCTTTCACCATCCCGTCCCCAAAATCTTCCAAAGATTTTCAGGGACTTATTTCCTAGCTCGCCACGAACCCCATAATGCCCAAACCAACGAGCTAGCTATCCTAGGGCACTATGTGTATGGATACGGGAAATTGAACATCGCCCGTTTTATCATTACCCATCTGAGTAGGCACGCCAATGCCTGTCGCAACAATGCTAAAACCCCTGTTCGTTGTGGCGGCCTAATTACTAGGATAGCAATTAAGAAGACGGGTTTTAACGAGTCTAGGTATGAGGGGTTAACTAACTGTGGGGGGGACACTCTAATGAATTTACCGTATTTTCAATTTTTGAACTGGGTTAGACCTAACCATAGCAATGTTCTAGAGTGGCTTGTTAGGGTAGGAAAGGACTACACCCCCGTTTTCCCTCTTCCTAACCCCGGGCTGACTGCCTTTCCCCCTGGGCAAGAGGCTTACACATACGATATTCTGCTTGTCCATGCCCAGGGCTCGGCACAGCCCCGACCCCGTGCACCATCACCACCACAGCCACACGTTGAGGCACCACCACCACCACACCATGTGCCTCAGCCACCCCCACAACAGCCTAGGCCAGACCCCGAGACCATTTGGGACCTTCAGATCATAGGTCAGGCTATAGGTCGAGTAGAGCAGCCCCAGGGAGACCTTAGGAGGATAGTTGGCTCTCTTGATCAGAGGCTGGGGTACGTTGAGAGGAACCTGGGTAGGGCCCTTTTTCCCATGTATGATGACTATGCTCGTCGGGGTGCTATTCCCGACAATGTTGTTTACCCTGACTGGTACCAGCCACTACCCCAGGGATATGTGGATCCCACCTCCCATGGCATTTACACTAACTATTCTGCATTTGCTGGCTATGGCCGAGACTTTCCCTTTGGGGGGTTAGGGGGGGATGTTAACCCTAACTATTTTGGTGGTAGCTCTTCTGGTGGTGCAGGTGGTAGTGGAGGTGGTGCGATGGATGAGGATGGTGATGATTAGCCATGCTGGGCTAATTCCCAAGTCTATGAGGACATTGTCTGATTTTGGCTTGGGGGAGATTTTTGGATTGAGGTATCTTTCTTCTCTCTCTCTTTTTGTTTTTGTTGTGTATAGTTTAGTTTTATTGCTTTCTAGGTTAGATTAAATGCTTTGAAAAAAATAAAAAAAATCCAAAAATACGTTCCAATGAATGATAAATCATGTTTCCCTATGCCCCATACATGAAAATTGTTTTGATTCTTGGTATATGATGATGAGTATTGTGGATAGATTAGCCATGATTTGATGTTTGATTGCTTGGATGTCTTAACATGCGTCAATTTTGTCCAACTACTTGTGAATATAGTGCTTGACTAGTTGATTTGGTTAGGAATGTTTGTTAGTTCCTGGTATGTCAATGAAGTTTAGTATTGGTTTATAACTTTGAGTAATGTTTGTATGACTCATTATTATGCACATTGAGGAGGACGAAGGCATTTGTTCTTTTAGGTGGCCTTCAAATGATTTTAGATACACTTGTTCCCTTCTTGCTACCCATGTTGTTGCCTTGACTTTTTATTGTTTTTTAGCCACATTACAAGCCCATTTTTGCCCCATTGGTTACTAGTCTCAAGCTTGGCTTGGGGGGAGCTAATAGTGAGTGAGGTGAGGGAGTTGTAGTGTGCACATAATTTGCACAATTTTGGGTGGATTTGAGAAGTTTTTATTTGTTCTTATTTTTGTGGATTGGAAAATAATTGAGAAATTGTTGTTTAGAGAAAAAAATTCCAATGTGAGATAAAAGGAAAAAAAGAGCAAAAAGAAAAAAATATGTTCAAATGTTCTAAGTGAAGGTTGATCAAAAAGAAGGGAAAAAAAAGGAAAAAAGATCAAATTCAAAAGAAAAAAATTCAAAGTTTGTTTGATTCACTCAAGTTCTTTATCATCATAATATTATGAGTGAAGTTGTAAGTGTTGGGGGAATTTTGTTATGATTGAATTGGATGTTTGGTGAATTTTTGGTAGGGTTGAGTTGTGTTGGAGATGATTTGGTCATTATTTATTTTTGACCTTGGTTTTATTTATTAGGATTTTGGCTCCCTTAAGCATGGCTTTATTCTCACATTTTCCCAAATTTATCCTACCTTTTACCCTAACCTTACATTACAAGCTTTGAAGACCTTTCGACCTTTGTGCATAGAGTTGTGTGAATGTGAAATTAGTTGTTTATCAATCCAAAAAATGATTTGATGTATTCCGAGTCGACTACTAGGTTGAGTGCATGTCTTTTAAACACATGAGTACGTGAGTTGGGAGGGCATTGTTCACATTAAAGGGGTTGGATGGAGAGCGATCGAGTACATCTTTTACTCGCCACATAAATGAGAGTTGAATGTGTGAGCACTAGTCTTGAACTCTATATGCTCTTGTGGTTTGCTCTATTTGACAATTGTTAGGAAGGATGAGTAGTTGGATGGATTCGATTGGTTGATTTTGATGCATGCTTGTTGGATTTGCCTTGAATTGGTTATGTTTGGTTTTAATTGATTTTTGGGGTGAAGAATGATTTATTTGTTCGTTGATGAGCTCTTTGCTTTGGGACAAGCAAAGGTTTGGCTTGGGGGAGTTTGATATGTTTGTTTTATATAGTGATATTTTTGGCACTTTTATTACTAATATGCGTTTTCTAGTGTTTTCGTAGTTTTGGTACTATTTTATAGGAAATTGCAGATTTGGAGCATTTTCCCGGACTATTGATAAGCCACTACGAGCATTGGAGAATTATGACCGTATTTCATAGCCCAAGACCGGTTGGGGTCATCAAATTGGTGATTAAGGGCTCGGCATAGAAGAGACCGAGCTGAGGCAATGGACCAAGTATTCAAGACCCAAGGTGGAAAACCCGAAATTGGGCCAAGAGAAATAGCCCAAAAGTGAATGTCCAGCTTTGCCCGGGAGCTCGCCCGACCGGGCAAGCCCTCGCCCTGAGGCGCGCCCGGCCGGGCGAGGCATATAGAGGAAAAGAAGTGTTCGCCCTAACGCGAGCCCGACCGGGCGCGAATGAAGCTAAAAGAGTCAAAAAGGCGGGCCCGGCCGGGCGAAGCTCCGCCCGACCGGGCGCGTGATTCTGAAGAGTTTTAGGATTTAATTTGTTTTATCTTTTTAGCCTAAGTATAAATACGATTTATTTTAGGAAGTTTAGGACGAGTTTTTTTTATTCTCTTTACTTAATTTTCGGATTTAGTTTAAGCTTTTGTTAATACTCTTACTTTCTCTCTCTACACTCTTGAGATTTATACAATTCACCATTTTCGTTTATTTTGGTAATGATTTCTTCCCTTTTATTTTCAGTAATTTTATTGCTTAGATTAATTATGTCTTGCATAATTGTTTTGATTAGTTCAGATTTAATTATGTGTGAGTGGTTTTATTTCTAGGGTTATGGGGATCCATAAATAATATGAAGGGGTAATTTATTATTGTTAATTGTTGATGCTTTGGTTGATTTCCTATTGATTAATTTAATGCTATGCAATTAGATTAGGCCTAGTTTAATTGTATGAGTTATGCAATATTGATTCGAGATTCGAGAGATGAGAATTGATGTTTAGGCTTAGTTTCAATAGGCAGATTAATTTATAAATGGTTAAGTCAAGCTTCGAGAGATGCGATATAATACCGGTAGATTAATTCTGTGATTGTAAACGTAGCGAAAACCCTTTATAATCTGATTAATTGATGCACTGGTAATTGATTGTTGTGTTTTACCCTGGAATATTATTTATTGGTGAACCTATACCCTAGGCCTTTTATTATTGATTTCCTCCCTTAGTTTAATTATTTTCCATTAGTTTAATTCTCATTAAAAACAATTTGGTTACTTGATAATTTAGATTATATTAATTGATTAGGAATAAAAAGACTTGTTTCGCTGTGGATTCGACCTTACTTCCTATCTATTTTAGTTAGTGGTTTTAGGAATTACTTTTGATTAGGTGATACGACTTTAGTCTGTCAGTTACAGCTCTTCATGATCATGTAGTTGCTCTGGAGGATCGGTTGACTACTCACATGGACTCCACAGCTCAAACATTCAAGACTGAAGTGCAGCAGAGTCATCAAACCATCCTAGATACCATCAAGGAGGTCGCATTTGAAGAAGTAATAGAGGAAGATGCTGCTGCAGCCCAACAAAACCCCCAGCCCAAGCCTAACTCACTTAGCCTCTTTTGCAATTTATATTGAACAATGATGCTTTTTTTTTTTATTTTTTTTTATCTTGAACTATATTTTTCTCTCGGTTTGTAATTTGGAACTGGCTCTGTTTGTCTTGCTAATTGGTATTACATGTTGGTTGCATACTTTCTATGTGCGCATGCTTAATCATTCCTGCATTCGGATTTACTACCCCCTCCGTAGCGTAGTACTATGTATAGCTTGTGCTCTGTCTTTTATTTTGATAATGCCAAAGGGGGAAGAGGAGGACAAACTCAGCCAAGGCCAAGTCAAACCGGTTCCATTCAAGTCATCATTCAAGTCAAGGTATAAAACTGATATTTTCCATTTTCATGAATGATGCAAATTTCCTTAATTTCTTTTCTTTAACTTTGTTTCTGTTTAATTTAATTTTTAGTTTATTATTTTGAGTGCCTGGATGAATATTTTGTTTACCGAGTTTGTCTTTTTTGTCATCATCAAAAAGGGGGAATATTGTTAACCCTCTTAGTATTTTGATGATTAACAGAACAAAACAAACTCTGACTAATGATGTTTGCTAAGTCTTGGTAGAACAAAAAGATTCAGGCATAAACAAAATGTTGCGGAGTAGGAGCAAAGGGATTGGAAGTCTTGATGATTAATATGCAAGCTTTCAAGAAGAAGAGCAAACTCCAGTACTTAGATAGTTAGATTCTCTGTAAGCACTAGAGTATTAATGTGTAGAGAGGAACTCAGTTAGGAATAAAATGTTTTAACGAAAATACAAATCAGTTTATTCCTTAATTAAAGATAAAGTAAAATCAGTTTTTGATAAGATATATTTTTGTAAGTAAATAATAATAATTGTTTAATTAAAAGATAAGTTTGTTATTTTTAATTAAATAATTATTTAATGATTTTATCTTTTAAAAACAATAAAATCTTTTTACTGGTTTTACTCTTGACCAAGTAAAGTTGGTTATCTATTTTTAAGGAATCACGTGGATGGCTTGAGAGGAAAGTCAGGGAGATCTTACTGCCCACTCCCTACCCAACGTTCTCTAACTTTCATAGTTAAGGGTGAATGTGGATCATGGGATGAGTGGGAAACAAGATTGAGACTTTCCCTCTCTCTATAAAAGGCTAGCAACGATTCTGATTTAGCAGTGGAAAAATATTCAGTTTTCAGAGCTTTAAGTTTCCAAAGTATTTACTGTCTTAGAGCTGAGTTCCTTCCTACCTTAATCCTCTCTAGTGCATTAGGAAAGTCTGTAATTACTTTTGTAATTGGGATTGGGGTTTGTGAGAGTTGTAATTGAGAGACTTGAGTGAGTCTATCACAAAGTTGTAAGTGATTCAGAGTCGAATCACTGAGAGAGATAAGCTACGGCTGAGGGACCGTAGCTGGGGTACTTGAGTTCCTAGAGGAACTTAAGTGTAGGCTGAATATTCACAGTTGTAAATGAGTTTTTGCATAGTGAAATATTTCGAAAAGTCTATCTCGTGTGTTCTCTCTTTTCATACTTTGTTTAATTCACCCCTCCCCCTCTTGTAATAGACATCGTTCCAACAATGAAAGATCTACCAAGTATTTGAGTGAAAACACATACACAGTCTCCATAATAAGCAGTAGATAAATACGATTTTGAAAATTCTATTTTATTCAATTCACATGCATAGTTCTCGTACGTTACGATGATTATCTAAAAAATATAAACATCGTTGAAATTTTTTGGTTTTTCCTTTTTCAAAAGTTAAACATTACAGACTGATGTAGCTAATAAAGGCTCGTTGGCAAATTTATTGAAACTTGTAGATAACAATCCTTAATGGCAGGATTAAATTCTAAAACTATTCTCCAAAAAATAAAAATATGTTACTATGAATTGTAGGGCTTTTCCCTAGGAAAAGGGAGCCCTTCCAGAAATCCTCAACGGCCACGGTCAAAGCCGAGGCTGAAGAGGGGGTTTGGAAATAGTTTTCAACCAGCAATTGACGCGCCTCGGTTATTACCTCACTAGCTGCGTCATTGCCCCAAGCGCAAAGATTAATATTACCTTCCAGAGTTTTCGCTAATATACTAGTGTCATTGGTTGTTTATGTCTTAAACTATATGATATGGGACAAGAATAAGAACCTGATCATTAGTACCAAAACTATACAAATAGCTCTAACCATTTTGCATAGTTGAGTACCCTTGAGCTACAAAACTATAAGTACCAGCTCTACCCTATCTACCCTTATCCTATAAGTACATAATTATTTATAAAGAGAGTGTACAAATTTTGAAGATTGAGAGTTTGTAGTGTTGTGAATCAAAGTTTAACAAACCAACAATATTCTGTTTATACATACCAAGCTAAGTTTGGCCTAGTTGAAAGGAAAACTCCTTCCAACAGTTCAATCCTCACTAAGGCCTCTAAGGGCAATTTAGGGGAGGGAATTCTTTCACCAAATTATCTTTATTTACATCTAAGTAAGTTCAAAAATAAGGTTCAAGTAATATTTATATCTAAACACGTACATGCATTAAACACGGCCTTAAGAAATAAGACAAGACCAATTTCCCCTGACCCTAACGTATGTATGTCACCAATGTCAATAATCCAATCTATCTTACACTTTTTACGTGATTAGTAAATTAATTTTCATTAAATCAACAATCAAAACGTCACATACAATAGTTCATAGTACAACAACTCGATCACTTTTATCTTCAATGATATATCTTTAAACTAATTAATGTGAAACTAACTATATCTATAGTCAAAGTATTGTATTAGTACACACGCATATTTAAAACAAGGTTTAACAACTAGTTTTTGTTTCTTTTAATATTAATGGGAGATATATTAGTCTTTATGGTTCTCCATATAAAAGAATAATTAATATGCATGGAGAAAAATTACTCAAAACCATACTATTGTTCATAAGCCAAGATATATAATGTATTTCAAGATTTTTATTGGAAAACTATTATCAATAATTTAAAACAATAAGGCAAAAGAAAGTGATACTTATCCAAGCAATTTTCACAGTTTGAATATAGTGATGGCATGCATGCAACACTACACATTTCCGATAATTTGGAAACAAATCTGATCCAACTAACATTTAATAATAAGTTGAGATAATATAATCATAGAACGACGACATACACAGGCTGAAGGTAAGAGCAATACAACTTAGCTTAGATAAAGTTTGCTAGCACCTTATAGATAGATGCAGCAGTCTCCGCCATGCATATACTATACATACATACATACATACATACACACTGTACGTGGGGAAGATGACATACATTGTACCTTCCTTTATTTAATTGGTATTAGAGACTCTTTTTTAGAGTTTTGGGACTAAGGCTTTGTTGTTGTTGTAGACTCTTTCTTAGAGAGTACATAGAGCCAACAACGTAACCCAGGCCATCGTTAATTATAGAATATGGATATGAGTGGGATGCAAACACCAACACAGTGATATATAGGGTTCAACATATGGTACGCAAGGTTCCCCAATGCTTGCGTGGCAAGTAAGAATAAAAAGCAATAAAAATAACACTTTGGATTATTTTAGGAAGATACCTATATAAGTCGGAATTATTCCAAAATAATCAAAAGTTGAGATTATTTAAAGAAAATCGGTCAAAGTTGAGATCATTAATTCAATTTTTTCCTGTAAAAAAAATTACAATGGATATACAATATATACCCGATTTTTTCAATATTTTTTAATTAGTCACTTTAATTGAAAAAAAATATTAACCCTAGAACATTGTTTTTAAAATCGTGATTCAATTCTTGAAATCTTACAAATTTTCAATTCATATATGGCCATACATTTTAATTTTGGATACTAATTGATTATACATATTATCATAACTAGTGAACACTTCACAAATTTAAAAGTTGTCTATCTACGAAGTTATAGTTAAAATATATTGTCAATTAATAGTTGCTTATTGATTATAAATATTTTCTATTATTAAGTAGGTTCTTAACTTGTAAAACTTGTAATAAAAACGCATTTAATAAATTTCTTACCTTGTAATAATTAAGTTCTTAACGTTTTGATTGTGTTGTTCATTAAAACTGACTATTTTACGATTCGATTATAAAAATCCATTTCAATACAAAGTAGAATCACGATTTTGATAATTTTGCCCTTAAAGCACCTAGTGCAAGCACCTACCCGAGGGGATTCTCCCGTATTGAATTGGTTGCTATTCCGATATCACTTGGAGTTTGTTTGCAGAGTTACTGATCCATGGTAGATTGGTGGTGTCATAGACTCATAGTGTGTCTCGGTCTAAAATAAGTCAAATAATAAAGGAAAAATTACTTTAATTAATCTAACCTTACTTTACTCCGTTCTCCCAAAATAACCTCACATTTGGATTATTCCATTACAATTCCACCTTTCACACCTATTTTCCCATAATGAACCCAAATGACCGGTTACCTAAACAACCAGTCATTTTTTTCTTTCTCCTCCCTCCTCCCATCTTCCTCCATTCCCACCACCCAAAGTTCCACACCCTTCTTTCTTCCCCCTCCACCAACCACTGTAGCCCCTTCTCGTTGACAGACTTGTCAGGCCCCTTCCCCTAGCAAACCTGCCGGCTTAAAAAACCGGCCCACCCCTCCCTCCTCCACTTCTAAATCGGCTTACTCCCACCCAAAAAATAAAAAATAAAAAAATTTAAACCCCTTTAATTTGCACTGTTTCGGGGGTGGAGGAGGTGATTTAGTGGGCTAGGGTTTTAGTTATGGGTTGTTTCGGGGTTATGGGTGGCAATTTCGGGGGCTAGGGTTTTGGTTATGGGTTGTTTCAGGTTATGGTTGGGGTGGAGGAGGTGGTTTCTGAGTGGCGGTTTCAGGACTAGGGTTTTGGTTATGGGTGGTTTAGGGGGTGGGGAGGAGGGGAGGGCCAGTTTCGTGGTGGTAGGGCTGAGGAAGGGGCAGCCACTGCCGGTGGTGGGCTGGAGGCGGTCATGGAGGATTAGAGAGGTGAGAGAAAGGTGGGTTTTTTTTTAAAAAAAAATGTAAATTAAAATCTAAACCAAACCAATAAAAACATGACACGTAAGCAAGGTCATCTAACACGTAAGCAAGGTGACCTGCTGGGGTTGATATATATGAGAAGATGGGGTAAAAGGTTGGATTATTCTGGAATAATCAAAAGGTGGGATTATTTTGGGGGAATAGAGTAAAGGTTGGATTATTTAAAGTAATTTTTCCAATAATAAATAAATAAACATAAAAAGTAAATAAATCAATAACATAATACTAACACAGACATCAGGAATGACACGTGTCACTTCCTAATGTTGTTTTTCCCTCCAAAACTCTCCCTTCCCTTTTGGCAAAAAACTTTTATTTTTAGAATATTTGTATAATAAAACTATAATAATATTATTCCAAATCTTATACTCCCTCCATTCCTGAAAATTCGACTCACTTTGCATTTGCACGGTATCCAATGAACATCTTTGACCATTAATAACTTCGGCTATGTATAGATAAAATTTTTAAAAAGTTGATATTTGAAAGATTTATCATAAGGGGAATCTAATAAGATCAAACTTTTTAATTTATTTTGATTGTATAAATCATAAAATGTGGTCAAAGTTATTTTATTTTGACCACATGAATAGTAAGTTAGTCGAACTTTCAGAAACGGAGGTAGTATATTATCTTTACATAAATAAAATGTATTTTTTTTATTTCGTGTTCTTAATTCTTCCATACACATTTACCTAAAATATTATTCCAACTCTTTTTAAATTATAGAAAAAGTGAGTCACTGGTTCAGATATAAGATACAATCATTACCGCCTGGACATCTTTTAACGGAGTATTATTGAATTTTGCCCAAAAAGTAATAATAAAATTAAATCATATCGTTGATATTAAAGAAATTACTTTATAATATCACATTGTGTTTTTTTCAAATACCTCTAATATTTTGTTTCTTAGACTAATGGAGTGTTAGATATGACTATGAAATAAATGTTGTGTTTGACAGCTATATCATATGTCTAATTCTAGAAGAATGTAAAATATCGATCAATTGTTTGTTATTACGTAATTAAATAAATTAATATCTTAGTAAATACAAAAAAAATTTATTCTCTTTTGCTGAAATATTTGAATGATATAATAAATTTATTGACATTATAAATAAGTTGCATAGTAAAAGATACGTCGGACGTAGTGACAAGTGACATCTTCTTGTGTATCCTTTTTTTTTCCAATAAATAGCTATTATCTAAAAATAAATTTTAAGGCAATAAATAAACAATAATTATTGGATAGCTTCAAACACAATTTTATATAATAACAAAGAGCGACGATATCATGTAGAGCATCAATTCATAAATAGAAAATGTGCAATTAATAATATAGGTTAGTGTTGCCTAATTGTGGATTATTATTGCCTTTAATAATTCGAGTAGTATTTATTTCTATTGAAATTATTTTATTGGATATAAAGGTGATATATTATTTGTAATTTATATATTTACATATATGTTGTGCTAATAGTTTACTGTAGATTTTATTCTATTGTTTGATTAATATTTTCATGTTTATTAAAGGGCATTTATAAATATGTTTTTAGTCATATAGTCACTAGATTGTATTGTTTTAGTGGGAATAATATGCATCATTAATGTAATACAATATATACTACTTTTAAATATTTGCAATACAACTAGTTAACAATAATTTTTTTTTTCTCAATTGTAATTTTAATAATTTTTTCCTTATAATTATTTTTCTATATGCATTGCATTTGTTTATTGTCTCATTTTTATATTATATTATATCACAATTAATTATGGAAAAAAGATTATTATTACTTGTGTACCAAAAAAAAACAAAAAAAATTATTACTACCATGCATCGCACGGGCAGTAATCTAGTATCAACCAAACTAAACCCAGCATGAAACCCAATATTTACATCAATTCAATTCCTCCCCCTAAAAAAATTTTCAAGAAATTTATTTGATGTTACTAATAGTTTGAGATTATTTTAACAATGTCAACATATTAATTTCTCACTGTGTCGACAAATTAGTTGTTGAAATTACAGTAATTAATTACTCCTTTGCTACATATATTGACAGGCTAAAGTCTTATCAACTAATCAAAAGTAATTCCTAAAATCACTAACTAAAATAGATAGGGAAGTAGGGTCAAATCCACAAAAAAACATCGTTCTTCTATTCCTAATTAATTAAAATAATCTAAATTATCAAGAAACAAATAAGGTTTGTAAGAATTAATCTAAAGGAATAATCAATAATAAAAGGCCTAAGGTCACATGTTCACCAATAATTAATACTGCGGGATAAAACATAACAATCAACGATTAATATTGCAAACATAACATGATTAACAGGCTCTCGCAATTTATTAATCAACAAAGATCTAGCAGGCTCTCGCAATTTACTAGATATAAGTTCCTATTGAAAATAGCATTTAATATCAAATTAACATCTGCTCGATTCATCAATTCAATATTGTTATACTTTTACAATCAAATCACATCTGCTCGATTCATAATCTAATTGCAAAGAATTAAAATAATTCAATAAGAAATTGTCATGCAATATCAATAATCAATAAAAACAAATTATCCCTTCATTATGGATCCCCCAAGAACCATAGAATTAAACTACTCACACATATTTAAATCTAAACTAATCAAAGCAATTAAAGTAAGCATAATAAAAACAAGAATAATAATTAAAACTAAATAGCAAAAGCGTAAACGAAGGCTGAAAGTAACAAACTAAGACCATATCACACAGGTCAAATTCTCTCTAAACAATTACTCCCTTTAGAGTCGCATCCCTAGCTCAATTCTAGGGTTCTTGTTCTTGTTCTTGAGCTCTTATTTGTTCTTGGTGGGGCTCTAATTTAAGATTACACTTGTCGAGATCTCAGCGTGGATTGATGTCCTATATATTCACTCCTAAGGTAAATTATAGGTACTGTTTACCAGAGCAAGGTGTTTAATTCTGCTTCACTGGGAAGCTAGGTGTTTATTTTTGCTTTGTTCTTCAGTTTGTTGGGTAACATCTGTCCTCATACATGCAAGTTCTTTCTTACTCCTTAATTAATTTATCTCTTTTTACCCCCCTCATCCCTTTTCTTTATATATTAAGTCTCCTATCTCAATTATATATTGTTATTTCTTTAATCAATTCTTTATTCTTTATTCTTTATATATATCAAGATGTTGTCTGCTCTAGATGGTATGCTCCTATTATAGTGAAAAGGGTAGGTCGTTATTTTGGCTTCTTTTGTGAACACCCTAGAGATAAGGAAGCTCTGCTGGAGAATCATGTCTCTGCTTCACAACTTGATAACTCTGAAACTAATAGGAAGCGCAGGCAACTTCAAATGGCTGATACAAGTTCCAAACGTCAGAAAAAAGCTGAATGGGATTCATCTGATGAGGAATCCTTTTCTGAGCAGCAGGATGATCAGGATGATATGAATGTTGATACTCACTTGGGTGGGGCGGCTAGCCTTTCACAGCCCCCAAAGTGGTCAATGAAGTTCGTATCTTTCAATTGTAGGGGTACTAATGACTTAGAATCTCCAAAGTTACATTATGTATTTTGGTTGATTAGGTCTTTTTTGCCCATGTTTTTGTTTCTTTCAGAAACTAAAACCGATGTAAACACTATAGCTAGTAAACTTAGTAGTAGTAATCCCTCTTTTGTGTGTGGAGTTGATGCGAAAGGTACTAAAGGTGCATCTTAGTTCTAGCTTGGACTTCCATGGAAGTTTTTTGTGTCTTTAAGTCCAAGCATTTAGTGCTTTGTACAGTACTTGATGATAATAGTCATAGATGGAGTGTGATGTTTGTGTATGGTGCTTCTATTTTACAAGAAAAATCAGCTGTTTGGTCACAAATGCTTACTCTTTTAGCTAGCAATCCAACTGTCTTATAGTTGGTGATTTTAACCAAATTGAATCACGATTAGATAAGTTAGGCGGGTCTCCTTTGATTTTGGGATGGGAGGACTTTTTGGATTGGATAATTAACTCTAATCTGTTAGGAACTCCGTTCTGGAAAATTCCCTGTTTTGAGAAACAAAATTTGTTTCTCATGGGGGCATTTTCGGGAATAAATCAACAACTTTTTCATTATTGTGGGCTCCACAATTGAATAAAGTTGTTGATTTATTTACAAAAATGTCATGTGAGAAATAAATTTTGTTTCTCACTATGAGCAACTGGGGCTCCCTCCTCCGTTCTCGGGTCCCCGGTTTACGTGGACTAATTTTAGAGATCCTCCTGAACTTATTCTTGAACGTTTGGATAGATCTTATATGTCTCAAGGCTGGTTTAACCTTTTCCCAGCTACAAAGGTTTTAAACCAGCCAATTTTAGTGTCTGATCATGCAGCAATCATAGTGGATACTAATTCAGTATCTTTTCAGAAGAATAGACCATATCAGTCGGAAAATTGGTGTCTTAATTTTCCAGAGATAGGGGAGATTATATGTCAAGTATGGAAAATAGACTTTCCTGGTTCTCCAAGCTTCGTACTTTCCAGCAGAATGAGTGTGGCTAGAAATCGTCTTCGGCACTGGTGCTTAGATAATAAAAAGCTGTGGGCCGGGGGATTAACTGGAATCACGTTACTGAGAATTTAAGTGGTGAGGTGAGATGGTTTCTGGTATGACTTCGGCGATGAATTATGTTTCTAAGATAAGGTCGACATCAAGTGAGGTTGCTCTCATAAACCAATATTGGAGGCAGCGGATGAAAGAGCAATGGTTAATACAGGGTGACTGTCCTACCAGACTACTCTTTTGAAAAGTGAAACAAAGGCAAGCAAATAAGAACTTCTGCAAATTAGGGATGATAGTGGTCAGGTTTTTACAGGCCAAGAGAACATTCAAGCCACTATAGATCTCTCTCTAAAGTCAGTGTACGAGTCGGATTTGGTAGCTTGTAATGATGAAGAGGTCGACTTAGTGCTACGGGAGCTAGCTCTTCCTCAAATTTCCCAGAACCAAACAACTCAACTAATGCGGCCTATTTCATATCAAGAGGTAGAGAGGGCCGTGTTTGATTTGAAAGGGTCAACATCGCCAGGTCCGGATGGCATTACTACGGAATTTTTTCATAGGCACTGGAGGACGGTAGGCCTGTCTGTGTTCCAAGCGATGGAACGGTTTTTTGAAACAGGCTATCTTCTTCGAGATTGGAATCATTCTATTTTGGTTATGATTCCCAAAATTGCAAATCCGGAAGAGGTAAAGCATCTACGCCCTATTAGTTTGTGTAATACCATCTATAAAATTGCCTCAAAGTGTTTAAAAAGGTTCTCCCTGGTCTTATAGCGAATTCGCAACATGCCTTTGTTCAGGGACGTTATAGGAGTGATAATGTTATTTTATGTCCGGAACTTATAGATGTTATTAATAAGGAAAGGGTGGGAGGAGTTAATCTGGACTCGATCAAATTAAATATGAATACGGCTTACGATAGGATTCATTGGGGGTTTATCCTTAAGGTACTTCGAGCCTATGGGTTTCCACCTCATTGGATTCAGCTAATTGAACAGTGTGTATCCACTGTCTCGTTCCAATCCCTGGTTAATGGTAAGGTGTCAACAGGGTTTTCTCCTCAGTGTGGTATTCGTCAAGGTGATCCGTTAACTCCGTTCCTCTTTTTATTCTGTATGGATATCCTAAGTAGGATGCTACAAATAGGGGAAGATATTGGTAGTTTTCAGGGAGTTTGAGTTGTCAGAAGGGCACTAACTGTGTCTCATCTTTTCTTTGCAGATGATGCAATGATTTTCTTCAAATCGGATCGGGCTTCTTGTATGTCTATCAATCACATTGTATCTAGGTTTTGTTTGGTATCGGGCCAACAGTTGAACCTTAACAAATCCTTTATAAAGTTCAGTCCAAATACATCAGAGGAAAATCAGTACGAATTCAAGAACGTGTTTGGAATGACACAGGTTAAGGTTTTTGGTCATCATTTAGTCGTACCAATCGACATGTCAAGGAAGAAAGGTACGCATTTTACGTACTTGATTGACAAGGTTATGGAGAAAATAATTTCATGGAACTCAGTTTTCCTATCACAGGTTCAGAAACTAGTTCTGATAAATTCGGTGTTAGTATCTATGGTCTCACATATCTTTTCAGCAGTGGATATTCCTGTTTCTATTTTATCGAAGATTGATGCTCTGATTATCAAGTTCTTTTGGGCAAAGCAAGGGGAAAGGGGTATGCATTGGGTACGGAAAGGAATTTTACATAAACCTAAGGGAATGGGAGGTCTGGGTATCCGTAGTCTGCAGGTCCTCAATACGTCCTTTAGAAATAATGAAACAGGTTTGGAGAATGCATCGTAATCCGAATTCATTGGTGTCAAGGATATACACAGCAAAACACCCTTTTTCATTGATTACAGGCACACAAGCTTTACTTAGAGGTAAAGTTCTCTCACCGGGGATGAGGGGCCTTCGAAAGGCAGAAGGCAGGTTACTGGATGGGTGTGCTTGGAAAATTGGGGATGGTCACAAGGTTACAGCGGGTACAGGGAAGTGGGTGCAAGGCTATAATCCAACCTTTGCTTCATCAGATACGCTTGTGCAGGCTGACTTGGAAAGTCAAGGACTTTATATCCGCCTCTACTAATTGTTGGAATCTTCCCCTGATCCAGCAATCCTTCGATTTCAAGGATGCTAGGTCGATCATCTCGATGGAAATTCCTGATCACCCAAAACCTGATTTTATGTACTGGATAGGTCATCCGTCAGGTAACTTTTCAATTAAATTTGCATATTGTTTTCTTCAGAATTCGATTGCAGATGACCTTGAGCAAGGAGATAGACATAGTAAGGATGTTTTCTACAACATTCTTTGGCGCCGTAATACTTTGCCAAAGTGGAAACTCTTCCTTTGGAAACTTTCGTATGAGGGTTTAGCAGTGCGATCTCAGCTACAGAATAGGGGGTTAGATATTGGGACATCGTGTGAGGGATGTGGGGTTGAGTCTGAATCAGTGAACCATATTTTTCGTTTCTGTGAAATTGCTAGACGGGTTTGGAGTTATGGTTAGTTGAGTATTCACTCAGAAATTAATGGGGAGCTACCCTTCTGGGAGTGGCTATCTAGTTATATCTAGTTAAGTGGTTTTCACTTGATAAGCCTGGGTTTGGATCGGAGTTCGGTTCCGCGCCATATTATTATCTCGGATGCTGCTTGGAAGAATGATGAAAATCGCGGGGGTTTGGGTCGGTCACTGCTCAAAACAACGCTGAATGATAATGTTGGAAAGGGGGGATATGATTTTGGGTCGGCAAGTTCGGCAGTCCATGCGGAGGCTCTGGCTTGTCTGAAAAGCCTCAAGTGGGCGTTGATGGTTCATTTAACTTCTGTTGAAGTTTACACCGACTCCTTTAACATGGTTAGTATGTTAACAGGGTGATAGTACACAAGATATTCGGCTTGTCTGGACGCTTCAGGAAATACGAAACAGGGGCAAGTTGTTTACAACTTGTACTATTCGGAAGGTGGACAGGAATATGGTGGCCAGTGCTCACAATAAAGCTCAGTTAGCCATTGGGTGGGCTTTGTCCTTTGAAGATATAATTGTAATTTAGTTTGTTTTCTCTTTTCTTGTTTGTTTACGTGATGTCAAAAAAACTAAGACCACTGTCAGATGCTAAAATAATGAAAACTAATTAACGAAAACCGTAAAACTAATATAAGAGCTAAAAAGTTAACTCTAAAATAAAATCATGATAAAAGTTGCGTGAAAACTAAACCTATGTAAACAACTAAAAATAAAAAGCTCCCCCAACCTACGTACTACTCCTTCCTTAAATAGTCAAGCTCATGGGCTTTTAAACAAAACCCACTACTAATAGAACTCTAAAAGATATCAAAGCCGACAATATGCAGTAGAAATAAGCGTGCCCAATCGGGCCTCGGCCTGGTCAATTAGGCCCGATCAGTTTTGCGCAGTTGGCAGCAGTTGCTTCTTGGTCCATGCTATTATTTCTTTGTAGTCTACTCACTTAATCGAGCCCTTAATCACCAAACTAAATTCCTTTAACTTGGTCTTGGGCTTTAAATATACGATCATAAAATACGATCCAAATTCAATGTCTTCGTAGTGGTTAAGAGGCTCGGGAATTATCATAATTCTGCAAATTCCTACAAAATAATACCAACTCTACAAAAACACTAGAAAACGTATATTAGTAATAAAAATAGCTCCGCATAGCACAAATGGGCACAAATATGACTGTGGGACGGGAAATAAAATAATATATAATATAGACTCATCATATATATATATCACTATATGATATTCTAATCGTTTTCAATTCTTTACATTTTGAATTTTATGATCAATTTTTTTAAAATTTCGACCATAAAAATTCACTATTATATCTGTCAAAAAAAAATATCACTATTATAAATATCAGAAAGTTTTAGAAAATAATACCACAAAAAACACAAAATTTTGATTTTAACACCACAAATTTTCAAAAGTTTTATTATAACACCACTTAAAAAATTAAAATTTTGGTTTCACCACATAAATGGATAATCTGTTAGAGGAACTGTTACAGAGGCCCACTTCAGCGACTATTTTTTTCAAGGTCTTTTATATAATTGCGAATTCCTTCGAACTCATTCAACTGTTGATCTGGTAACACAAATTTAGGGTTCAAATTTTGCGACTTCAACAATCAAAGTGCAGAAATTGTTAGAATTAAGCAACATTGTTCGAGTTCAATCATTGTTCGTGGGAGGAAGATTTGAAATACGGTAATTGCATCAAATCCCCAAAAAAAAACCCTAATTTTCCTTTCTTCATTTATTTGGAATTGGTAACTGTTGTTGAATTAAGCGCATAATTCAGTTGGTATGTGTAAGTAATCATATAATTGTTACTTATTTCATGAAGTATTTGTATTAATTATCCCAAAATTGTGAAAAACTGAAGTTATGGTTCATCGTAAAATTGAATTGGGGGTTTTGATATTTTGGACTGATTTTTTAATTTCCTTGGTACAATTGTTTGGTTTATGATAGTAAAATGGTTTGGCTTATTGTGGATGACATATTGATGCAGGAGATGTCTTTCATAAGTTCCTCTCCTTCAAGAGAGAAGAAGTGCAAGTGTGGTGTTCCTTTTGCGAAGCTTACCAGTTGGACAAGGGAGAATCCTAGTCAGAAGTTCAGAATGTACAAGTTTTATCATCCTGTAACTGAAAGCAAGGGTTGTAAAGCATTTGAATGGGTGGGTGAACCTGATGGGACAGCCTGGCAAACAGAGGTGATCAATAATTTGTTGTTGGACAAAAAGCTATTGAAGGGAGAAATTAGTGACTACAAAAGGGAAGTTGATGATCTTGGTGGACAGATGAGGTGTTTGCTTAATGAAGTGGACACTCTGAAGATGAAATGCTAGGCTTTAAACTATGACAGGAAGAAGATGAACATAGAGATGCATGGAAGAAATGGAAGATCAGAGCACTCTGTTCTTTATGTTGCTTTTGGGATTAGTTTAGTGATGATAGTGATGCTAGTTATTGGAGGGTTTGTAATGCTTAAAGTGTAGTTAACATTAATGTAAGCTAGATATCCTAAGGCATGAACAATAACAGTAATGCTTTTATAATGGTTTATAAGTGAGCAGTGAACCACTTTTGCAATCTAATCTACAAATATTTTGCAAGGAATGATTTTAATAAGTACCTAAATACACTACTAGAAATAGGCTTAATTCCGACGGAAAAAATCCGTCGGAAAACTCTGAAATTCCGTTGGAAATACCCATTTTCGATTGAATTCCGTCAAAACGCACCGTCGCATTACATTTTGTAGGAATTTTGCGATATTCCGAGGGAAAATCCGTCTAAAAGGTCCATTCCGACGGAATTTCCGACGGATTTTGTTCTGTCGGAGTCAAGTTTGACTTAATTGGGAAGTCCGTCGCAAGTTTCCGACAGAAAATTCTGTCGCAACAAGCGAAGCTTCCGAAGGAATTTTCTGTCGGAATATACCTCTTTCGACGGACAATTTCGTCGGAATATACTACCTTCCGACGGAAATTTCCGTCGGAAAATTTAATAGAAAAAAATAAAATAAAAAATAAAAACCCCACCCACCACCCCCACCACCAGCCTACCCCCCGCCCCCCTACCCACCCATACCCCTACCAGCCCACCCCCCTACCCTCAACCCACCAGGCCCACCACCCTAAACCACCACCTTAACCCAGATCCACCACCGCCATTATCCCCACAACCCAGATCCACCCACAATACCCCTACAACCCAGATCCCCACCCACGAAACCCCCCTAACCCACAACTACCCACAACCCACCACCGAATACCCAGATCTACCCACCCACCTAAACCACATTCCAAAAAAAAAACAAATATAAAATCAGAAAAAAATCAAAATCCAAAATCAAAATCAAAAATAAAATCAACCCACCACCGAATACAAAATCAAAATCCAAAAAAAAAAAACAAAAGCACGAAAAAAATCACGAATTATACAAATCTAAATTTAACATCAGAAAAAAAAAACGAAAAAAGCCAAAAAAAATCGAAGTAATTCTTTGATGTTTCAAGCAAAACCCGAAAAAAAAAAAGAGAAAGAGAATAGACAACTTACCTTGAATTCCATCAAAACCCCTAATTTGGCTTGAATTTGGGTGTTAAACGTCAAATTCGACCATGAAAACTCTAGATCTAGGTTTTCATGGTCGACATGAAAAACCTTATTTTGTTCTTTGAAAAACCTTTAGAAGACGGTGGTGGTGTGTTGGTTGCGCAGCGGTGGTGGTTCGTGGCTTTGTTGCGCAGCGGCGGTGGTGCGTGGCTTTGTTGAGCAGCGGCGGTCAGAGAAACGAAGGGGAAGGAGAAGGAGGAGAGAGAAACGAAGGGGAAGGAGAAGGAGGAAAGAGAAACGAAAGGAGAAGGAGGGAGGTCAGAGAAGGAGGAGAGAGAAACGAAAAGAGGAGGAAGGAGGAGAGAGAAACGAAGGGGAAGGAGAAAGAGGAAAGAGAAACGAAAGGAGAAGGAGGGAGGTCAGAGAAGGAGAAGAGAGAGAAAGAGGAGAGGAGAGGAGAAAGAGAAACAAAGGAATTGAGGGTTGTTTTTTTTATTTTTATATAAGAACATTCCGACGGAAAAATAATCCGTCGGAATATTTGGAATTTCCGAGGGAATATTCCGTAGGAAAATTTCGACGGATTTGAATTCCGTAGGAAAGTTAACTTTCCGACGGAATATTCCGTCGAAAGGCTATAGTTCCGAGGGAATTAATTTCCGTCGCAAGAATTCTGACGGATTTTCCGTCGTAACGTACCTTTTCTGACGGAATTTTCTGACAGACCCTAATTCCGTCGGAAAGTTCGAATTTTCCGACGGAATTTAGTTCCGTCGGAACGATTCCCTCGGAAAACGGCCTATTTCTAGTAGTGATATCTCACATTGCATTGACATAATTGAGCAAATTAGTTGCATAACTTAACAAAATAGGCTTTCAAAGCCTAACACCAAAGTATATGTTCAAAATACTACCTCAAACAGTTAGTCTATTACATGCTAATGTTCAAAATATCCACCTAAAAGTCTATTTCATAACACAACATCAGTTCATTGAGTTAAATTTGCATGTTTTAAAGTCTGCAGCTTAGCCCTCCTAGTCTGCACTCCAGTCTGTTGCACTTTTTCTTTGTTTTTGGGTTTAGGTTGACTGGAGGAGGGTGTGCCGTGTTGCTTGGATTTTGGCTGGCTTGTTGACTTTGTGAACCTTTCCTCTTACTCAGTGGTTCACAGCCTGGTTGCTCTTAGGGGAAACTCCTGTTCCCAATGTTGTTAGGACCTGCCCCTACTGCACTCTATTTTTTAAACAAATAAAAAAAAAAGGGATCAACATCCAATTGCATCACAAAATATAATAACCTAGTAACATGTGCCAAAGCTTACCTTCTTAGCAGCTCTAATCTCACTCTTCTTCCTCTGCTCAACTACCCATAGTTAGAGGTGTCCACCGTGCGAGTCGTGCGAGCTGGGTTAGGGTTAGGTGGGTCGCGGGTTGGGGTTTCATGACACACGGCACGACACACGTAGGGTAGGGTGGGCCGGGTCGTGGGTTGGGTCGGAGAAGTTGGACACACCAGGGTTAGGTTCGTGGGTTAGACGAGTCGTGGGTGGGTCGAGCTGGGTTTGTGGGTTAGACGGATCGTGGGTGGGTCGAGCTGGGTTTGTGGGTTAGACGGGTCATGGGTGGGTCGAGCTAGGTTCGTGGGTTAGACGGGTCAAGGTGGGTTAGTGAGTTAGGGTGGGTCGAAGGGTGGGTTAGTGGGTTAGGGTCGGGTGGGTTTGTGGGTTAGGTGGGTTAGGGTCGGGTGGGTTAGTGGGTTAGGGTCGGGTGGGTTTGTGGGTTAGGTGGGTTAGGGTCGGGTGGGTTTGTGGGTTAGGGTCGGGTGGGTTCGTGGGTTAGGGTCGGGTGGGTTGTGTGGTGTTTTAATTTTTACAAAATTAACAATTTGATGGCTTGCTCTTAATTAAGATGCCTACGTATCCTTATATTATAAAATAAGGAATCAAAGCCAGCGTAGTTCTTATATTGTACTTCTTTTGAAATTTGGGGGGGGGGGCTTGGACCTATCTTTAGAAAACTAAAATTTAATTTTGCAATTAAATTGTAATTTTCGAAAAATAAGTTGCCTACGTATCCCGAAAGAATCAAAGCCCACGTAGTTCTTAGCGTACCTGATTTAGACTTTTCTAGCCACCCATGTTTGTTGCATCATCATCCCCGGAAGCTGCATCATCCGTTGACGACTCCAATATCATCACAGGATCATTTTCATCGTCTTCGTCTTCCTTTAAACCTTGAGTTCTTCTTTCAGCTTGATCCCAATCTTTCTTACAAACACAAATTTGAATGCTTTCCGGAGTTAAGCGAGATCTTTTTTCATCTAACACTCTTCTACCTGCACTAAAAGCAGACTCGGAAGCAACAGATGAAGCGGGAACTGCAAGTATATCTTTTGCAATTCTCGCCAATATAGGAAAACTTTTTTTATGTTCTTGCCACCATTTTATAATTTGAAAGTTGTTGTTGGTCTCATGTTGATATGACAAATAATCATTAATAGCAAGTGTTGAAGAAGATGATGATGAGAATGATGTAGATGCTTTGTGTTTTTTTTTCATAACTTTATCAAGAAAACCAAATCTAGAATCGGAAGTGCTAGTAGTAGTTGGTGTTGCCAAATCAAAACCATAAATAGATGCATAATGATCATAAAGGTCTCCCAAAACAGATTTGCATTTGTTAATATATTCACTAACATCATAATCGATACTTAAACTTGTATAATAAAATTCTAAAAGATTTTCCAAACCTTCAGCTTTGACACCGGGGTCAAGAATAGCAGCAATTCCATAAATGATTGGAAATTCACTAAAATAAGTATGCCACTTACGTTTCATGCTATCAAGAACGGGACGAAGTCCATCAATCTTCATATGCTCTTCGATGGTGTGAACAACTTTAACACACTCAATTATGACTAAATGAACGTTAGGCTCATAAATATAAGAGAAAATATGAGTTGCACTATCAAAAGCATTTAAAACATCACGAACAAAAGAAGCATTAGTCCAATGACTTTCGGTTATTAACTCAGTAGGATCAACACGAGTCTCATTGTAAAGTTGGGTCAAAATATCACGATACTTTATAGCATCACTCAACAACTTGAAAGTAGAATTCCAACGGGTAGGGGTATCAATAGACCATTGTCTTTTCTTAAGACCTCTCTCTTTACACATAGCTATGTACTTTCTTCTAACTGACTGAGTAATCCTAATCCATTTTATAACTGTTCTAATTGGGTTTAGCAATGGTTGCAACTCAGCGAGACCCTCTTGAACAGACAAATTCAAAATATGAGCACAACATCTAACATGCAAGAGACTACCACCCAACAACAAATTCAACTCGGAGTCATTTTTCAAATAGTCAATACACTTTGTGTTTGCAGTTGCATTATCAAGAGACAAAGAAAAAACTTTATTATTCAAGTGAAATTCTTTTAAACAATCCAAAATACGAACTTTGATGTTAAAACCGGTATGCCTTTCTTCCATAGCTTGAAAACATAGTATACGTTTTTGAATAAACCAATCATCATCCACCCAATGAGCAGTAATGCAAAGAAAAGGTTCGCCAAAACTAGAAGTCCATGTATCACTTGTAAAACTAACACGACCATCAAAAGTACGAAATAATTCAATCAAACCACTCCTATACTTATAATAAGAAGTTTGTGTATAACGTCTTAGGGTATTTCGGGGGACACGAGTAAATGCAGGTTGTAATGCAACTTTATTAAAATGCTCAACGTTTGCATTTTCACCGTAACTAAAAGGGTATTCATTAGCAATAACTAAAGTACTCATTTCATCAATCATTCTATCTTTATTATAAATGAAAGGTGTACCTCCGCCGGGTTGGTTCATGTATCCACCCAATTGTGTTTGGACGCCACCCCCCGAAGGACGGGGGCCATTTTCGAACAAGTCGTGTTTATTTTGCAAATGCCGACTCAAGGTTCCGGTTCCATCTCCCGTTTTCCAATTATATGACTTGACATTTGCACCTAGCGCCTTGCAAACTAGGCATGTACACGTGAACCTCTTTGGTTGACCAGGTTGCCATCCCGGGGGTGTGACCTCAACTCGTTCAAAATGTTTCCACACCCAAGAAAAATGTGCTCGACCTCTACTTTCACCGCCACCACCTTTCATAAATCAAATTATTAAAATTAATTTTTAAATGCTATTCATGAAAATAAGCTTTTAAATTTTAAATATTTTAATTATACTTATTTAAACGCATTTTTCATGGTAATTAACTAATTGTAAATCATAGAAAATTGGAAACTAAACTAACTTTATAATCATTAATAATAGTTTTTTTAAATATTCATAACAATAAAAATTTAATTAGAAATTACCTTGAGATGAAGGTTGAGATGTTGGTTGCGATGGAGGTGGCATAGTTGAACTTGATGATTGGTGGGACTCGTGGGAGAAATGTTGTGGTGGAGACGTTTGAATATTTTGCCTATCTCCTAAACCATAATCTCCATATTCATTGACAAATTGGTTTAAATTTTCCGTATTAATTTCATAAAAATTTGCACCACCACTCCTTTGGCTACCACTTCGACCACCACTTTGACTCCTTCCCATTCCTCCTCTTGAGCTCATTTTTTTTTTGTATGATTACTAATTATAATATGGAGAAGAACTTTTTTTTTTTAGAATCTTAAGAATACTAATAATAATATTAAGGAGATTTTTTTTAACAAAAATATAACTCTATATAACACTTGAGAATTTGAGAACAATAAGAATTTTTAAGTAAGAGAGAAAGAAAGCTTGAATTTGTGTGGAAATTTGAGTGAAATGGAATTGGTATTTATAGGAAAAATAGAATGGATGATCATACACTTAAAAAACTAGCCGTTAGATACAAAAAACTAGCCGTTTTTTTTTAAAATGGATGTTAGGCCGTGCGGGCCGTGCGGGTCGTGCGAATTGTGCGGGCTGTGCGGGCCGTGCGGGTTGTGCGGGCCGTGCGGGTTGTGCCGGCCGTGCGGGTTGGGTGGGTCATGCGTGCGGGTTGGGTGGGTCATGCGTGCGGGTTAGGTGGGTTGGCTCGTGCGGGTTGGGTGGGTCATTCGTGCGGGTGGGCCGTGCGGGCTGGGTTGTGCCAGGTGGGTCGGGTTAGGTGGGTTCACGGGCTAGGTGTGTCGAATTAAATGAGTCAAAACGGGTTGTGCGATTTGGGTCGAATCAAACGGGTTAAACTGAGCTGGGTTGAAATGGGTTGTGTCGAAAATTTTGGACCCACGACACAACCCGGATTAAATCCGAGCTGTGCCGGGCTGTGCCGGATTGAAACCGGGTCGGACCCACGTGACCCACCAGCCGTGCGAGTTAGGGTGGGCTGGGTCCAACCCGGCCCACTGGCCACCTCTACCCATAGTGAGTTTAAAGGGGGCCTCCCTGCTGACCTTTGCTCAGTTGGTCCAGGTACAGACGAGAGCTTGCAAGTAGAGCTGTCAATTCGGGTAAACAGGTTGGGTTTGGGTCGGGTAAGTGTGGGTCGGGTCAACTCGGGTCGGGTCATTTCGGGTTAATGTCGTAACCTATACGGGTCGGGTTCGGGTTGGGTCATGCTTGAGTCGGGTAACATCGGGTCATACATCTTATCGGGTTTGGTCGGGTTTAGGTCGGGTTAATAACAGGTCGGGTTACATTCGGGTCGGGTGAATAATAGGTCGGGTTTAATTCGGGTTTTCACGGGTTAAAACGGGTTAGGGTCATTCTCGGGTTCAAGTCGGGTTCGGTTCAAGTCAATAATTTGTGGGTTATAATCAGGTCGGGTCATTCTCGGGTTTGAGTCGGGTTCAGTTCAAGTCAATAATTTGCGGGTTATAATCAGGTCGGGTCATTTCCAAGTCAGGTCATTCTCGAGTTCAAGTCGGGTTCGGTTCAAGTCAATTATTTGCAGGTTACAATCAGGACGAGTCATTTACAAGCGGGCCATGCTCGGGTTCAAGTCGGGTTTGGTTCAAGTCAAAAAATTGCAGGTTATAATCAGGTCGGATCATTTCCAAGTCAGGTCATGTTCGGGTTCGGGTCTCAAATATTGGGTTAATCTGGGTATCGGGTTGATTTCAGGTCGGGTCATATCAGGTTCGGGTACATTTTTTGGGTCAGTTTGTTAACAGTTTATGTAATGACATTCACGTTTAATCATCATCAATTACTTCATTCATTGTAAGAGAAATAATTTCAGATAAGTTTAAATTTGAGGTAATAAGTTCTAATAAGTTTAGATAAGATCTACATAATAAGTTCATATTAATTCCAATAAGATAGGTTTAGTTTAGATTTTTAGAAGATAAGTTCAAACCCTATTCTAATCTATTCACATTGATTCCACTCATTTTAGGGATAACAATTTCAGATAAGTTCATATTCGAGATGACATGTTTAGATAAAATACAATAAGTTCATATAAATTCGGATAAAATAGGTTTAGTTTAGATAGGTTAAAATACAATAATTTTTTTTTTTCTAAACTAATTTTATTTGAAATTATCTAAACTTATTTATTTTTATAAGTTCATATCCGAGTCACGTTTTTTTTAATGGAATTTGTTTTTAAACATTTAAATGGCATTATTCAAAACATTTAAATAAGATTAAATAGGCAAATGAATAATAAAATTAAAAAAATAAAAGACCAATAAAAGCCTTTTAACAGCTCTAGTTCGGGTCACCACTTTCTCGAGTCCAGACAAGTCAAGTCATGATTGGGTACAGGTAAATTATTTGGGTCAGATTATCATCGGGTCATTGTCATATACTCATGCTCGCATTCAATCATTATCACGTTCAATTCAATCATTATCCGAAATTATTATTTTTTTTAACTTTTCTTTATTTGAATTTTTTTTTTTTATTTTTTTTTTATAAAATATAAGATAAAACAAACAAGCCTAAGGTCAAATAGTATTTGTAAACCGTAATTGACTACATAAATGCACATGCACCTACAAAGTAGTAGTATTCGTAAACCATAATTGCTTAATTGAAATATAGAATGAACTTGCACCTAAAAAGTAGTAGTATTCGTAAATTGTAATTACTAAATTTAAATAAAGAATGCACATGCATCCAAAAAGTAGTGGTATTCATAAATTTTTATAAGTTTTTTTGAGACATATAAATTGTAATACATTTTATAATAGAGAATTTTATAGAAAATATTTGAATAAGCTTAAATAGGAAAATAACTCATAGGATTAGGGGAAAAAAAAAAAAGATATGACGTAATCCTAGATTGCTAGTTAATTTCGGGTCGGGTTAGTGACAGACCGGGTTGAATTTCGGGTCGGGTTAGTAATAGGTCGGGTTAAATTCGGGTCGGGTTAGGAATAGGTCGGGTTGAGTTCAGGTCGGGTTAAATTCGGGTTTTGACGGGTTAAAACGGGTTTGGGTCAATTTCGGTTCAGGTCGGGTTCAGTTCAAGTCAATATTTTACGGGTTATATTCGGGTCGGGTCATCTCCAGGTTGGTTCATATTCGGGTTCGGGTCTCAAATACTCGGGTTAACTCGGGTCTAGGGTTGGTTTCAGCGGGTCAAATCGGGTTCGGGTCATCATTTTTCCGGGTTTAGACGGGTCGGTTAATAATCAGGTTCGGGTCGGTATTTCGGGTCAGGTCAGCTTTTGACAGCTCTACTTGCAAGTCTTGGCATAGTGGTCAAATCCACTACAATTCCTGCACTAATTCTTCCTTTTCTTGCCTCGCTGTTGTTCCCTTGCTGCAGATGTTCCCTCACCGGGCTCCAGTTTTCTTTTCTTCAATTTTGGTCTTCTTGGTTGCACTTTAATTTGAAGGCTGGTGGATGAGGCTCCCTCATGTTCACTCTCTCGTAGTGCTTGGGGCCTGGCATTGGTTGAATTGGAGGCCCATAATCCCTCATGTAGCTGGTCATGTTGTAATAGGGGTGGACATACTGCTCAACATCACTCCTTTGGTCCAGTATGCATGCAAAGGCATGAACACATAGGATGCCTGTCAACTGCCAATGATAACAACTACAAGTTCCATTTCCCAAATCAACTAGAACCTGGTCATCCCACTACGCGAAAAAAGGTCTTTGGCACCGGTTTTGAACCGTTGAAGATTTGAGGGATGCCAAATCTCTGAAGATTTGGCACCGGTTCAAAACCGGTGGCAATTCAAAGATTTGGCACCGGTTAATCGGTGCGAAATACCCTCTTTGGCACCGGTTAACCGGTGCTAAAAGTGAGTACCAATTTTTTTTTTTTGGTTTTCATTACAATTGGGACCGGTTAACCGGTGCCAATTATGCCTTCAAAAAATAAAAATAAAAAAAGTCCAATTTTTTCACTTCAAAATCAGCATACATTGAAACACCAATGAACCGTAATCGAAAAAAAATCACCAGAATCGTAATATACATTAATCACCAATGAACAACAATGAACACCAAAATCGTAATATACATATATATATATATATATATATTCATCAAATAAATTGTTATTTTACAATTTATAAAAAAAAAACCCCACGAAAATCCTTGAATCTTCAATCCTTCTTCTATGTAAAATCGCTGCAATTGTAATTATTTTTTTTTTGAGCGAACCCTGCATCAATTAAAACACCAAAAATCACAACCCAGAAACTTCAAACTCAGAAATACCCAGAAAATTCGAACCCACAAAAACCTAGAAATTTCAAAACCAGAAAAAACCAAAAATTTTGAACCGAGAACAACCTAAAAAAAACTAGAAATGTAGAACCCAGAACCCAGAAACTTTGAAAGAAAATAAAACAAAAAAAAAACCAATACAAAACCAAGAAAAACCAACCAAAACCCAGAAACCAATAAACCCAGAAAAAACCGAGAAAAAACCCAAAAAAAAACCCAGGAATTTCGAACCCACAAAAACCTAAAAATTTCGAACTTAAAACCCAAAAAACCCAGAAACTATGAACAAAAAAAAACCAACAAAAACCTAAATACCAATAAACCCAAAAAACGGAGAAAAAAACCAACAAAAACCCATGACCCAGAAACCGAAACCCTAACCTCAAAGAACCCAGAAACCCTAACCTCAAATCTTGATTATCTACGGCGGCGACGACGGTTGTTATGCTTGGTGTCGTTGGTTGTTGACAAGAGTAAGAAAAACGAGAGAAATAAATAAAAAAAAAAAAGCGAGAGATAAACAAGAGATCAGAAGGAAGAGAAAAACGAGAGATCAGAAGGAATAGAAGAGAGAGATCAGAGAGAAGAGAGAAGAGAAGAACAGAGAGAAGAGATGAAAGAGATCAGAGAAGAGAAGAGGGAGAAGAACGAAGAACAGAGATGAGAGAGAAGGAGAGCAAAAAAGAGGCGGATGAGAGAGAAGGAGAATAGTGTTAAGGGTTTATAAGAAGCCCGGTTTTTTTTTTTTATAAAATATTATTTGGCACCGGTTTGGCTTGAACCGGTGCGAAATCCCACCGGTTTTCTCTTTTTTTTTTTTTTCTCTTTTTAATTGGCATCGGTTAACCGTGCGAAAAGGATAAATTTGCACCGGTTTAATAGGAACGGTGCCAAAAGTCTGTATTCCCAATCCCGCCACTACTACATTTTTGATCTAATGCAACCCCTAAATCCGTTGCATTAGGCACCAAAAACCGTTGTGTTAGGCCTAATGCAACGGCCCCGTACCGTTGCATCTGCTGGCGTTGCCTTAGACCTAATGCAACGACTTTTGATACCTAATGCAACGGCCAATATAATCCATCGCATTAGAGCAATACCTAATGCAGCGGCATCATCTATCCGTTGTCTTAGATTACTATCTAATAAATATCATAATAATGAGACCTAATGCAACGGATATCTATATATATATAAATATATATATATATATATATATATATATTGTTAGTTAGCTGTTAATTATTAAGTCGTTAGTGCAAATAAAAATAAAATTTTTATCATTAAATTCACAATAATGTATCGTACTAATAACGTACGTTACACAACAAAATATTGTTTCCATACTACGTACTAATAAATATATATATGTCTACTAATTTATAATTAATTACAGCGTAGAACATCATATACGACCGTGCCGCGTTGAAAAATTAAAATGTAACAACAGTGCATAATACTAGCATAAAATATATATATATATATATATATATATATAAGCTGAAAATTCCAAATCTTCACAAGCTCGTGCTTAATAAAAATTGAGTCGCCAACAACATTTATCACCATTTGTTGATTGACGTACTATAGTCACCGTACTTGATCTCCATCTAGCTCGCCATGCTCCTACACGTAAAATATAAAAGACAGTAATAAATGTGTTAATGTACACATGATAAAGTTTGATAAGTGGGGAGGTTTATGCATGGTGGCATGCAGGACACCGATGAAGCTATATATACAACATGTACTGGACCAAGTGGCACAAGGGGACAGAAAAACAACTACTACAACAATAGTAGCAGGGGAGAGGGTAACAACACACAATGAAGCAGCACACAAGGAAGCAACACACGAAGACAAAACAAATTAATGCTCATACGACTACTGTGATTCTTTAAGGACAAAACACACACAATATAGTAGAGCAGCACTGCAGAGTAGAATGAAGACAAAACCTTGACACTAGTGTCTTGTAATGACTGGTATATAGAAAAAGGTTGAAATAGTAGAGAGACATGGTTTTTAGATTGGTCATTTAGGAAAATTGTATCCTCAAGATACTATTAATCATTCAATTAATCAGTCTTCATTCTTTCGCTATTTTTGTTCTGCTTGTTCTTCTCTTATTTACTTTCTTAAATTGTTGTAGTTGTTGTCCATTGCTAGTGAGTTCATTCCACATCAGCAGTGGAAGCCACCAGCAGCAGCAAAGAAGTTCATATAAAATAATAAGGAAAATCTGAAACTGAGTGACAGCGACAAAATACCAAGCAATCATGTTCAGAAATAAATTGAAGGAAATGGGTTTTGATCTTAGAAAAGATGACTTTGTTTGATGAAGCAACAGTCAGCCAAGCAAAGATACACAACCAAAAAAGGATGAAGAAAAATCCAGCCACGTGCACAGATAGAAAAAGGCTGTACAAGGTTGGGTGATAGCCTATGACCAACAACCAAATGTGAACCAAGGCAGCATCAACACAAGCAACTTAGAAGCATAGGAAAGTAATTTTTGATACCTGAGTAACTGTTCCACCAGATTTAGAAGATTGCCCGTTTTGATCAATGAACAGACGTGGTGCACTGGATGCATCATTTGGAGCTGATGGCATCACAAAATCAGGAATGACAAGATTAATCCCAGGGTTAGCTTCACAAAGTTGAGTCAAAACAGCGGTTGTAAGGCCTGGTACAAGTTGTAAGGCCTGTAAGGAATGACAAGATTAATCCCAGGGTTACTAAATTAGTTTCCTAATACCTACATACAAGTCTTATTAGATAAGGTGACTACCAGACAAAAGCCAAGAAACTTGAAAAGCTAATAACCATGATTAATTTAATTGTTGTCTCATGCGCCGTAGAATGCAACCTTCACCAAAACCAACACGAATTTTTAAAATATTAACACGAGTATCTCCTGCAAAAGGGAAGAAAAATATTAAGCCTCATAAACATTGAACTAGATAAAGATTAAAAAAAAAAAAAAAAAAAAAAAAAAAAAAAAAAAAAAAAAAAAACACTAATTAACTATCCCACTAGAGTGCCCATATCGCTCACTGATATGTAGTGCATTAGACACATCCTTCGGATTTGATGGTCTCAAAATTTCTGGAACCACAAGATTTATTTTGGGATTACCTTCTTGGAACCTAACTAACTCAATTGATATACACACTCTATGAGTTAATATTGGCTAAATTAATACAATTTTGCTGAAATTGGCAAGGAATTATATATCTAGTGCAATACATAATTAATGAGCACTATTATAACAGAAAACATAGCTACAGTAGTTTGATTTAGTTCAATCTGGAAAGGTTAAATAAGTTTTGATCAAAATTAGGCAATCTTATCTTTGGTAAAATAAAGGCATGGTTCAAGTTATTCAAATTAGCTTAGCTCCCTTACCTACACATTATACGAGTATATCTTGATTCTTCATGTTTATTATCAAATTAAAAAAACCATGCACATAACCAACTATATATTCAATTCTCTAATTATGTTTGAAATTGACTCAAAGCTTGGCTTTTCAACTAATAAAGATTCTATGGTTTGGAATCCACAACCCTTTGCATTTTACTAATTCATGTATTAGAATCGTAATAAAGGAAAGTATATATCCAGTTCTTAAAGAACATATTTGTACACTTATCTTAATCCCTACTATATACTAATTCATGTAAACTTATCCTACTGCCCTTACGCCATACTAAAAGCAGATAATGCATAAGAAACACCAAAAGCAGATAATGCTGATAAGTTTAAACAAAACAAAAAAAAAATGCAAATAAGAAAGCCTACTTTATAATAAAATTTTAGCTATATATCTTCTGGTCTAACAAGCACTTGCATGTCATAACAAAGAGAGACATCGAAACTCCATAGATAACATAAATAAAGAATTAAAACTACTTACCAAAAAACAAACAGCAATATCAAATCCAAGTTCATTGCCCTTATAATACCTGCCAAAATCAGAAGTTAGTGAAACAAGTAATCCCCTAAATAGAATAAAAAAAAAATAGCCCACATAAGTGAAGCAAAATACACAATATTCACCTCAAACAATACTTTAAAAAAAAAAACATAAACAAAAACAACTTAGATAAGTAACTATATCAGCAAAGACCGTGAAAAGCTCTAAACGCAAATTGAAAACTAAATCCCAAGCATCCATCATCATACTCCACTTTATTTTAATAAAAACTTTACTAAACAAACCCAATTAAAGAGAGCAGAAGCTAAACTAAGCACTATGTATTCTACTTTGTTTAGCCACACATACAACAAAAACAAGTTCAAATCTCTCACACAAAAAAAAAAAAAAGTCTCATTTACTTGATTGAGGGTAATCCTTCAAGCCCAACAACAAAAGTACTGCAAAAAGATGTCAATCGTCTTTTAAAGATAAAAGATATCCTACCTAAGAAACTTTCAAACAACTGCTAAAATAGGCACATCACAAGCCAAAAATTAGCAAAGCCATGCCAAGTATAAAGCCAATCAAGCACCAAAAAGCAAAGAGTAAACTAAAATATATAATAATGAGCTAAAAAAACCCAACTAATGCTTGACTGTTATGGAGTAATAATGCTTTGAGTTCCGTGATCAAGATTTTGCCAAGAATTGTTGTTCATCTACTTCTGCTGTATGGAAATCAAAACAATTGAAATAGGGTATTCTTTAACTATATATGTGTTCAAGAAAATGTACCTTGACTATCAAAATATATGTTTTGAACCATCTATGAAGCCATGAGAGGATGTTGAGAATAGTTCAAATAGCTTTTTTACTATAAAAATACAGTTTTATATAGAATATTTCTTTGATAAATGTGTTCAAATAAATGAATAAACCATGAGATTTTTGTTTAAGTTACCCATAAGCTAATTATTATGAGAAAGTTAAATGAGATTAATGTATATATACATGACTAAAATGTAGTCAACATAAACTACTACTTCTAACTTATATAATCCACTAAGGCACTAATAACTAACCTATAGCTTCTTAACTTGCACCAAAATACACATACTAGATGATTAATCATTCTAATCTAATCCCAATTTTGAGTATTTTATTGCTGATAGATCAATACTCCACAAAATTAAGAGAACATAATAAAAATGCTCACTTTTTGCTCCATTGTCATCTAACATCTAATTTCATCTAACATCTAATTGGACACAGGAAAAAAAATATATTTATTTTATCACTCTTTTCCTTCTTCCCTATATCTGAAAGCAAGCTAATGCAGAGGAATTTAGAAAAATTAACAGAAAAATGACATGCATAAAAACAATATCAAACAAAAAAGGGAACCAAAAATTAAAACACAGAAATCTTACGAGCAAAAGAGTTCTTTCAAAAGCAATTTCAATTTTACCAATTTTAAAAAATAAAACTATATTACTACAACTTGAATGAAAAACTCAACATAAATTTCAAAATTAAATATGCTATCTCAAGAACAAAGTTTCAAAGTATACCTCTGAGGAATCGACCACAATATCAGAATATGCAAGACGAAAAAGGACATTTATACATACTGGTAGAACTCTCACCGCCACAAATTACAGGCCAGGTTTGTCAGGTGTCGGCCACCGCCGACTGAAACAATCACCGCCTCTAGCAAACACACCATCACCTCTAGCAATCAAACACAACCGCTTCAACAGATCGAGATAATCAGTACCACTTTTGTGTACTTAGTCATCTCAAATTTTCTTAATTTTTCTCAGATTGTTTACGTAATTTTTGTCCCAAATCTATTGTAAAATGCTCCTCTAAGTTTTTCTGCCTGAAAATAGGGGATTTGGGGGAATGAGGACAAAAAAGGCTATATTATTTTTCTTTTTCTTTTTACATTTTTTTGTTCTTTAAAATTGGAAGCACGTGTAAGGGTTTTCAAATTTTGGGGATAAAAAGTAGAGGGAACTACTAAAATTTAGCCCGCCATTACTCCATTATTCATATGTCGTTGCATTAGCTTACCCTGCCGTTGTATCAGCTAGGCTAATGCAACGGCTCCAACTAGTCATCGCATTAACTCCACCACCTAGATTGTTAAAGGAGAGTGTGTCGCATTAGCCTAGCTATTGCGACGGTAATAAATAATAGCGTTGCATTAGCCTTTTCTTACCCGTTGCATTTGGTCAAAAATGTAGTAGTGCGCCCATTTCTTTCCCACCGGTTTTCAAAAACTGGTGCCAAAAGTGCGGTGCCTATTTCCTTTTTTCTACTAGTGTCCTTGAGTTGCACTTCATAAGTATCATCCCTAGCAGCTTGAACAATGCAATTTCTAGACACATAGCTCATTCTTTGAAACAACTTATGAACATATGGAGTCAAGTTGCTTGTGATTTGCTTAGAGTCCTCCCACTTCTCATTGTTTCTCCTCATCATGTACCTCCTCATCCATTCCATCTGGGTGAGGATAGGTTTGTCTCTTGCATCTCTAATAACTGCATTAAAGGTCTCACACATGTTGTTAAGTAACATGTTAGACTTGCAGTTCTCATTGAATGCATGTCTGCACCAGTTTTCAGTGGGGATATTGACTAAAAAATCATAAGCTTCCTCATCAGGGTCCTTACTGTTTTTCATTGCTATTTCATAGTCAAGCTAGGGACACAACAAAAACAGTACTCTAGTTACATTTCTAGTTCACAATAATCTCACCTAACATAAAGTAGCTCAACATGAATTAAGAAATTACAAAACAAGCAATAAATGATAAAGGAATTGAAAATAAGGAAGATTTTGTGCACTTACATATGTTGTTGCTCTTGCAGCACTCCAAAAAAGTTCCTTGAAGACAGATTCAGTGAACCTAAGCTTGAAATTTGCCCAAATATGCCTAACACAGAACCTTGTCTCAGCCTTTAGGACAACTGCAGCAAGAGCTTCAACCAATCCCTGTTTCACAACATCTAAATACCCTCAGCATAATGAAGAAAATAAAGATCAGAACTTAAAAACAAAAAAGGGAACAAGACATATTTACCTTCTGCCTGTCTGACATGAAGGTGAATCCAAACCCATCTGCACTTCCAAGGTTGTCCATCAGTGATTCCAGGAACCATACCCAAGTTTCCTTGTTTTCAATCTCACAAGTTGCCCAAGCTATAGGGTATATGTAGTTGTTTCCATCCTTGAACACTGCTACTAAAATCTGCCCTGGGTAAGCTCCTTTTAAGTGGCAGCCATCCACCCCAATGAATGGCCTACAACCCCTCAAGAAACCATCTTTCAAAGGCCTTAAACAAACAAACATCCTCATAAATAAGGATGGCTCAGGCTGATCAACGCCATCTACTACCACATTACAACCAGACCCAGGGTAGTATTTCATGACAGCCTTCCCATAATCCCAAACCCTTGCATATTGCTCTCTTGCTGAACCAAAAATTATGAACTTAGCTCTGCATCTTGCCATCCAAGCCCTAAAGTAGGTCACTTGAATACCCAAGTCTTGCAGCACCCTATCTCTGATCTGCTTAATCTTCCAAGTGGGATTACTTCTGAACTCCTCTAGATACCTCTCTGGAATGAACTCTGCAATGACCTTCTTGTTCTCCCTAGTTCTCATACATGTATGCTTCAACCTCATACTCTTTATTTGCAAAGTCTGTTGTCTAACTAACTTTCTAGCATAAATCTTAAAGTTACACTTTACTCCACCCTTGCATATACACAAAGACATCCTACTTGTCTTTGTGTCAAACTTACAACCACATCTATTCCTACACTAAATAGTAACCCTACTACTATCATTGTGTAAAAAGTAGTATTCATACCTATTCTCTATGGCATGCACTCTTAGGGCTTTCCTCAAAACTAAAACATTGCTGAACTTAAGCCTATAAACAAGTACAATAGGCTTAGTGAAGTCAGTTTTGTCATTAAACCAAGGACTGTTGTCCTCTTCATCAGATGAACCATCTAGCTTCTTAGCTCATCTGATTCTCCCTTAAGTTCCTCCTGCAGTTGAACCACAGTCACATCCAAGTTCTCATTCAACCTTGACCTAGGATCCTTTACAACCCCTTGATCCTATACATCCAAGTGCTTCCCAAGACTTCTTGTTACCTTTTCCAGAATCTCATCTGAATTCTGTATAAACCACCTTTCATCCCCACTATCATACTCCTCCTCACTAGGCTCCCAATCTATGTCTATATCACTCTTGTCAGTAGAAGAATACCCCTCCTCACTCCTAGATTCACTACCCTCACTATTATCCTCAAAAACCAATCCCTTAGCTACAACTTTCTTTTTCCTCTTCCCCTTACCCAACACCTTCCCACTACCAATAACCCTTTCACTCTTAGTTTTACCTTTCCCCTTATCCAAGACTTTTCCACTACCAGAAACCCCTTCACTCTTTGCTTTCCCCTTCCCCTTATCCTGTCTAGATCTAGGTTTAGGAGAATCTTCCCTTTGAATGACTTCATGTGCAGTTTTGTTAAGTCTTGGGCTCTTCCTAACCGGTACAGTCTGTCTTGTACTTTTCTTAACCTTTCTCTCAGCCTTTTCTGGAGTGGACTGGGCCTCATATATGGGCCTTAGAGTTTTATCTGCACTTACAAAAACTTCCACATACCCTTCCCCATTTACTGTCTCTAACAGCCCCTTAATTTCCTCTTCATTGAGTAGTTCCCTTCTCCCAGTGTTAAAGGTCCTTCCTCTTTGTTTATACCACAGGTTGTACTGCATAGGGACATGGACATTATATGACAAACCCATGCACAGCAGCTTCCCTCAAATAATGTACATCAATTTTATCCACTACCACATCCCTCCTCTAATAACATAACCCACCACACCAGCAAAGCAAATGTTTTGTTTTTGACACTCTCTTGGGAACAAAAGCACCCCCAACTCCGAATACAATATCAATTAATCCATCTTGGTTGTTGGCCATTATCTACCCAATAAACACATGCAAAACAAGTCAACAAAAGGCAACATATCTTACCCCAATTTCATAGTCAGACGTACTACTTCCAAAATGATATCAACACCAAAGCAAGGACAAACCAGTCAACAGTTCACCAAAATCAATGAATTAAAGTAAACAAGTAACCAGTTAAACTATTTCATACTTAAATTACTCACATATTACTTTAATTTCAAGTTCGCACATTACACACACTAAATCACACCCAATTTTACTTTTTTTAGGGTTCCAAATTTTTTGCCCAATTTACCCTACAATCCTCATAAAAATGGCATAATTAACATCATCAGTTGCTGAAAACTACTTTAAAAGGTTCGAAAGGTACCTCTTTTGGAATCTTATTGCTGTTGTTGTCAGAATCTACAAAAAATCCAAGCTTTTTGGTTGTTGAAAATGGGTGAGAAGTCTCGCTGAGTTGTTTTGCTCCAATACTGACACCTCCCCTTGCAATTCAATTTCTCAACCACACAATTCACTCTAGGGTTTGATTCTTCACAGTAATTTTGGTTGTTGAATATTAAAAGAGAGAATTCAATGAAGGAGGAGTAGTTGGGTAATGAATGGAAGGAGAGAGAATCGAATTGAAGAGGACAAAAATTGGAGGGTAAACTACTTTGTGGGCACCACATAAATTTTCCATCACATAAACTGTTATCTGGTGGTGAAACCAAAATTTTAATTTTTTAAGTGGTTTTATGATAAAATTTTGAAATTTTGTGGTGTTAAAATAAAAATATTGTGTTTTTTGTGGTGTTATTTTCTAAAATTTCCTAAATATCAAGATTATATCACATGAGATATTGTTAGATTAGACATTAAATATACAAGTATTTTTTAAAGATAATTCTTTCAAAAGTTTAGTCATATCATTAAGGGTGAAAGTAATTCGGATTAAAACTAAACTGAATCAAAAACCAAATCAAATTAGTAATTCGGTTTGGATTTTTTTTTTTTTTTATAAATTCGGATTGAATTGGTTTGAAATTTTTAAAAAAATATGGATTAGGTTTGGATTCGATTTAAAGTTTAAAAAATCTGTAACCAAATTACAAACTGAAATTTCGGCTCGTTACATTAAGCCCATTATCTTTTACAAAGTACACCAACCCCTTTCCCCTTTCATATATAAACCAAAATAAAAAGGAAAAATTACATTAATTAATACGACCTTTACACCGTCCGCTAATAACAAGTTGACCTTTTGTTTATTTCAGAATAATACGACCTTTAGGGGTACTCCGCTTTAAACAAGTTATTTTACCTACAACCTGAATAATCGGTTAAAATTTTCAATAAATTCGTTTAATAATCTAATTAACTCTTAATTAAAACTTTAATTATGGTTAATTAATAATTAAAATAATTAAATCTTAAAAAAAAAAAAAAAATACCCACCTCCACCACTAGCCACCCTTCCCCCTTCCCCGGCGACCTTCCCCTTCCCCGACAACCTGTCAACCCAGCCCTCAGCGCCGGCCGCTCCTAGATCTCCCCTCCCACGGCACCGGCGCTGATCATTTCCCTTGTCAGACCGACCCACCTACCCCTGCCGGAGCTAATCCCTCCCCTTGCCGGAGCCAACTCCATCACCTTTCCTCCTTCCTTATCCTGTTCCCCTTCCCCTCCTTCGTCCATTGATTCCAGCCAAGAACCCAGGTAGCCACCCCACTCTTTCCCTAAAAACCGACCACCCCCAGCACAAAACACCCACGACCAGCCACCTCATCCCCGAAACACCCACCCTCGAAACACCCTACCCCAGCGACATCCACCCCTGAAACGACGTACCCCACCCTAACCCCACCATAAAACGCCCCACCTTGAAACGACTAACTGGGGGAGCGGAGTCGATGCCGGAGGAGGGAGATCTGGGCGCGGCCGGCGTCGGAGGGCGGGGAGGGGGTGCTAGCAGACGCCGGGGAAGGGGAAAGGGGTGGCAGCCGGTGGCTGGTGGTTGGTGGGGAAGATGGTGGTGGATTTATTTAAAAAAAATAAAATAAAAAAATTAATAATCTTTTAAATATTAAAAACATTTAAAAAAAAATTTAAGAAACAAATAAAATTTTCAAATAAATCAAACAATGACACGTGTCCATATAACCTGTTAATCAAGTTAATAACCGGTCATAACTTGTTTAAAGCGGAGTACCCCTAAAGGTCAACTTGTTTTTAGCGGACGGAGCAAAGGTCGTATTATTTAATGCAATTTTTCCAAATTAAAAAAAAAAAAAAAAAAAAAAAAAAAAAAAAAACAAACCCTAATTCTCAATTCTCCTCTCTCAGTATCTCACTCTCTCACAAATAATGTATTTAACAAGAAAAGGTAGAATGGTTGCAGGAATTTTATGGGTGAAGTTTGGATTTTGGGTTTGAATGTTGTGAAAGAAGGAAACAAATTTCAGTTTGGATACCTAAATACTCCGTAATAAGAAAATATTGGATACCAATGTCAAATGAGGCAAAAAAAAAAAAGGGATAGAGGGAGTAAATCATAACAATAGTACTCCGTAATAAGAAAATATTGGATACCAAAGGTAAAAAGGGAAGAGAAAAAATAGGAAGGAAACACATTGAAATAAATAATTTATGTCCAAGAATAAATTTATGGGTTTATTTACTTTAGAATAGAGAGTTCATGTAAAGTTTTTTTTTTTTTTTTTTTTTTTTTTTTTTTTTTTTTTTTTTTGGTGTTTAGAGAGCCATAAGGGTGAGTGATGAAAATCGATCCCAATATCACCTATAATCGGGAGGGGAGCTTTAACCACTTGAGCTATCACTCACTCTCGTGAAAGGTTTTTATAAATTTAGAGATTTTGCAAAAGGACCAAAATTATTTCTAAATTTCGAAAAACTTTATTAACATAATGGGTTAGTAATTACTCCCTCAACCCTGTCGAAGAATTTTTAGACTTGCTGGACAACTTACCTACTTTATGAATTTCAAAATAATGTATATTTTGCTTTATTTATTAAAAAAAAAAAAAAAAACCTCTACAAAATGAGTTTATATATTGAACTTTACTTAAAGTAAAGCTTAAACAATTTAGACCCTATTCAGTTCACCTTAAAAAAAAAATATTAAGTAAAAATAATTTCATTTCAGCAAAAATAATTTCAGTTCAACAAAAATAAGTTCAGTTCAGTAAAATTAGATCCATGAGTAGAAAATTCAATAACATATATTTATATATATATTAGATAAAAAGTTTTATTTTAAAATTCAATAAATAACGTAACCCGGGAATCGCACGGGAAAGTGTCATGCCATGTAGGCAACAATTAATTATTAGTATGACACATAGGATAAATGTTGGATAGATTTAGATAGATTTTATGAGATAAAAAAAGTTAGTTTAGAGTTTTATTTTCTATAAAATTTGGGTAGATTTTTAGGATAAATTGGTATTTAGAGTTTTATTTTAGATAAAATACCAATATTTTATATGTACAAATTAAATTATAACCCTATTATAAAAAATAAATTATAACTTTCAATAGTTATTATTTTTATATCACAATATTAGTGATAAAAAGTACTTCAAAATAATTCCATTTATGTATACTATTAAAATTATAACCCACAACTTTACTAGCGATTGTACTATAATTTTTTATTTTACAAGTATGATTGTCAAGTGATTATTAACTCATGAGTAGAAAATTTGAATAAAATAAATATTTTTCTTAGTGTATATTTCTATAATATATATTGCGCTCTTACAAAAATCAATAATATCCTACATCAAAATATCCTAAATTAAAAGAGATATACACCTCTTACATAACAATGTTTGTCAATGATATATTTAAAATTTGGCATAAAGATAAAAAATTTATTTTAAAGTTCAATCAATAAACAAACTGGGCGTTGCCACCAGAATTAAAATTCCAAATAGACAATAGTCTTTCCAAAAAAAAAAAAATTCTAAAACTCCAGGAGTTGAAGACTTACTTTCGAACTGAGAGTTTTGAATAAAGTCTAGGAGTACTCAAATTGTTAAATGTCGATGAAACCGTAAAATTAAATTACTCATCCGATTATACACATTTAAAATAACAAATGTTTCAGACACGGATAGATTTAGACATTAGTGATAATGCCTTGAGAAAATAATTATTACTTAATTATTATTTTCTAAGTAGCCAATTAAGGATTTTTAAAACATAAGGATATACAAGTATTTGTGGAGGGAACCCGGGGTACGTACTAGTTTCTTATTTAAAAACGAACTAGATTTCACAAAAGATGAAAGTAGCTAGTCTAATTGTCACTTAAGATCACTAGATTTCTAATTAAATATGCATGAATTACTAATAGTCTAATACAAAGCATTCCTCCCACATTGACCAGTTTTAAGAAACGATGGAGATATAACTCAAGTTAGAGTATAAAATATTGGTTGAGCATTCAATCAAAGCATACCTTTCTCGGCCTTTTGGCTAAGATCAAGTGTAGTATCTGTTCTTATCAGTTTAATATCTGATATGTGAGTCAATGACTCACAATGATATTAAATTTATTTTTTAAGGGGGAGGATCCATCACGGTAGCTTGCTATCAGGATCCTTAAGCGTTACCTTCGCATTACACTATTGCAAAGGCCTGGCGCACCCCACCAAATTGAAACCAAATCTCTTGTTGATTTAGTCTGTTACAAAGAATGGTAACATGTATTTATGGTGAATGTGATTGAAGTTCTTATCATCCTTAATTTTGTCCTGTTTGGGTGGGACTAAGTTGTTCTCAAGGAAAACCAATTTATCTTTTTACATTTTTTGGTTTTGTGTAAGGGTGTATATAGTATAAGCTAATCCAACCTGAGATCAAGTCAAAATTGATTTGTTAAGGAGGCTATATATAAGCCTCATACATTCTTTCAAAAAACAAGAACAAAAAAAAAAAAAAAAAAGGTATAAGCCTCATACACTTGACTCCTTACATATACCTCTTCATTGCCCATTAGTATGAAAACAAGCGGTCTAAACTCCACACTAACCTTTCCATTTATTAAGTGAAAAGCGTAAAGAACAAATCATTACTTTGATACTTAGAAATAATTTCACGAATTATCCCACATTGAGAAGCTACAAAAGTAATGAGAAGAATCCAGTATAAGAAGGAATTGAGTGACATAGCAAAACTTACTTACCTGGACGGGGTCAATGAGCAATCAAGAAGACTCATGGCCTAGGATGATGGCTTCCATTGCACTTACGAAGCGCATCAGCTTAAGATCTCCCCAAGTGGGAGAGTCTACGTCATAATTTGTGACAGTGGAGGCCTGCGTTCGCGCGGCCTCTATTTAATTATATTCCAAATTTTAATTCCTTTTTAATTTAAAATTAATTTCAAAACTTACACACACAAAATTATAGTCCAAGTTTTAAGTCTTTTAGATTTTAATTTCAAAACTTATCACTCAAAAAAAAAAAAAAAAAAAATATTGTCTATAAAGTGTTAAATATTCTATGTTTTTATACACATGTTGCTCTGTGATTGATTGCATTGTCATATATGTATATATTATATTTGTTATTTTCAATGAATAATTTAGGGCATAATATGAGAAAACTGTTGTTTGTTGTTGCTGAACATACAACAATGTTTGATATAAACTCCACAATATAGTAATCCTAATAATCTATTGAATATATTTAAATATCTATAAAATAAAATAGATTATGTTACCGATATAAAAAAAATTAAATACTTCATTTTATTAAGACAAAAAAATCCTATGTTACTTGACCAACTGTCGGGAGAAGCAAATACAACAGGTACGCTAATCAATAAAATTGATGAAGTAGCAATTAGAACTGACTAATCCTAAGGCAAAGGGTCACGAAACTCAATGCCACTATTCTACTATCGCTACCTGTTTGATGAGGTATTACAGAGGCTGCGTTTGTGGATGACATCCCACAACAAGGGTTAGTGTGAATCGCACCGACTTATATCTAATAAAGGATATATGTGAGTAAATATAAAATTGAACGTGGTATAACAACTTTATTATAGTATAGTGTAAATGTTGGGTCATTCAGAAGAGAGTCCTTTCTTGGGAGCACCCAAAAATAAAAAACCAATGATGATTAAAACCTATACATTGAGATAATAATAATAATTAAAAACCATACATTGAGACGATTTATAAGTACTCATCTTCTATTTTTAATATGATGTGTATAAAGCACAAATATCATATAACTAATATGTAAAGCTAAACTTTTAGCCAGGTTACGAGACAGCGACACTTAGCGATTTAACTTTTCGCCAAGTATCGTGTCACGTAGGCAACATATAAGCTTTAATATGAGACCTCTGATGCTAGATAAGTGAAAGTAAGATGATTTTTTTAGGATGAAAAAAGTTATTTAAAATTTTATTTCTGATAGGTTTTCTAAATTTTCATATGAATAAAATAGATTGTAACTTTAAAAAAACTATCTTATAAAATTTGTTCTTTTTATATTATAAAATTTGTTTTTAAAAGTTGTACAAAACAAGATTCATTTATGATATATTTTAATAAACTTGGCATTTCGGTTTTTCGCCTAGACAACCAATAAGAATTAGTGTGACATGTATGATACTAATTCAGCGAAAATCTTTGATATATATAAAATAATTATAACTTTTAAGAAAATACTATGTTATAAACTGTTATCGTTGTTGATCATAAAATTACTAATGCTAGTATTTTTTTTATTTTTTTATCACATAACTAATATATTTACAAATATAATTATTAATTCATGCATAGTAGACTGAAATTATACTTTCTCTGTGTTTTAATACTTGCAAGTTGCAACACACACCTTTCTACGGTATATAAGTAAAGTGGGTATCACATGATTTAATGCACTTATAATGGTGATGAGATATTGTTAAGGGTTTAATTAAATGGGACATGACCTTTTTTTTTTTTTTCTTTCCAAAGTCCTAAATGACATTATATTTCATCAATTAAAGCCATACAACAGCTACAATTGTCAATCAACGATAATGAAAACAGATTTAACAAAATCAAACAAGAATTAACTAGGGAAGAGCTAAGAATCCAAATATATAGATATAACAATTTGACACATTCTTGATTCGTTGTCTCATACAACTTTTTGAGTAGATCTGTCCCCGCTTCATAAATTTGTGAGAAATAAAATTCTTGTGCTGATTTTGTAACCCGATAGACCAAATTAAGCGCAAATAAAACCTTGTCTTTCGAAGGAGATAAACCCTTTCTTTCGAGGGAAACATTATTATAACCTAGAAAACAGAAAAACGTAAAAGAAATAAAAATTCGCTTTCCACCGGTGAAATCCGATGGAAGCCAAATAGGCATGACCTTTAAATAAGGGTAATAGTACAACTTTTAATAAAAAAAAAATGTTTATCTTAGCATTCAAAGCAACCCGAGTATCGCATGGACACAAAAGTAGAATTAGTTAAAGAGTATCATTTTAATTTATGTTGTTTATAAAATCTATGATTATACCAGTAGTATTTTTTTTCAACTAATGTGTATAAAGCACAAATATATAAGAATTTTTGTAAGTACGTGCCATTTTTTTTAACAACCAAAATTAGATTATTTGTTCAAAGTAATAAAATAAATTAATCTCTTACAATCTTACTTAATTTTTTTTTTTTTATAAGACTACATTCAATTTATAAGGCCCAATGGCCATGTACACAATAACAAGGTAACCTAAAGTATTAGGGGTGAGGTATTACAAATACTACTCATGTATACAAGGTGAAAAGTATGCAAGGAGGGTTGATATATAGATATGAAGGCTCGTAGTGTGTGGCTTCTCTTGTGTGTATACTTTGATTGAATGCCCATGACCAATATATATATATATATATATATATATATATATATATATATATATATATATATATATATATATACTTGAAAGTGGAGGTTAGAAGAAATCCTAGAAATTTTCAGAACTCTATTCATCATTCTTGTAGCTGTGATACCATATTAGATTTCGGGAAAACTCCTCAAATTGGAGTATGTATCATTGACCAATATATAAAGCACGCGTTTACAAGACTAGTCCAAATCACATTAGGAAACCTAGTACGATAAGGATACTAAATATATACAAACTATATCCCGACTCTGCGACAAATATTATCATATCTATCGATTGGAAATCAAGTTGGTGCATTTTTTCGCAAAGAAAACCGTATAACTAACTGGCTTTCTAATCAAGGAGTGACTCAATCTTCATTCTAGAGTTCAATTCTAGACTTATTATCTTAGTTAGTGCTCTAATGGAGCTCTGTAGGATCCTTAAGGAGGATGCTAGAGGAGTGGCTTTTCCACGCTTCCTTCCCCTTGATAGTTTAGTTGCTGTTAGTTTAATTTATTTTCTCAAGATAAATGTTGAGTCTTAGGCCTTGTTTAGTTCAACTTATTTTTACTTATTTCAGAAAAAATAAGTTCAGATCAGATCAGATCAGAAAAAATAAGTTCAGATCAGATCATCATTTTATGTGCAATTTTTTTATCGCTAAATATCTTTAATTTCGTAATGAAAAAAATTATGAAAATTGCATATTACTCCGTAATAAAATATACATTATTACGAATCTAACAAGACCCCATTTGATATATTTTTTCCTTGCAGATTATCGTACACTTAAAGTCAAAGTTTGGTCAAATTAGACAATAAGATCAGACCAAATCAGATAAGATCGGATCAGACCAGACCAAATCAGATCAGATAAGTTCATATAAGCAAATATAAGGTGAACTAAACAAGCCCTTAAGGCCAAGTAAAGAATATTGCTTTAAATTGTGGGAAGAATATGCTCGAAAACTACATGGAAAATAAGAACATCTTACATTGGACGATGTCAAAGCCATCATATTGGTTACGATTTTTTTGCTTTTACAAGATCGTGAGTATATATGGTTCTCCATATAAAAGAATAATTAATAAGGAGAAAAATTACTCAAAACCATATTGTTCATAAGCAAAGATATATAATGTATTTTGAGATTTTTATTGGAAAACTATTATAAAACTACTAATTAAATAAAAACAACAAGGCATTCATAAGAAAGAGATAATTATCCAAGTAATTTTCACGGTTCGAAGATATATAGTGATGGCATGCATGCAACACCGGACATTTCCGGTAATTTGAAAATAAATCTGAGCCAACATTTGATAATAAGAAGTGATAATATAATTATAGAACGACAACATACACAGATTGAAGGTAAGAGCATTACAACTTAGCTTAGGTAGAGTTTGCTAGCACCTTATAGATAGATGCAGCAGTCTCCGCCATGCATATACATAACACCATACGTACGTGGGGAAGATGACATATATTGTACCTTCCTTTATTGATTGCTAGAGACTCTTTCTTAGAGATAGTTAATAGAATAAGGGAAGTGGGATGCAAACACCAACGCAGTGATAGGGCGAGCAACACCCATCAACATATGGTGTGCAAGGTTCCCCAATGTTTGCGTGGCAAGTAAGACCATTATTATTATTATATTTATTCTCGACCTCTCGGCGTATGATGGCCAAGAGGACGGGATCCGAGAGTTGTCCATTGCGGACACCCAAGATGTGTTCATCAGCGACGGCTTCTGTGGCAACCACCAAAATGGCTGCCACCAGAATTACCAAGCTAACTGCTTTCTTCATCTCCATTATATATTAATTTGTGTGGTGTTTAAATATGTGTGTTTAATTTGATTTGATGATAATACCAGAAGATGAGGAGGATCTTTATATAGAAGTGATGGTGTGTGTGTTTGACATAGCAATAATTGAAGGATTTAGTAAAAATCTTTGGTAGGTTTTCTTGTGTGTGATTCAAATTTATTGTCACGTTTTTTTTTCTTTTTTTGTTTTTATTATAATATATTCAATTCAACTAAATAATCTCATTAGTCATTTCTAGCCATTCATCAGCAAGTAATACAGTATACATCGTAATCCTTTAATTTTTATTTTATTTATTTTTTTGAATAGTCATAACCCTTTAATTAATAGGCTGATGATAAAGCATACTACAGTATAATACTTGAAAATTTGAAATTAACACCTCGAACTTGGTATTAACAAACTATTATAGGATACTCAGTATCTTTTAGCCAATTTGGATGAACTTTTAGCCTTGAGTTACTTTAATCCTATTTTTTGCTAGGTTTAAAAGGTTTCGATTTAAAATAGGTCGTGTTACTATCGAGTTCGGACGTAATCGGTTTGGGGTGTTTTCGGTTTTGGGTTGTAGTGGTTCGGCTTGATAATGGGTCGGGTCATTAACGGTTTGCACATATTCGGATCAGTTCAGTTTCGGGTTGGAAAAAATTGGGTCGGGTCGGGTCGGTTTTTGGTTTTCAAAAAGCGGATTTTGAACGATTTAGTTCCTTTTCGGATTGATTCGAAACATTCGGGTTTAACGGTTTAGGTTAGAAACTAATAACTCTACTTGAAATTAACACCTCGAATTTCTTTCTATTTCTTATGGACTTGGCCGATGAACAACTAACGTTGCCTCGATTCTTCCCGCCGCATAGTATATACTAAGCTCTTCGAACCTTTTTGCGCCTAATCAAGGTAATTCCAATCCACCGACTCTTTAGAGTAAGGTAATTGGAATTTGCTTACTTGTTCCAAGTAAGGAAGGGAAGCACATCTTGGGCCTTCTATGATCCATTCAACCAACCTAAAAGATGAGAGATAGGCCTGACGCAAGGAGATTTTGCACGAAAAAGCGGATTAGGTCTGATAATCAACAAAGGAGGTAGGAAAGGTACGCCCTAATCCCATTTCCTAGCAGAAATGGTAAGGGCAGATAGCAACATTAACCACTTAGCTACATTAAGAAGGAACGCGACCCCCAACCCCACGGGGGAGCAGTTTACAAAGGATCTATTTAGTAGACTTCATTTCTAAAATACAGAAGATTCATGTTTTTTTTGAAATCATCGGGGTGGCTTTCTTGTGGTAATAATTGAGAACATTTCTCTTCTTCTCTTAGCGTACACAGTTTGCTTGCATGCTGCCCTAAGCACATCTCTCTTTCTTAGTTTCACGCTGCCTGAATGAAAGTCAAGTCAGGGATGTTTCTACTATGGTCATCCTTAAAATGATCATGAATTTACTTAAATCTATTGGTTGATTTTTCCTTTTTTTTTAAATGCTTGGTCAAACCTCTCTTCTTTTTTTTTTTTTTTCCCTTTCTATTTTTAATTCTTTTTCTTTTTTCTTTTTAATTCTTTTTCTTTTTTCCAAAAAATAATTTCTAATTTTTCAAAAATCTTTTTTTTATTTTCATATATATTTTATTAAAATCACTTTTTAATAAAGTAGGAAAATAAGATTAAATTAAGAAAATTAAAATCAAAATATTGTTCTTCATTGTTGTTCAACGTTCTTCAATTTTCTTCATCCATGGATGAAATTAACCACCAATTCATGATCTTTGTCCCTTAAATTCACTCACACATCAACGGAGAATGAACATATGCCTCAATCACACACCATCTGCAATCTTTTTTCGTTTTCGAAAATCGAGATTAGTACGAATCCAAATTGTTTAATTTCTTAATCCTAGAACTACATTTTCATTAGACAATCGATGAAAAAATCGGTGATTATGTGTAATCGAAAATCTTAAATTTTTCATTTTTTCGATAATCTGGGTTTGTTAGGCAAATCTATGAAGAAATCGTGAAATATTTTCTTCAAAACCCTGTTTGATCCAAAAAAACGAAGACGAAATTTTTAATCTTTTTTTTTGTAATAGGTATTCATCATAAAGTGTTTTGTAATCATATTAAATGCCACGATTAGGATTTTTGTGATTAAAGTTATATTATCATCAAATAATTTTTATTAGATCATCAATGCAAATTCAATTTAACTATTAATAATTGATCTGAATTACAATGAAGACTTTAACATGTTTATTATCAACATAAGGTTATGACCGTATACATTATATGTCATTACATTATGAAACGATATATTCTAAGTTTAGGTCATGAAGTATTTATTTAGAAATGTCAAATGTGATTCAACTAATTAAATATCAATGAACAATGACCTATGAATCATTCATATAATCTGCCACTAGCATGATTTTTGAGAATTTTAAAATAATACTATAATATCGTTTTCCAAAAAAATAGCTAACCAACAATTATATATATGAGTAACTTAACAATTGAAGCCTAAATGCCTTTTAATATTTGACAAAATATTGGTCGACCAAACTTATGTTACATACAATCTTACAATATGCCAATTTAAAATATCACACCTTCAATAAATTAAGTTATTATAGTTAATTACTCATCATCATAAATTGTATTCCATATATATTGATACTATCCTAATAAAGTGGTAGAATGAAATATTTAGTGATCCTAAATTAGGTTCATATAAAAAGGATATCAATTAATATGTTTCCAAAAATTAAAAAAAAAATGTTAAAATTAAAGGCAACTATTAAAAATTAAAATTTAAAATTACACAAATTCTTATATGTGGCTAGCCACATGGTGTGACCACTTCACATATAAGGCAATTAAATAAGTAATAGGGGGTTACGGTGATGAGAAAATGGGGTTAACTTGACGTATGTGGGTTACTTAAATGAAAAAAAGGGGTTACTCTCTTACATAGATGGAATCATTCTTTCAATTTTTAAAACAAAAAAAAATAGGGGTTACTCGAATGAACAAATGGGGTTACTTATTTCTAAATTAGTTGATATTACTCATATAATGAATTGGAGTTACTTTAATGGACAAAATGAGGTTACTCTTATGAATAAATAGGGTTACTCATATATATAAATAAAAATTATTCTTATAAATCAATGTGGCCACACTATGTGGCTAACCACGTACAAGACTTACTCTTAAAATTAAAACAACTATTTAAAATTAAAATTTAGATTTAATAATGGCAGGTGTTCAATTTAAGATCAATATATACAAAATATTTCCTTTATGACGATAACTCAATAAGTGGTGATTGCTTATTTTTTGGTAAAATGAAAATATTTGTTACTAGAATATATGTAAAGTCATCTTATATAAATTATAATGTTGTTATTGCGACCATATCTATTATAATATTCCACTATAAAATCTACAGCCTTGTTTAGAAGATAATATAAATTTTATAAATTGGTTTAGGCATACAAAAGTATATGCAGACAACTATCTGTCATAAGCTTTTTTTTTTTTTTTTTAATTAAAAACATATAATCATCAAACATTATCCTAACAACTCATAACAAATAAACCACCCTAAAACATTGATAAATGCCAAAGTAAAATAAGACAACAATATTCAATGACTTTAGTATTAAGGAGTAATTAGATAATTATTCCACCTTTTATTTTGTAAATACAGTATATACCTTAGTTAATAATGCTGTTAGACTTAGTCAAGGTTGCTGAGTTTGTTTCCTTAGCCTTAGATTAATTATAGCATTTCTGTTTTCCTTTGTAAATACTAAATAGTATTATTATTTTTTTTTTTTTTTTTGGAAACATATTAATTGATATCCCTTTTATATTAATCTAATTTAGGATCACTAAATATTCCATTCTACCACTTTATTAGGATAGTATCAATATATATGAAATTGAATACAATTTATGATGATAAGTAATTAATTATAATAACTCAATTTATAGGCATGATTTTTTAAATTGACTTATTGTAAGATTTTTATGTAACATAAGTTTGGCCTGACAATCTTTTGTTAAATATTAAAAGACATTTAAACTTCAATTGTTAAGTTACCCATATATATAATTGTTGATTAGATATTTTTTTGGAAAATAATATTATAGTATTATTTTATTTTTTAATTCTCAAACATCACGCTAGTGCCAGATTAAATGAATAATTCATAGGTCGTTGTTCATTGGTATTTAATTAGTTGAATCACATTTCTAAATAAATACTTCATGACATAAGCTTGGAATATATCGTTTCATAATGTAATGACATATAATGTATACAGTCATAACCTTCTGTTGATAATAAACATGTTAAAGTCTTCATTGTAAATTAGATCAATTATTAATAGTTAAATTGAATTTGCATTGATAATCTAATGAAAATTGTTTGACGATAACATAAATATAATCACAAAAGTCATAATCATAGCTGTAACACCCTAGAAATTCCTTTCCTTTAAAATGCCTGTTTTGCTCTTTTTAAAATACGAATTAGGAAATTCTAAGACATTACCGCTACCGTGAAAACGGCTATGGAAATTATCAAAGACTCACAACGGAAGACTCACTTCAAAAATCATTCAAAACAAGTTAACTTAAAAGTTAAACCAAACGAAAGTAAAGTCAAACGAAGTCAACCTACAACTTGGAACCATTGTAGGCCCTTATCAACCCAAAAAGAATTTTAAAAACCTTTGTGTTAGTCTCACAAGCAAAATATATGATAATCAAAACAATAAACCACATCATATTCTTATAGAAACTAAGCATGATTCGCTCTTCACTCATGCCCATCATGAATATGCTTCATAGATCATCACCTGAAAAACTTCTCTTTACTTTGTCCCCACTACTCGCCATTAGAAATAGGTCATCGTAGGGCCAAGATAAAGACAAGGCCAAACAAACATACAAACACACAATCAGCAATGCTGAGTACATAAGCATAAACAGTACACACTAACATGCTTTCATCCTATCAACACACAACTTACCTTGTTGCACCTGTTTACAAGCATACAACACAACCAACCAATAAATAGCTAAATAAATTGCTTATTTAATTTGATTACGCATCGAACGAGTTTCCCACCAATTCCCTGCCCCAAAAATATTGAGGTAAACTACACCGGAAGCTAATCGGGTAGGCAAATGCCACATGAAAGTGACTGGACGTCCTGCGCATAAATAAATAAAGGAAAATACAACTTCCTGTACTCCCAATAGAAGTTATGATCAAATATAAAGTCGCATAACTCCCCCCATATGTTCATACTCGAGGTATATACGTTCCAAGAGTTTTGGAGTGTAATCTCTTTCACTTTACGTGATTTACATATTTTTAGACTTGGTAATGACTCTCAAACCATAATACAATTAATCATAATGAATCATTCAAGCAATCAAACACACCAATTTAATTCTTGAATAATTAGTGACCACATAAATTTATTGTTGAAACCCTTTTAAACTACCTCGGCGTTAAATAACACCTTAAGCACATAAAGCACCGCAAATCCTATTCCTTGGTGGTTAGAACACCTTAAGTGCACTTAGGCACCGCCATACATTTTATTCCTGTGTACTAAGACACTTAATTAATAGATCAATTACCATGCTTAAAGCATCAATAAAAATTATATGAACCATAATAAAATTCCCTTTTTATATTCCAAACCAAATTAAACATTTAGTTTAATTAAACAAACCTTCAAACATGCCAATAATAAGAGCGTGGTTCATATTCAACATGCCAACATAATTAATTCCAATCATCAATTCACCACAAATAATTCATACTTCACAAATCAATCACCAACATCAATCCAATCAACAATTCTAACCAATACCTATCATGATACTACCTTGGAATTAATTAAACAAAGCCTAGCATGTTTCTATACACTTAAATAATTACCTAGTATGCGAACGTACCTCGAATATGATTTCAAACTCGCCATAACTATACGAAATCACTCACTTGGAAATCTTCTACAACCCAATATTACAAAGAGACATTAATACCTATTCAATATAAATTTCTAGCAATATATACACTCTTTAAATCACTTATAAACCCTCTACAACAAGCTGAAAATTAATTTAAAACCCCTACTTTTATTCCCAATTAATGGGTAATTAAAAATCCTTTCAAGAAACATAATTCTAACCTTTATATAAAAATTCCACATTTATAAGAACATGTAAAATTGTTGTAATTATGTTTAAAAACACTTATTTCAATAATTCCAACCAACTACAATAAATTTCTATCAATATACATCAATTTAGAAACTTAGGGTTTTCAATTTGGGGCTTTTTAATTCAAAAACTAAATCTGAAAATTATGTACATACTAATCATAATCAAACATCATAAAAATCATCACAAAACTCAAAAATAATAATTGAATCAAAGCTAGAAACTTAGGGTTTTCAATATGGGGCTTTTTTTTTTTAAACACACACAACCGCAAGACTGGAGGGGGCTGCTGCCACCCTCCCGCCGACGGTTGCTAGCGGCGGTGGCCGGCCGGTGGGAAGCAGTGGTGGCGGCTGACCACCTTGTGTGTGCGTGTGGTGTGTAAAAAAAATAAAGGGGAGGGGGAAAAATTAAGGGAGAGAAAATAAGAGGAGAGATAGAGTTTACCTTTGGGTATTCTCCACCTTGGGCAAGATCTAACTTGCTTATAAGATGGGTATTTATACCCCCTCTCAAAATCCTCCTAACCTTAAATTCCCTTTCTACCCTTAATGATCCCTTCTCCTATTCAAACTAGTCGTTTGACTTCCTTTAAATTTCCATTGACTTTAAAATTTCTTTTTATAAAATAATGTGCTCCAAAGTTTCTATATAATAAAATAAAATATTTTTAAAGCAATTAAATAAATAAAAATGGACCTTTAATTAAATTAAACCTTTTTAAATTAATAAAATACAATAAATAATTCATTCAAATTATTTAAGTGCTTCATAAAATAATAATTTGAATTAAAATACGTATATTTCAAATTATTTAAATGCTTCATAAAATAATAATTTAAATTAAAATACGTATAAAAATACGGGGTATTACAATAGCATTCAATATGATTACAAAACTTTTTATGGTCGTAGACGAATAAACAATAAAACGGTTTGTAATAGGTAATGTCCTATTAGCATATTGGTGAATACCTATTACAAAAACAATATTTAAAATTTCGTCTTTGTTTTTTTTGGATCAAACAAGGTTTTAATGAAAATATTTTACGGTTTCTTCCAAGATTTACCCCACGAATCCGGATCATCAAAAAAGTGAAAATTTAAGACTTACGAATACTTATAATCGCAGATTTCGCATCCCTTGATTGAAATTGTCTAATTAAAATGTATTATTTATGATTAAGAAATAATCCAAATTCGCACAAACCCCAATTTTCAAAAATAAAAAAATTTCGCAGATGGTGTGTAGATCGGGGCATGTGATCATTCTCCATTGATGCGTGAGTGAATTTAAGGACAAAGATCATGAATTGGTGATTAATTTCATCCATGGATGAAGAACCTTGAAGAACATTGAAGAAAAATGATGTACGGAGTACAATTTTTTTATTTTAATTTTTTTGATTTAATCTTATTTTTGGATTTTATTAAAAAGTAATTTTAATAAAATAATTATGAAAAAAAAAATCGAGAAATCAGAAATTAATTTTCAAAAACAAGAAAAAAAAATAAAACAGAGATTTGACCAAGCATTTAAAATAAAGGAAAAATCAACCAATAAGATTTAAGAATAGATATGGTCATTTTAAGCATGACCATAGTAGATTTTTTAGTCAAGTCAGCCTTTTAGTAAGCGTATATAAGCAGCTATTTAGTGTATATGAAATTCTTTAGTGGCCGCATCGAAAGGTACGTACGGTAGAGGTTGGTTGAAGATGACGTTACGTAGCGTTCAGAACCAGGCTTGAAGTGAATGAATTAGAAGGAAGGAAGAAGTAAGAAAATGAGACGACTCTTTTTTGAACTATATCATAAACAGATCTTCTTCTCCACACCAATCACGAGTTTTTCTCCATTCTCTCGTATATTGTCGTAACTCCCTTAATGCTAGGTTTTGAAAAAGACTTTTCATGTCATTTCCAATTAGGTCCGATTCGGATCCCTTTGTTGTTTCCTTTTCCTCCCGCACCTTTTCTTCGAAATGAGTAAGCTAGGATTTTTCGAAGTGGATTGCTAAACATCGCCCGCAAATCTCCACATAAAGCCCACAAACTTATATTGAAGTTACAATATTGCCCTTGACCTTAAAAAAAAAAAACACAACCTCAATAAAAATCAAAGTACGGGGATGTCGAGGCTCGTGGCGGCAAGGTGGTTGGCTCGTGGCGGCAAGGTAGTGGTGGCTCGTGGCGGCAAGGTGGTGGTGGCGCCAGGTCCGGCAGCCACGTCCACCGGCCTGGCGTCTGGGCAGGACGCCCAGCCACGGTGAGTGGCGTTTGGGACAGGCGCCAGTCACTGTGGCTGGGCGTCCTGCCCAGACGCCAGGCCGGTGGACGTGGCTGCCGGACCTGGCGCCACCACCAGCCACGGGCCGTCCTGGCTGGGCGCCCCAGCTGCCTTAAATTTTTTTTTTTTTAATTTTTTTTTTTTTTTTTTTTTTTTTTTGGAAAATCAGAAAATTTTTCTAATTTTTTTTTAATGTGTTTGATTTTTTTTTTAATATTTATTAATTTTATGTGTTATTTTTTATAAGTCTAGTATATATATTTTTTATAAAATCAAATAAAAAACATAATTTTCCACATCCTAAATCAAAACATAAATTTAATAAACATAATTTAAAAAAATAAAAAAAAAGGCAAAAAAAAAAAAAAAATTAAAAAGTAAGGGCGGCGTCCAAACCAGACGCCAGTGCACTGGTTGAGGCGCCTGGGATAGACGCCAGTGCACTGATTGTGGCGTCTGGCCTGGACGCCAGTGCACTGGTTGTGGCGCCTTGCCTGGACGTCCTTACCATGGTTCCGGCGTCCAAACTAGGCGCCACCTCGTTTTCCGTCGAAGACGACGTATCTCCGGCGACCCTCGCCTCTCCGGCCTCCCTGGGCAACCCAGTACGACTCCACATTTGTTAGATCGAGATTTGTTCACTTTGGGTACGATTTTAGAAATGGGCAAAATTGTCAAACCATGTCTAATTTGTGGGCTTTATGTGGAGATTTGCGGGCGATGTTTAACAAATCCCTTTTCGAAAGCACTGTTCAGCTTTGCCAATCAGGTAAGACCGAATGGGGACAATAAACTGAAAACTTTTCTAGTATTCATTGCTCGGTTGGCTGGAATCTCGCACAACAACAAAATGGAAACTCCCCTAAGACCTCTCTGACAATAGTTTCGTAGCCATATTCATTGAGAAAAGTGCTAAGAAGCGCAAGAGTGTATCGAGAGAGGATATGTTTCTACTTTAAACCTAATTAATATGATTTTTTTTTTCTTTGAAAAAACCTAGTATGATTTTAATGTAAATAGAAAGATAAAGAGTAATATATTTAATTTCACTCACTAATAATATTGATTTTTTAATCAAATAAAAAAAGTAACTTCACCAAATCATTTGGGACTAAGGCGTTGTTATTGTTGTTAAAAAAAATTATTTATCAAAAAAGGTTAAATATGTTTAATATATATTTGGGTAAATCTAATATATAATATATAATTTTTAAAAAATTAAAATCCTACGTGGCTCTCTAAAAACCTGGAAAGAAACTCTCTTCTGTAATATATATATAGGTATTTTAAAAACGTTACGTATAAGATTATGCCACGTAGGATTTTTATTTTAAAACGCCACGTAGGATTAAAAATTAAAGATTTAAATTTATTATAGAAATAAATTATTATCTTTTTAAATTGGAAAATTTATCAAGAGAAAAAAAAACAATTTATTTTATTTTGTATATATAAAAAAAAAATACTATTAAACTTAAAAAATAAAATTTACATTCAAAATGAAATATGAGAAGTGATTATAATAAAATATTTTATAAAAAAATACTACCAAAAAAATATGAAATCACGTTCAATTAAAAAAAATATCAATTTTCATCTAATGTTCCACACAAATAAACGTAAAACTTTTGTAGGCAAAGAAGCATTTTTTAGAATTTAAACACCATGAAATTCTTGAATGCGATGGACAATGTTCATAAATAAGAAGTCAGTCATAAGTGTTAATTAATTTTGCAAAGATGTTAGGAAGACAATCATAAGTGTTAATTTTGCAAGGAAGTTAATTTTGAAATTCAAGGGGGCAAGTTTTAATTACGCAACTTATTAACTGGCACGATCAATGATTGATTTACAATGGATTATGGAAGTCTAGAAGATCATATTTTCACCGTGTTCACAATTTGAAAAAAAGTTAGTTAAACAAATACATATAGCTTCACATATTTTATTTTCTTTTTATTTTTCTTCATGAATTTGTTTGTATTTTTTTTTAAACAAAAAAATTTATAAAATATACTGTTTCGGGGTTTTCTGAGATGTCCTGCGGGAGAGTTACGTCACTAAGACTAGGGCTGTTGAGAGTGTGGTTTAGACCGCACCAAACCGCAAACCAAACCGCAATTTTGCGGTTTGGTGCGGTTTGCGGTTTAAAAATTGCGGTGCGGTTTTTGAATATGACCAAATCGCGGAGTTTGCAGTTTGGTGCGGTTTCTAAAAAAATTTAGACCAAACTGCACTTTAATGTGTTTTGCGGTTTTTATACTATATTTTTATTAAAAAAAATATAAAAGAAGTAAAATATATGAGATAATCTTTGACTATTAGCTAATTAAAGGTTAAAATAAGAGTTTAATATTTGAATTATAAATTAATAATCTTAAAATAAAATAAAAGTTTTGTTTTTTTAAATAATTATAATTTTTAAAAAATACGGTTAAACTGCAAACCACACTGCACCAAACCACATTTTGCGGTGCGGTTTGGTTAGAAGTGCGGTTAGCTGCGGTTTGAAAAAAATACGAACTGCAATTTTGCGGTTTGGTGCGGTTTAGGATCCAAACCGCACCGCGAACACCCCTAACTAAGACTGGTTCCTTGACGCCTGTACCTGTAAACAAACGGAGGTTTCGGGTGTTCGAAGGTCCGCCTCCGACGATCAAGTTAGTACGTGTCGAAGTTGAGTAAAATGCAGAAAGTAAAGTGAATCTTCTCATATTCCGAGATCAGGTGATTTCTCTGTTGTAAGAGAACAGTAATTGATGTAATAAATGAACGTGCCCCCAAAATGGGGGTGAATGTCCCTATTTATAGGGCATTGGGAATTAGCACCCTTATCCTAGGTTATTAACCTAGGTAATTAGGCTGCGCCGTTTTTACGGCGCCTCGGGATTTGGGCCTTAGAAGGCCGTCATTTCCCTAATGATAGGGGATGCCACGTGCCAGCCGTGAATTGGTCCCATTAAGACAACTCCTGGGTTACACGTGTCACCTTCTAATTGGTCCACGTGGCCCGGTTATTTTTACCCTAATCATTTGCCCCTTACAGGGAGTGACGTGGCGTGCCACGTGGTGCCTTTGACACTTGTCACTCATGTGTTGGTTGACAATTTTTAACTGTTCACCTTATGGGGAAATTACAGGGTTGCCCCTGAATTTACCCCTCTATAAATAGAAGTTTAACCCCCTCATTATTGACGTTTTTAGAAACATCTAGAGAGAGAAGTAGAGAGATTTTTAGAGAAAGAAACTTCTGATCACCGTCTGACATCACCGTCTGATACAGTCGGTCAACGCCTGTCACAAATCTTCTTTTACAAAAACTTCTTGAGGTAACCGCCTCTCTCTCTACTCTTTCTTGTCCTTTTTTTTTTTACCGTTTGTGTATGCTTCTGAATAAATGGCTTCACCAACAACATTCACGGCACAGCTAACGATAGTAGTCAACCGGTCACCTGGTATGGTTGAGTCTAGGATTGGGGGTGCCGTCTTTGGGCGCTAAGATTACCCTTGTTTTATCTATATTAGGGTTGTTATTTTGAAAAACAAATTTTAAGCATTATAGGTGCAACATTTCATTGGACATTTCCTCAAAAATAAAAAAAATAATGAATCGGATCTATCTATACTATACTTGTATACTAAAGTAATCACCACAGTTATCTTTAAAGTGCACGTGTCGCATTCACAACAAAAATTTTCCCACCAAATTTTTTATTTTTTATTTTTTTCTTTTTTTTTCCCTTAAAAATTAACATGATAAAAAAGGTTAATGAATAAAAACTTAAATTTATAAAAATATTTTAAATTATATATCAAACAAGAGTCTTATAGGTAGACCTTAAATGAATTCAATTTTTTTTTTTTAAAAAAATGTTATATAAGTCCTTTCATTTAAACTAAATTCACTTTTATTATTTACTAGTATACAATATATATACCCGATTTTTTTTTATATATATATTTTTTTATTATTAGTCACTTCAAACCCTAGAACATTGTTTTTAAAATCGTGATTCGAATTTTGAAATCTTACAATTTTACAATTCATATATTGCCATACATTTTGATTCAGGAAATTAATTGATTTTACATATTTCTCATAACTAGTGAAAACTTCACAAATTTAAAACTTGTCTATTATTGGTTGCTTATTGAGTAGAAATATTTCCTATTAATAATTGAGTTTTTAACTTGTAAAACTTGTAATATAATAACTTGTAAAAGGTTCTTCACTATATAATGGAGAAAGAACGAGAGAACAATACAAGGAGTCCTGCTAATTTTAATGGCTCTCTTAGTTATGATCTAATATAATAACTTCTAATTTAGGATTTTATTAGTGTTTCCTTATGTTATAAAAGGTCCTTTTATAACATAAGGAAACACTAATAAAACCCTAAATTATCCCTGTCAAGTATGAATCAAAAGCTATCATAGAAGAAATATAATATAATTTAGGGATACATTTCATAAACTACACTATGCTTCAAACTGAACCAAAAACGCCACACTCAACCAGGCACTAACATGCCATGCTAAGCACGTCCGTGCACCTTCCAAAAGGCCAAGGCGGAAGCTCAAAATTTAGAAAGTCTAACTAGGCACGAACGTGCCAACTTCGTCAGTATGTAATAATAACGTTCCAGCTTCATCAATACTTAGTAAAACGGCCATGCATTTCTTGTTTGTTTAATTTCTAATCGGAATTGGGCATATGACCTGTCGTTAGAAAACTCTTGAAACAAGTTGTCACCTCCAACTTGAATCACCTCAAAATCACTTATAAAATGAGAGATATCTAAATTCAAAGTCAACATACTAGATTTCAAGTCAGCATACTTGTATAATTACACCTACCATTCAAAATTTTACACTATTTACATGCTTTTTAATCTTTATCATCCTTAGTCGTTTACTTTGTGTGGAGTACGGAAGAGATTAGTCCCCAATTATACACACCCTAACACTAGTTCAATAATCACTATCCAAAAAAGGGAAAAAAAATTAATCTGACATGACCTATATTACATTTCACAAGTGAAAATGATCGTTTGGTGAGAGTTCGCTATCAATGTATTTATATGAGACCGTCAAGTATGTGTGGATCATGTGTACGCAACGTGTTGAATATTTTGTACATAATTTTTTTTGTGGACCAAACTAATACTACTAGTTATTGTACTAGATTAATTTTGGCTCACTACAATAACTATTGAGAGCTGTCAATGGCTTTGTTTCAAGCTAGCTTGATTTAATTGATGTGATAGGTTTGAACGCGACCCTTAACAAAGCAAATTTCAACTACTATTTTCGTTTCAAATAGATTGAAACGATTAGACATTTTAATTCTACTTATATTTTATGTAAAATCGTTGCAAATAATTTGAAACAAAGGTAGTATAATATAGGCATTGTAAATTATAATTATTGTTCGTTATTACTTAGCCCTATAATATAATACTTCATATTTGGTTTAATTGGGCAAAAACTTCCCAATATTTGTCACCCAATTAATCAAACACAAATTTTTATATGTGGCTGGCCACACCTTGTAGCCGAGGATACTTATTTTGGGGTTACTTCTTCAGAGGTTACTTGGTCGGTCAAGGGTTACTCGGTCGGTCAAGGGTTACTCGATCGGTTAGAGGTTACTTATTCAGGGGTTACTAGGTTAGTCAGGGGTTATTCGGTCGGTCAGGGGTTACTCTCACACTAAAAACGCGCTAACGACTGAGTAACACTAGAATAAGTAACCCTTGACCGACTGATTAACCCCCTAAATAAGTAACCCCTGAATAAGGAACCCCGACGAAAATGTGCTAACTGATTAAATAATCCCAGAATAAGTAACCTTGATTGACTGAGTAACTCCCAAATAAGTAACCCCGGTCATACGGTGTGGCTAGCCACACAGAAAAGGCACCGCCCAATAATATTGCACCAAGGATGAAATTACGTATCCCAAATCACATTTTATATGTTAAATATCTATAATTGTGTAAGAGTAAAAATTATAAAAAGTTCATATTGTGAAAGTATTTTATGAGACGAATCTAACAAGATCCTACATAATTATATTTTGCTTAACGTATAAATCATATTATATGGTCAAACAAGAGTGATGAATAATGCAAAAATCCAGTTATTACAATATTATTAGAACAGAGAAAGTAGATCATTATCCCTTAAGTAACGAGCTGATTTACAATTGATAATAATGCATGTGAAGGTTTCATAAAAAAAAAATAAAAAAAAAATGTGAAGGTGCATTTCACAAAAGAAGAAAGTAGGGTAAGTAGCTAGTCTAATGGTTACATAAGATGAAGATCACTAAATTTTCAATTATGCATGAATTACTAATACAAAGCATTTCTCCCGCCTAGGATGCATCCAACTGTCGTGTTCATATCGAATACCGTGTCAAACACCGACACACGTCAGACACACGACGATACGTCTCTCGGACCGTGTCCTACTATGATACGATCTGTTGTGCTTTTTGACACGTCACCTTATCTTTTCAACTTTTTTTAAAATGAGAAAATTTAAGTAAAGTAAGATAGATTAGGTAATAATTAAATAATAGGGGTGCCTTCATAAATAGCTCATTGTTACATGTGAACTAAAAGAGTATTATGATATTGTTAATATGATATAGTGTGATCTAATAAAAGGACCAATTGACAATATAGAACTAGAGTGGAAAACGAAATCAATTAGGCAAGTACTTTACACTGATTAATTTGATAATTTTGTAATATTTGCATTTATGATTTTTAGTTTAGATCATGTATATGAATTTTAACATTCGATACCCATGTCCTGTTTGGGTACCGGTGTCATGTATATGAATTTTAACATCTAGTACCCGTGTCATGTATATGATTTTTAGTTTAGGTCATGTATTTATGGTGAATGTGATTGAAGTTCTTATCATCCTTAATTTTGTCCTATTTGGGTGGGACTAAGTTGTTCTCAAGGAGAACCAATGAGTGCTTTCCCTTAATATTGTTGAAAAAGTCTATAATTCCATAAACACTATTTTTAATATGTGGCTGGCCACACCATGTAGCAGGGGTTACTTGTAGGGGGTTACTCATTTGGTCAGGGGTTACCTATTCTGGGGTTATTCATTTGGTCAGAGTTATTTATTTAGGGGTTACTCGTTTGGTCAAGGGTAAATTATAGGGGTTACTTATTGCTAAATTGAATGAACATAATAGGTTGAATCTCATTGATGGCTGTCATGACAAATATATAATACAAGTTTACCTAATGAGATAGAATTAGGAAACTAACAAAAGATAACCAAAAGATATTCTAACCATAAAATATGATCACAAAATATATCCTATAATTTCCCAAAATATATCCTCAAGACCCCCTCTCAAGTTGGAGCATGGGGATCAAAAATGCCCAACTTGGAAAGAAGGTAATCAAACCGAGTCTTCCTAAGTGCCTTAGTAAAAATATCTGCCAGTTGCGCCTTAGTGGAAACATAGGATGGAGCAATTAAGCCCTCTATAATAGCATCACGAACAATATGACAGTCAATCTCAATGTGCTTCGTACGTTCATCAAAAACTGGATTTTTGGCTATATGTAGGGCAGATTGACTATCACAGAACAACTTGATCGCCTTAGGGTGTTGAACCCCCAAACTCAATAGTAAGGCTTTTAACCATTTCAACTCACATGTGATCGACGCCATGGATCGATACTCGGCCTCAGTAGAAGATGTTGATACTGTAGGTTGTTTCTTGGTCTTCCAAGAAATAGGAGAATGACCAAGAAACACAAGCCAGCCTGTCAACGAACGACAAGTAAGAGGACACATCGCCAATCTGAATCACACCAACCCTGCAAATTCAGGTCACTATCTGCACTCAACAAAATACCCTGGCCCGGGGTGCCCTTTAAATATCAAACCACCCTCAGAGCTACCTCCTAATGCTCACTACAAGGCTTTTGCATATATTGTAGAGAATTATACAGAATACGGCAAATCCGGTCTAGTAACCGAGAGATAAATTAACCGCCCTACCAGTCTGCGTTAAGACTCAAGATCCGCAAGTAACTCACCACTAGCAAGGCTAAGCTTGTGATTTTGCTCAATCGGAAAACCACTTGGCTTTGCCCCTAATAGCCCTGCTTCTGAAATAATATCCAAGGTGTATTTCGTTGACACAAAAACAAACCAGATTTACTACGAGCAACCTCGATGCCCAAAAAAATACTTCAAAGGACCAAGATCCTTCATCTTGAAACAATCACAAAGGTAAGCCTTGAATACAGTCAATGCAGCGGAATCATTCCCAAAAATAAGAAGATCATCAACATAGACTAAGACATTAATCTGAACATTGCCATTAGTGTATGTGAAAAGAGAATAATTAGAGTAAGATTGTAGAAAACCGTACCCTTTCAGAGCCGTAGTCAGTTTTGCAAACCAACACCTTGGAGCTTGTTTCAACCCATACAAAGACTTTCTCAAACGACACACCAAACTCGGATCCAAGCTCTCAAAATCAGGAGGTAGTTTCATGTACACCTCCTCATCCAGATCACCATGTAGAAAGGCATTATGAACATCCATCTGCTAAAGCTCCCAATTTTTAGAAGTGGTTATAGCAAGAAAAGCGCGCACAATAATCATTTTTGCAACCGGAGCAAAAGACTCACCATAATCGGTACCTTCTTGCTGATGATTACCAAAGACAACTAACCGAGACTTGAGACGTTCAATATCACCATCAGACAAAAATTTTGTCTTGTACACCTATTGACTGCCTAGAGCCTTCTTGCCAGGAGGAAGATGCTATAATGTCCAAGTCCTATTGTCTACTAATGCCCTTATTTCCTCTTTCATAGAACGTCGCCAACCTTCAGATTTCATGGCTTCTTTAAAGGATCTTGCATCCTTTCCCTAAACAACTTCTGCAAGAAACTTGCGATAATTCACAGAAAAAATGTCACAATTTATATAGTGCGCTAAAGGATAAGGCGTACCTGAAGGAGAATTAGAAGATGAAGTGGAGGGAGACGGATTTTTAGCAAATATTGAATAATTCATATAATCCCGAAGCTTGACGGATGGAAACTTGTCACGGAGGCCACGACCCATGGGAGAGTGGACCGTGGACTGTTGTTGTACCGAGCTGCTATCTTCAGTAGTTGTTGTGTGCTGCTGCAGAGCTTCGGCAGAAGTGGGAGACGCACCATCCGTGAGCTGCTGCTGGCCAGAGGGAGCTGGGCAGATTGGTCTGCTGTCCTCGGCTGTACCCATATCAACAGGGCTGCGAGGCTGGGATGCAGCAGACCCAGCGCCCGAGGGATTTCCAGCGCCCTGGACAGAAACCAGGGCTGGCTGTTGCTCTCCTACGCCAGCGCCCGTTGGGTCAGTGCGTGGGGAAGTAACAACCACCTCCTCGTCTGTACTCCCACCATTGCCCTAAAAAAATGCACCAATTTCATCCCACAACTCATATTCAATAAAATCATCATGCACATCACAATTAGGCTCATAAACCTGAGACTTAATGTTTACATCTACCGGACAACTAAACGAAAACACATCTTCAATGAATTTAACATCACGAGAAACAAAGAATACCTTAGAATCCAAATCATACAATCTCCACCCTTTCTTCCCAAACGGATAACCCACAAATACACACTTCCGACACCAACTAGCAAATTTATCACCATTCGTTTTCTGATTGTGAGCAAAACAAAAACACCCAAACGTGTGAATAGCATCAAAATGAGGTGGTTTATTAAAAAGAATTTCGAATGGAGTTTTTTTTTTGAAGTAAAGGAGTAGGAGTTCGATTAATTAAGTGAGCGGCAGCAAGAACACACTCACCCCAAAAATAAATGGGCAGTTTGGCTTGAAATCTCAAGGCTCTCCCTACTTCCAAAATGTGTTTATGTTTTCTCTCTACCCTCCCGTTTTGTTGCGGTGTACCCACACAAGAGGTTTGAAAGATAATCTCAGTTGCAGCAAAAAAATCAGGCAAACAATTAAACTCGGTACCATTGTCAATTTGCACAACGTTAATTGTCTGGAAAAATTGTCTGTCTACCATAGCAACAAACGACAAAAACATACGAAACACCTCAGTTTTATCAATCAACAAATATATCCACACTGCTCTAGAAAATCATCAACAATTGTCAAAAAATAACGAGCCCCGCATGACGAAACATGACGATATGGACCCCATAAATCACAATGAACTTTCTCAAATATTCTAGACGCTTTATTATCACTCAAAGGAAATCTATCTCTAGGATGTTTCGCATGCATACAAACTTCACACCCCTTATCAAGACTATCTTTGCAACTAACAGTAGGAAGCAACTTAACTACTTTCTCAGAAGGATGACCCATATGACGATGCCATAGCTCCAAATTAGACCTTGCGTCAATAGCACCCATATGATGCACGGAATCCGATTTGCTAAAATAGTACAATCCGTCCCTCCGAGCTCCCGTTCCAATCAACTCCTTTGTTTGATCCTGTATAGCACACAAATATGAGTTAAATTGGACAATACAATTAAGCTCATCATTAAGCTGTGAAACAGAAAGTAAATTACAACTCAAATTAAGGACATAGAGCACCCAAGTTAGAGTGATTTTGTCTGAAAAACGAACAGAACCAATAAGAGAAGTCAACACTGTTTCACTGTTCGGTAACCCTCCAGGACATTCAAAGCTCTTTGTATCAAAAAGCCAAGAATTTTCTCCTGTAACATGATGCGTGGCTCCTGTATCAATAATCCAAGAGGTATCATCAAACTTATTATTTGAACAATTTTCAAAATTTTTGGTATTACCCACCAAACTTTTAATTGTATGCCATTGTTCACTTGGAAATAATTGGCCACTTGAACTCATAATCTGATTGTTGGTAGATGTAGCACTACTATTGCACTCATAATCTAGTGGCGGTGGATTGCTGCCGTCCACCATGGTTCACCGAAAAAAATGTTTTGTGTTGAACTTGATACCATGATTTAACCTACTCTTGATACCATGCTAAATTGAATGAACATAATAGCTTAAATCTCATTGATGGCTACCATGACAACTATATAATACAAGTTTACCCTAATGAGATAGAATTAAGAAACTAACAAAAGATAACCAAAAGATATTCTAGCCATAAAATATGGTCACAAAATATATCCTATAATTTCCCAAAATATATCCTCAATACTTATTCAAGGGTTACTCGTTCGGTCAGGGGTTACTCTGGAGGAAATCAATTCCGTGCCATTTCATTCCAAGTTAAAGGAATTTATACAAAAATACAAGCCTCAAGCTAGGCTACAAAATCTCTGACTGATTATCCTAATCGGTAGAGTTGACTATCTATAAGATATACATACAAAAGTTGTAGGATTTTAGATACAATAAGCGCAATTGCATGAATCATATTCATAAGCATCAAATAACCAAGATCTATGCATAACACACAAAGAATACATAATTATACCTTTTAAGCATGATTCCACGAGTGATCAAGCAAGAACAATAAGGAGAACGTAACTAGAACCCCCAACGTGATTCCTCTACTTGGTCCATGGGCAAGGACTGAACCTCCACTAATACTAGTTAGTTGTAATTGAAATCTTTCAATCAACCTTCTACGGAGAGGAGAGGAACGAACAAGCCACGAACCACCACACCACCACCAAGTACCACCTTGGCTGGCGTCCGTACTGTAAGGATAGGGAGGAGGAGAGAGAGAAGGGCGTGCGTGAGAGAGAGAGAGAGAGAGATTAGGGTTAGGGAGCTTGGTTGCTTGCTTCACAATTCACTGTATGGGTAAATTATGACTTGTCATCAAAACCTAGGCAAGGACTCTATTTATATATCCCATACATAACTAGAGTCCATGTGAAGCCCAAACTCCTAATCCAATTCAATCTACTTTAGCCTTACTACTCACATGGCTTGTCATTACCTCATGAGGCCCATTAATGGGCTCATACTTGTTCAATCCAATACCCTTGTGTGTGACCTCATAGGATCCATTCTATTGGGTTTTGGACTATTTGACTAGCCCATAGATCATTTATCGTATCTAGCAACAGACAATGACGACCCAAAAGAATGAACTAATTATCTCCATAATAGTGATCCTTGATATATCTAGTAATTGCACTTGACGAAGACATAAATCCTTCAATCTTCCACTTTTATGATTCCTTAAGTCAATGTGTGTCGATTTGATACTATGATTGCATCTTGTGTCGTGATCATATTAATCTACAAATCTTTTCTTGAAAATCGAGTTAGAATTACAAAACAAATGATTACTATGTAATCCATTTTAGCACGGCCATGCATTTTTTGAATTCTCACTCTTCAAGAGGCCATGACACATTCCTAATTAAATAGGCAGACTTAATCCAATCTTGTGGCAACCAAAGCTCCCACTCAACTTTTGAAGTAACCAGGAAACACCTTTAATAGTCCCCTTTTACGGAATGACATTTCGATGTACCACAGTTAAATCAATTATTGAATGAAATCAATGTTCCACTCATGTCAAAGGAACCCACTAATATATCTGGAAGCTCTATACTTGAACTTCAAAGTAGGTCAATAGTTCGATCATGCATCATTTATGCATATCCATGTGATTGACCAAGCATCTCTATGCCCCTATAGCCCATGAAACTGCGCTATCCAATCAATCTTACATGCTAGTTCATTTATTGAAATCATTTATGTCCAATTTAATGATTTCAAACTAGAAACTTAAATAATTATGAATTCAGTTCACCTCTGGGGTTCATTCACCAAATCATCGATTTGGTGAACCCATCAATTCATAATTATTTTGGACACTTTATTTAACATCAAAAACCATAATTAAATAATAGAAATAATAAATTTCTGATTAAATATAATTCCGCAAGTAAATGTATTACATATGTAATAAGTTTTTCAAAACAGATACAACTTAAATTACATCACTTGCTTCAATCCATTTGCCCTAGTATGAGCCTCATGCTTGGGCTTGTAATGGGTTTAGTAAGTGGATTAGCGATATTCTCATTCATATGAACTTTTCTCATTCGTAAGGGGTTTAGTAAGTGGATCTCTCCAATGAAGTGATACTTCCTCTCAATATGTTTGGATTTGAAATGTGACCTTGGCTTCTTTGATTGAGCAATGGTTCCATTGTTGTCACACAACAACTCGATTCCTTCTTGAGAACTAGGTACACTGTCTAGCTCTGTAAGGAACTTCTTAATCCAAACTGCTTCCTTAGCTGCTTCTACCGCAACTAAATACTTAGATTTTGTCGTAGAGTCTACGACAGTGCTTTGCTTCGAACTCTTCCAGCTCACTGTTCCTCCATTCAGACAGAAAATGTACCCAAACTGGGATTTTAAATCTTCTCTGTCTGTTTGGAAACTCGCATCCGTATAGCCCTTGACAACCAACTCATTTTCGCCACCATATACTAGAAACATTCCTTTAGTTCTTCTCAAGTACTTAAGAATGTTCTTGGCAGCTGTCCAGTGTGCTTCCCCTGGATTTGCCTGAAACCTGCTACACATGCTTAGGGCATAAGCAACGTCTGGCCTTGTACATATCATGGCATACATAATGGACCCTATTGCAGAAGCATAAGGTACACTAGCCATACGCTTTAGCTCTTCTAGCTTTTGAGGGCACTGAGTTTTACTAAGCGTAATACCATGAGACATGGGAAGAATTCCTCTCTCGGATTCTTTCATGTCGAACCTGTCAAGGATCTTATCAATATAAGTCTCTTGACTAAGTCCAATCATCCTTCGAGACCTATCTCGATGGATCAAAATGTACTCGGCGTCACCCAAGTCTTTCATGGAGAGACAACTCTTCAACCATTCCTTGACTGATTCAAGCATTGGTATATCGTTCCCCATGAGCAGTATGTCATCTACATACAAGACTAGAAAACTAGGTTGCTCCCACTAGACTTCTTGTATACACAAGGTTCTTCTTCGCTCTTGAGAAAACCAAATTGTTTGATCGCCTCATCGAAACGAATGTTCCAACTCCTTGATGCTTGCTTCAGTCCATAAATGAATTTCTGAAGCTTGCATACCTTTCTAAGATTTTTTGGATCTTCAAAACCCTCAGGTTGTGTCATATACACATCATCTGTCAAGAACCCATTCAAAAAGGCAGTTTTGACATCCATCTGCAAATTTTCGTAATCGAAAAATGCAGCAATTGCTAGAAGAATCCGAATAGACTTAAGCATTGCTACTGGGGAAAAGGTTTCATCATAGTATATACCATGAATTTGTCTGAACCCTTTTGCAATCAGTCTTGCTTTATAGATGTAGGCATTTCCATCTTTGTCTATTTTGATCTTGTAGACCCATTTGCAACCAATGGGTTTGACCCCATTAGGAAAGTCTACTAGGGCCCACACATCATTTTAATACATGGAGTCCATTTCGATTTCATGGCCTCAAGGCATTTTTTAGAGTTGGGGCTCACCAAAGCCTGCTTGTAGGTTGTGGGCTCCTCATTCTCCAACAGGAAGATTTCGGAATCCTCAGTTAACAGAACATCAACAAACTGTTTGTTTCTGATTATGCTAGACCTACGTAGGGTAGGAGCAACAATAGAAATATTCTCTTCAACTCTTTGAAGATTTTAGCAAGAATTAGATTCAAGTGGGATGATAGGAGTCTCGCTAGTTGAATTAGCTTGCTCCGACGCATGATTTGTCAAACTAGTTGACTCATGTGCCCTCACCTCTGACATGGTGTTATCCACATCCATTTGTTGCTCATCTTAAATTTCTTCGAGAACCACTTTACTCCCACTTGGCTTTTTAGAAAGAAATTCCTTTTCTAGAAAGACACCATCGCGAGCAACAAACACTTTGTTATCTTCGCGATTGTAGAAGTAATACCCTCTTGTTTCTTTAGGATAACCCACAAAGAAACATTTGTCTGATTTAGGGCCTAGTTTATCGGCTTGTAAACGTTTTACATAGGCTTCACAACCCCAAATCTTGAGAAAAGATAATTTTGGAACCTTTCTATTCCACATCTCATATGGAGTCTTTTCAACTGCTTTGGACGGGCTTCTGTTTAGCACTTTGCAGCTGTTTCTAATGCAAATCCCCAAAATGATATGTGAAGATCAGTAAAGCTCATCATGGATCTAACCATGTCTAGAAAGGTTCGATTCCTCCTTTCTGACACACCATTTAACTGTGGTGTTCCTGGAGAAGTTAATTGTGAAAGTATTCCACAATCCCTCAGATGACCATCAAAATCTTGAGTCAAATACACCACCACGATCAGATCGTAGTGCTTTAATTGTCTTCCCAAGTTGATTTTGTACTTCATTACGGAATTCTTTGTACTTTTCAAAGGCTTCCAACTTGTGCTTCATTAAGTAGATATAACCAAATCTACGTAAATCATCAGTAAAAGTAATGAAGTAATTAAACCCACTTCTAGCTTTTGAACTCATTGGTCCACACACATCTGTATGCATGAGTCCCAAAAGGTCACTAGCTCTTTCACCTATTCCTGTAAAAGGTGACTTGGTCATTTTACCTAACAAGCATGACTCACAATTTTCAAATGATTCATAATCAAATGACAAAAGGAGTCCATCCTTTTGTAATTTCTAGATGCGCATTGGTTAATATGACCTAACCTACAATGCCATAAGTAAGTTGGGTTTGAACCATCTGTTCGTTGCTTTTTGTGATCAATGTTATAGACGTGGGTTGTATAATCTAATACATATAAACCATTAACCAATTTTGCGCTAGCATATAACATATATTTCCTTGAAATAAAACAACATTTGTTTTTAATTTCAAAAGAAAAACCTTCAGTATCTAAAACAGGAACTGAAACAATGTTTTTAGTAATCGCAGGAACATAATAACAGTTATTAAGAACCAAAACGAGTCCAGATGGAAGCTTGAGTTCATAGCTTCCAATAGCAAGTGCAGCAACATTTGCTCCATTTCCTACTCGAAGCATCATCTCTCCCTTTGCTAGCCTTTTACTCACTCTTAAGCCCTGCATGTTATTAACAATGTGAGCACCACAACCGGGTATCGAATACCCATGTGGAAGAGGAAGTAAGGTTAATTTCTACAACATAAACATTAGGTAACTCCTTACCTTCCATTTTCAACGGCATGTTGTGGGGAAATCCTGGTGAGTGGTAAGACCACCTACCGCAATAGAAGCACTAGCTTCCTCCTTTCTTCAAGTACTCCTCTATGTGGTTGATCAATAAATCGACAAGCGTGACTGTAGAGCCTTCATAATCATGAATTAGCTTGACGAGATCAAATCCAGCATGGAGTGAAAACAAAATAGTGTCATGAGCAGAGTCATCATCAAACGATCTCCCTAGGTTATCCATCTAATTGAGTAACTCAATCAGTTCCTTGACATGAGACCTAACTGACTGACCAAGTATGAGTTTCTTAGCCATTATCTTACAATGAATATTGTAAGTCTCAAACCTTACATTGTCAGTCCAGGAGTAATATACCATAGGAATCAAATCAACAATTTCTTTGACATTCTTGTCAATGATGCCTCCACTGCCTAATGCCCCTATGCCACCTCTATAGATAGCATGTAGGCATTCTCGCAGTAAGGTTGGCTCATAATCCTTAAACCTTCTCTTCTAACAAGTTAGAATAGAAGCTAACATGAGATTCCTGATTTTCTCTGCATTTGAAACATCTTTCGCATGCCTTTCAGGAGTTAACCCCACTGTGAATTTGCTTTCAATGGGAATGTATAACCGAGCTTTGAGCTTGTGGCTCTTAAGAACATTTCGTAGCTCATTTTCCCAATCCTTGAAATTTCTGAGATTTAGCCTTGTTTTCAATTTGGTTGGCAAGTTAGTGTTATCGTTAAAGCTATTCATCTACAAACAAAAACGAGGCAAAGTTCAATAATTATGTTTAATAAAATTTAAAGCACCATAAGCGAATTAAATAGGTTACTTTAAAACACTTTATTCAATATTAAATGATCCCAATTGAATTAAGTGATTCTAAGATCCTTTATTTGTGTAATAGTTGACCGGACTAAGGCCCTACCATCAAGCATTACATTTTCAAGGTAAGTAAACTCTTTACTAATTACAACTCTTGTAACTCTTGGTTAAATAATTACCCATCACATGTTTAATCATTACCCTTTGCTTCAAGGTTCTAAACGCTTTAGATAACCTTGTTGAGCACAACCAATTAAATGTGTAAAACGTGATTTACCCCAAATTACCTAAGATAACAAGTGACACCCTGCGGAGGCAGATCCACCACTCACGATCGAAGGGTTGTTGGGTATCTAATTGGAAAAGCAATCTCAATATTACTAGGACCTAGATTTATTATGTTGTGATTATTTAGTGAACTCTAGCTCATCATCACAAGCATCAATAAAATCTAACATGCACTACTAATTCATTAATAAAACATGACATAATATGGCCCCTTAATGCTAGGAAAACTAATAAAGCAAAAAGCTCCCACTTGAAACTTCATGGATCTCATCCACCTTGCTCCTTTGGGCCTTTACTCCATTGGCTTCTTGGATTAACTGCAACCTGTAATACTATTCTAATATATCTACTACTTAAATAAAATAAAATAAATTACAAAAATACTTAACGGTACGCATACCGTATTTAGATTACAAAAATACATCACGATGCACAGATTGTATTTAGAATCTATGAGCCATACTATTCTATATATGGCAAAAATAATATCATATACCATAAAAATTGCCATATAATAAATCACTCATCATGCTTTCCTAAACTACAACATCAAATGTTCAGGAAACATGGTACCTAATATCTCATATTTTAAAACTGTAATTAGATAATATCATATATTATTCATGACCAATTATAAAACATCATATATTTTAATTTAGATATATCAAATCTTATTTTAATCAGGAAAGATAAATCATATTTATTCTCCATGATTATCCTAACTAATTTAGGAGATTCTATCCTAATTACATAGCCAATCACATAGTTTTAAATCAATTATATCCTAAAATAATTATGGGATAATCTTATTATTTAATCAATTATTATCCATATAGAATCTTTTGCTAAAAATATCACAAAAACTTATCAAATTAACAACTTTAATTTTGACAATTATTTTTCAAAACTAAAAAATGATTTTTAAAATCTGAATTTTAAAATAAATAAAATAAAATAAAATATATTGAAAAATGCGCAAGCCACTGTGGTGTGGCCAGCTGAAGCCAGCCACGATGATTGTACACCGTCATGTGTACACTGCAAGCAGCGACGCGCAACAGCAGCAGCAATGCCGCGCAACGGTTGCATGGTGCTGTTGTTGCTCCTTCGCTGACCGGACCTGTTGCCCGCCCCCAACCCTCCCTCTTGGACCACCACTGGCGGCAGCCACCGTGGCTACGCCACCCAGCCGCGACTGCCGCCCAAAAACAGCCCCAAAAACATTTTTTTTTTTTTTAGATTTAATTTAATTAAACAACATTTGTTATAATTAAATTAAATTGGTCCAATTAATTTTAAAATTAAATCACATTCAATCTTAAAATTAGGGTTCTTCATGAAATTAATTCCCAATTCAATTTAACACTTAAATTAAATAGTTGATCATGCAAAATTCATAATTTATACAAGAAATCAAATTAATTAAATTCATGAAACATAACACAATCAAAATAATTCAAAAACCACAACACAAAATCAAAACTTTAGGGTTAAGGTTTCGAAATTTTTCAAATTAGAGTTTGGGTGGTCGAAATTTTCGAACAAAAGGGGAAAAATTCGGTCCAATTCTAGGCTAAAATCGAGCAAAATAAATCAACTTTAATGATTCCATATGTTAAATCACATTTAAAATAATAATTGCCCCATAATTAAATTATTCTCCCTCTTAATTGAATTAAAAATTGTGGACATTAAGGAATTATAATCAATATGTATATATGCATTAGGCTAACTGATACCACTGTAGGACTTTAGATACTATAAGCGGAATTGCATGAATCATATTCATAAGCATCAAATAACCAAGATCTATGCATAACACACAAAGAACACATAATTATACCTTTTAAGCGTGATTCCACGAGTGATCAAGCAAGAACTATAAGGAGAACGTAACTAGAACCCCAAACGTGATTCCTCTACTTGGTCTATGGGCAAGGACTAAACCTCCACTAATGCTAGTTAGTTGTGATTGAAAACTTTCAATCAACCTTCTACGGAGAGGAGAGGAACGAACAAGCCACGAACCACCACACCACCACCAAGTACCACCTTGGCTGGCGTCCGTACTGTAAGGATAGGGAGGAGGAGAGAGAGAAGGGCGTGCGTGAGAGAGAGAGAAAGAGAGATTAGGGTTAGGGAGCTTGGTTGCTTGCTTCACAATTCACTGTATGGGTAAATTATGACTTGTCATCAAAACCTAGGCAAGGACTCTATTTATATATCCCATACATAACTAGAGTCCATGTGAAGCCCAAACTCCTAATCCAATTCAATCTACTTTAGCCTTACTACTCACATGGCTTGTCATTACCTCATGAGGCCCATTAATGGGCTTCATACTTGTTCAATCCAATACCCTTGTGTGTGACCTCATAGGATCCATTCTATTGGATTTTGGACTATTTGACTAGCCCATAGATCATTTATAATATCTAGCAACAGACAATGACGACCCAAAAGAATGAACTAATTATCTCCATAATAGTGATCCTTGATATATCTAGTAATTGCACTTGACGAAGACATAAATCTTTCAGAACTAACTAAAGATATATACCAAAAACTATGGTAACTAAATATAAAGATATACATAATATAAATAATTATAGAATATATTGTAAATATATTCTAACACACCCCGTCAGTCGAAGCGGGAGGTTCTCGTATGCTTAGACTATCCCTGAAATCATTAAATAAAACGCGTGGAAGCCCTTTCGTAAAAATATCTGCAATCTAGTAACGGGACGATACATGAAGCATACGAACTTCGCCACGAGCCACCTTCTCACGGACGAAGTGAATATCCATCTCAATGTGTTTAGTGCGTTGATGTTGTACTAGATTACCGGATAAGTATATTGCAATCACATAGTCACATTGTAACAATAAACCAGAGTAGCCTTTTGAATAGGACAATGCAACTCTAGAAGCAAGTTTCGGATCCAACATGAATCAAAAACAACATTAGCAATACCCCTGTACTCCGCCTCAGCACTACTATGGGATAAAGGGGGTTGCCGTTTAGAAGATCAAGAAATCAGATTATCTCCAAGAAACACACAATAACCAGATGTCGAACGACGAGTGTCGGGACAACCTCCCCAATCTGCATCTGTGTAAGAGACAATACGAGCAATATTGGACTTATATAAGTGGAGACCAAAAGATAAAATACCCTGAATATAGCGTATTATGCACTTAAGTGCACTCATATGCTCATTAGTCGGAGCATGCGTATGAAGACAGATTTGCTGCACAACATAAGAAATGTCGGGCCTAGTGAAGGTGAGATACTAAAGAGCACCTGCAAGACTACGATACTTAGTCGGATAATCATACGGGGTATCTGCGCTGGCACCAAGTTTGGGCTTATTATCAACAGGAGTAAGGCAGGGGTTGCAATTAGTCATTCTGGCACGTTCAATGATATAAGCAGCATACTGTGACTGGAATAAGAACAGACCATGGGCATGACGAGTGACTGCAATACCCAAAAAGAAACTCAAAGGACCAAGATCCTTCATAGCAAATTCAGATGCCAAGAGAGTCACAATATACTTACAAAGACAGTCAGAAGAAGCAGTAAGTATAATATCATCAACATATAACAGAATATAAGCCATTTTAGAACCATTCTTGTATATGAATAAAGAGTTATCTAACTTACTGTGAGAAAACCCAATGGTAGCAACAAAATCAGCAAATCTTTGATACCAAGCTCTAGCAGCTTGTTTAAGACCGTATAAGGACTTCTTTAAAAGGCAAACATGATCTGGAAATTTTTGTCATGAAATCCCATGGGTTGATGCATATAAACTGTTTCATTTAGATGACCATGTAAGAAAGCATTCTTAACATCCACTTGATGAATATGCCAAGATTTAGAGAGGGCAATGCTGAAAACCGTTCTAATGGTGGCCGGTTTGACCACGAGGCTAAATGTGTCATCACAATCAACTCCCTGCTGCTGAGTTTTCCCATCACCTACAAGACGAGTGCTCAAAAGAACCGTCAGATTTATGTTTATGACGAAAAATCCACATTGACTGAATAACATTCACATTAGGCGGCCTTGGCAGTAATTCCCAAGTCTTATTTTCAATTAAAGTATTAAACTCATCCAACATTGCATTTTTCCAATTTTGATCATGAAGAGCACTAATAGGATTTTTCGGGATAGGTGATATATCCGTATTAGTGGAGATGTGGAGATTAGAGAAATATTTTGGATTTGGTTTGTATATGTCATTGTCTGCACGTGTGGTCATGCGGTGGGACACGGGAATAGTGGGTGCAGATTGTGGATTTGAGGGTCAAGGAGTTGGGTCAGCTAAGTTAGGAAGGTCCAAGATAGGCGTTGGGTTGCTACTGGGCCGTGAGTGAGGTTGGCCCATGGGAGAAGTGATTAGAGAAGAATTATGAGTTAAGGGTGACTCACGGATTGGGCCTTTGTGGGAGTGCGGCCCAGGTGCTGGAGAAGAAGATTCGGTGTGTGTATTTTGGCCAAATTCCGTGTTTGTTGGATTTTGGTGTTGCAGAATTAAATTCAATATAGCTGGATTGAAATTATCACCAAAGCAATCATAATAATAAGAGGGAGTGGTTTTGTGAATGTTTGAAAACGGAAACTCATTTTCAACAAAACGAACATGCCTACAAATTATGATTTTACCACTAGACATCTCATAGCATTTAAAACCACGATGATTAGGGGCCGGGCCAAGATAAGCACAAGGGGTAGATCTTTCTTGCAACTTGTGAATAGTAGTAGATGGGAACAATGGGAAACATAGACATCCAAATACACGCAAATCCGAATACAAAGGGTCACTTTGATATAGGATTTGAGTGGGGGATAAGTAATTTAATACTTTAGAGGGAAGAATGTTGAGTAGGTATGTTGCCATGGAAAGAGCATGATGCCAAAATGAGAGTGGCATAGAGGCATGTGAGAGAATTATGCGGATGATATTATTTATAGATTTTATGTGCCTTTCGGCCTTTCAATTTTAGGGAGAAGGATGGGGATAAGAGAGGCGATGAAAGAACGAAGGCCATGTTGATCAAAGAATTGTTTAAGAGTGCCATTAACATATTCCGTTCCATTGTCACATTGAAAGGTTTTTATATTACGTTCAAATTGGGTCTTGACTAAAGCATGAAAAGATAAAAATAATTGCTTAACTTGTGATTTGTTAGCAATTGGAAAAGTCCACAAAAATTTGCTATAGTCATCTAAAAAAAGAACATAATAACGGTGCCCGGAATTGCTAGCAATAGGAGAAGTCCAAAGATCACTATGAATAATATCAAACGGCAAGAAAGTATATGACAATGAGTTATTAAAAAGAAGTTTAACATGTTTCCCAAGAGGAAAAGATGAGAAAAAAGATTTACAAGCCTTATTAAAATCAATAAACTTATTACTACGAAGAGTATTGATAATAGCATCGCCAGGATGACCTAAACGAGTGTGCCAAACATCATGAGATAAAGTAGTAAAAGCTGAATGGTTAGTTGAGGTGGCTTGTGAGTTTAAGAAGAGAGGATATAAGTCCCCGACACTGTCACATCTCATTAGTCTGTTCCCCCTTTGTAAGTCATAAACAGAAAAACCAAAAGGGTCAAAAGAAATAGAAACCATATTGTCAGTGGTGAACTTACGAACAGAGATTGGATTTTTAATGAGTTTAGGTGCATGCAACACATTTTTTAGGACAAAGGGAGGATGATGTGGTGGTAAATTAGTGCTACCGTGACCAAGAACGGGAACTAAATGACCACTACCAACTACAATGTTATGATTTTTATTGCTTGAATTGAAATAAGAGGAGAGAATACCTACATTCGCCGTCATGTGAGATGTTGCGCTGGTATCCATGTTATAGTTCCCATCGGGCTGTGAGAACGAAAAAGCATGCATGGCGGCTTCAATGTCGGTCAGAGTATAGCTGGCTGCAAAAGGATCCAAAACAGGAGCAATTGCATTGAATGCTTGAGGCCTCGGCCCAAGCACACCAGGGCCCACCATAAGATTTTTAGGCCGAGTATTGTGGTCTTAGCTGCCACGAATATGCAGGGAATGGACATGGTGGAATTGTCCACCCTCCCCAACTTGGCTGCCCCTGTGGCCACGGTGACTAGGCTTACTGACGTGGTTGTTGTTTCTGATTTGGCGGCTGATTGGACTGACCACCATTGGTCCTACCGTGTTGATTGGTCCCCTTCCCTTTCCCTTTATTTTTAGAGCTATTCGTGCGCCCTTTATTATTGTTGTTGTTTCGCTTGGGAACAGAGGAAGGAGAGTCAGTTGATGTAGCCACCAAAGCGCCGGTGCGGATCCCAGAGCCACCTGACTCGCGGGCTGTACAAGCCTTAATTGTACGCTCTGCCATCTTCAACCTTGAGCGACAGCTTTCAAAGGATGGTAACAACTCCTGGTTTTGGATAAAATCCACGGTGCCACTAAAAGCTTTCGGTAGAGAGCCGGTTAGCCGTAATACCAATCTGTTGTTTGACACTGGAGCATCAACGTCGGCAAGTCTATCGGCAATAGATTGAAGGTAGTTGCAGTAAGTGTCAATGGAGTTATGGTCCTCGAAGAGAGCATTGGTGAATTCCTCATCAAGGTGTGTAGCCCGAGACGCCTTATTGTCCTGGAATAGAGCTTCAAGGTGTTTCCATGTCGCCTTTGCAGTGTCATCACGTTTGAGGATAGCATAGAGAAGGTTAGAGGATATTGTGCCGTAAATCCATTTAAGGACAGTGGCATCAAGGCGTTTCCATAATGAGAGATCCTCGGATTTAGCCTTGTTATAAGCAGCCTTGGCTGCCTCCTCTGTTGGGGGAACCAGGTGATCATAGAGATCGTGAACCCTAGCAAGAATTTGTGAATAAGGCAGCCCAAGAATGGTACATACTCTGCTCGTTGTCTAACGTGACAGGGACAAGAGATTTCACATTGCTAATGGTAAGTGCAGGATGAAATTTCTGGGACTCGGCCATGGAGATGAGAGGAAGAAGAAAGAAGAGAATAGAAGAAGCTAGGGTTTAATGGAGAAAAGGATCGAAACCGTGTCTAATACCATTAAGGAAATCAATTCCGTGCCATTTCATTCCAAGTCACTTGAAATTATACAAAAATACAAGCCTCAAGCTAGGCTACAAAATCTCTAACTGATTATCCTAATCGGTAGAGTTGACTATCTATAAGATATACATACAAAACTAACTAAAGATATATACCAAAAACTATGGGTAACTAAATATAAAGATATACATAAATAATTATAGAATATATTGTAAATATATTCTAACATACTCTCACACAGAAAATGCGCTAACCGACTGAGTAAGTAACCCCTACAAGTAACTCCCAAATAAGTAACCCCTACAAGTAACCCCTAAGTAAGTAACCCCTGAATAAGTAACCCCTACAAGTAACCCCCGAATAAGTAACCCCTACTAGTAACACCTACAAGTAACCTCTGAATAAATAACTCATACAAGTAACCCTCAGTCGGTCAGGAGTTACTTTCACACAGAAAACATGTTAACCTACTGATCGAGTAAGTAACCCCTAAATAAGTAACCCATACAAGTAATTTTTGAATAAGTAACCCATACAAGTAACATCTGAATAAGTAACCCCAATAAATAACCCCTGTCACACGTTGTGGCCAGCCACACAGAAAAGTTGTTGTTCCATAAATACAACTACTTTTTTAAAAATTCTTTCATCCCCATATATCCCCCAACTCGCCAGCCACCACTGCTTGCAACTCAATCACCACATTCCAACAATTACCCCTCACCACCCATGCCCAGCCACCACCATCAAGTCGCCACTGACCATGTCAATAAAACTCGACCCCACCATCCCACCCTTCCTCTTTAAATTCTCCCAAGCAACCACCACTTCAAAGCGAGGGAACCGAGGAACAACAAGGAAGCATGGTTTAGGTTTGGCTAACGGTGGTTTGGGTGACGACGGAGGTTTGGCTGACAACTACGGAGGGGGGAAGAGAAGGAAGCCGACATTTAATTTGGGGATGTTAACCCCAAAATTGGTCAGGGTGGGGAGGGAGAGAACCAGATAAAGGGAAGGGTGTGGTCGACAGTGGAGGAAGGGGTCGGCAGGGGGTTGGTCGGTGGGGGGGCGACTGCCGGTGCGAGAGGAGAGAAGAAAGTGGACTGGGGTGGAAGCGTGGTTGACGGCGGCTTCTCTGCGGTGGTTTGGGGATTTTAATTGTTTTTATTAATTATTAATAAAATTACTTAATTATAAAATAACCAATCTTATTTTGACACTTGGCATAATTGACTCAAACAGTCGATTACCCCTAAAACCAACAGGTCACGACTCGTTTTGAGATAATATTATATAAAGGTCGACTTATTTTAAGTTAATTTAAAAGTTGACTTATTTTAAACTAACCGCGCAAAAATTGTTTTATTTTTGACAAATTTTCAAAAAAAATAAAACCTTGCATTCTGACTTTCTCATTCTCCTTCACTTTCACTTCCACTTTCTATATCGTTAAGATCAATAGACCCCCCACTCAAATTACTCTCATATTCAATCTACAAATTTCATTCTCCATGTCACATCATCTTCAAATTAAATCCATTTTGGGCATTGATTTTTTGGGCATGGATAATTAAAACTTCATGGGATTTTCTTGAAATTCCCTATCTCAATATTTTCAGTCAATTCTAAAACTCAACACCACCGCATTTCCGCCTTCGCCACTGCCAATCTTTCGCCTTCTCCACCGCCATACGCCACTGCCGATCTTCCGCCTTCACCACCGCCGTCCGCCGCTGCCTTTGCCGCCTTCACCACCAATTTAGTTTTTTTCACTTACCAAGATTTGATTTTGTTTTTTATTTTATGTTGCTTGGTTTGGAGGAGTATAATTAATTTTGCATCTGATTATCCCCGAATAATTGAAGATATTTTTGGAAAGAATTCTACATCCTTTCTTGTATTACTCATTTCCTAAATTTTTTTTTTTTTTATAAGTATCTAAAATGGAAACCGCTACTTGAGGGTTAGTTTGGCATTGTTTTTTTTTTTTAATTTTCTGTTTTTTTTTAAAAAAAACTAAAAAAGGAAACAAGAAAAAAGTGTTTTCACTTTTTTATTGTCAGTTTTCTAAATTATCACGATTGACTAATTTTTTATTCATTATATAACATATATCATATGATTTTGAAAATCAAAAAACCAAAAAACAGAAAACCACAACATTAACCATGTGATGTAAGCATAAACTAAAGAATCTAAGTGTTAAAAGTAAAGGTATATTGGGTATTTGCAGTGTAAACAGAGACATTTTGTTTCCTTAAATGGATATGGTGCAATATTTGTAAAACTTCCTTAAAAGACAAGTGATGCAATAATTAAAAAACGAAGGAAGTATACAATTAATTACTATTTTTTAAAAATAAATCTTTCAAAAAGTTTACTCATATCTTAATGAACATATACAAATTAAAGATGAGCATTGAATACTACAAAATTTAAAGTATAAAGAATAAAAAAAGACGGAGGAAGTATCTATGTTTTGACTGTGCACATTTTTAAAGATGTATTAACCATAGTTTTTTTAGCACCGTATTATTAACAAATTTTATAGTGAAATATGTTGTTAAATAAGCAGTTTGTATTAGATTAAAGTTTTATAATATCAACTTTTTCTGTTCTTTTATAATCGCAATATATGTTTGAAAATTTACGCTATTCACACACAATTTTTTGTTCGTCCTTTATGGTTTATACGTTAGAAAACAATATACGGAGTATTCATGTGTGATATTGTTATGTCTCAAAATATACTTTTATAATATCAACTTTTTATCATTTTTACTAAAATAATACAACTTAAGATATTTTAGTTATAAAATGTGCTTTGGCACAGGTGAAATCCCCATCATTGCAATTGAAAGTAAAACAAATGGAGGGAATATATTTAAGGTCAAATCAATGAATTTGACATGTGTGTCAAATTTCACCGTGTTAATTATTCTAAGAAAAAGGTATATAAAATAACAAAAAGTGGTGTACTATAATATTAGGAAATCGAGTGGTGTTGTGTTTGATTAATGCGGAACAAGTCAATGAAAATTAAGAACAAGACTAGCGATAAAAGAAAATAAACAAAGAAGACACAAGGATTCACGTGGTTCGGTCAAATTAGACCTACGTCCACATGTGGGCGTATTCGAGAGGTTCTTCACTATAATGGAGAAAGAACGAGAGAATAATACAAGAAGTCCTAATATTAGTGACTCTCTTAATTGTGATCTAATTAATCGCCTAAAAGGTCCTTTTATAAAATAAGATAACACTAATAAACCCTAAATTATTCCCCAAATTTGAATCAAATAGCTGCCATAGAAAAAATATAATATAGTTTTAGGAAACATTATGTAAAATACGCTATGCTTCAAATTGGACCAAAAACGTCTCACTCGACCAGGTACAAACATGCCATGCAGATTACATTCCATACATGCCCCTTCCAAAAGGCCAAGGCAGAAACTTCAAATTTAGAAAGTCTGACCAGGCACGAACGTGCCAACTTCGTTAGCAATGTTCCAGCTTCCTCAATACTTAGTAAAACTGCCATTACTTTCTCATTTCTAATCGGAATTGTGCGTATGGGTATGACCAGTCGTTAGAGAACTTTTGAAACACGAGTTGTCACCTACAACTTGAATCACCTCATAATTACTTAATGATTGAGAGATATCTGCATTTAAAGTCAGCTCTACTAGATTTCGAATCACAAATTAACATAATTTATTCTTGATACCATTGTTGCTTTATTAGTCATGCATGCAATTATTACTACTTTTTTTTTCTTTTTTTTTTTTTTTTGTTTTTTTGAAAGATACTTCCTCAGTTTAATTACACCTATCATTCTAAATTTTACAATATTTATCATCCTTAGTCGTCTACTTTGTGCGGAATACATAAGAGATTAGTCCCAATAATACACACTCGATCTAACACTCGTTCAATAATCACTATCCAAAAAGGGGGGGGGGGGGGGGGGGGGAAATCTGACATGACCTATATACATATCACAAGTGAAAATGATTGTTGGTGAGAGCTCGCTATCAATGGATTCATATGAGACCGTCAATTATTTTTTACATATTTTTTTTATGGATCAAACTAATACTACTAATTATTGTACTACGTTAATTTTGCCTCACCACAATAATTATTGAGATCAATGGGTTTGTTTCTTGCTAGCTTGATTTAATTGATGTGATGGATTTGAACACGAGGCTCAACAAAGCAAATTTTAGCTATAAGCATTGTAAATTATACTTGTAATTATTTTTGTTACTTAGCCCTATAGTATAATATTTCGTATTTGGTTTAATTGATTGGGCAAAAACTCCACCGCGTTTGTCACCCAATTGATAATTTAGGCGTTGGGGTAAAGGATATATACTCCTCGTGTATAAATAAATGAAACGTTTTGCCTTTTTGCACTATTTATCTAATTCATTTTGACTAATATTGTGATTTATACGTAAAAATAAATATAATCATGTGAGTACTTGTTGGAATCGTCTCAATCAATAGTTTATTAATATTCAATTGTTGTAATTTTTAATTTATTTATTGATAACTAAAGATATTTGAAGTCACAGTTTTGCAATGGCATATGTACACAAGAGAAACATTTCATTTATTTAAACACAAAGGGAGTAACAATCTCGTAAAATATAGATCATTATCCCTTAAAGTAACAAGTTGATGTAATGAGCCTAACAACAATCAATAACTATATACTAAAAGACACACCAGCAATGACACATGTCAATTTCTGGTGTGTTCTTAGTATATTTTTTTTTTAATAATTAATTACTAAATATTATTTAAGGAAGTTATTTAAAAAAAAAAAGTTTGTTTTTTTGGCAACTATATAAATGAGCAATAATATTTACCATTTTTATGTTGATACTCAATTAATTACGGAATAATAAGGGAATATATAATCTTTTTCTAGAAGATTTATTTTTGATGGAATATTTTTTAAGAATATGATCTTGATCAAATATTCCATGTTACTTCAATTTTGTTCAAGATATTAAATTTTTTTTATATTTTATGCTATAAATAAATTAATTTGTCAAAAGTAATTAAAATAACGTACCGTGCATGGCACGGGATCTAACCTAGTTGATAATAATGTGAAGGTACATTTCCAATTTCTTCTTTCAAAAAGAACTAGATATGAAAGTAGCTGGTCTAATTGTGACTTAAGATCACTAGATTTCCAATTATGCATGAATTACTAATACAAAGCACTTCTCCCACATTGACCAGTAATAAGAAACGATGGAGATGTCACTCAAGTTAGAGTATAAAATATGGGTCAAACAATCGATTAAAGCATACCTTTCTCGGCCTTTTGGCTAAGATCAAGTGTAGTATCTGTTCTTATCAGTTTAATATCTGATACGTGAGTCATTGACTCACAACGATATTAAATTTATTTTTTAAGGGGGAGGATTCATCACGGTAGCTTGCTATCGGGATCCTTAAGCGTCGCCTTTGCGTTACACTATTGCAAAGGCCTGGCGCACCTCACCAAATTGAAACCAAAACTCTTGTTGATTTAGACTGTTACAAATAAGGACTCTTAACATTTATTTATGGTGAATGTGAGCCAATTTCCCTTTTTACTTTGTTTGGTTTTCTGTAAGGGTGTATATAAGCCGGTCCAATTTGAGATCAGTTCAATATTGATTCGTGAATGAGGCATAGTTTATGAATGGTTTGTGAAAAACTCTTTTTTTTTTTTAAATTTTTATTACTCAAGCCGAGTTCATTAAGAAGCTTTCTTCATGAATGAACTCTTCATGAACGAACTATTTAAATGAGATTTGCGCTTTTGACATTTGCTGATCTCATAATCGCATAGTATTCAATATTTATTTATTTTTTATTTAATTTTTTTTTTTTTTTTTGAAGAAACGCATAGTATTCAATCTTATCATATAGTATAGCATCATTTTATTTGATAAACCGACTAATTTAAATCAATAGTTAATGACTCGTACACTTAACTCCTTACATATACCTCTTCAGTCTTCATTGCCCTTTATTCTGGAAAACACGAAACCCATTAGTATGAAAATAAGCGGTCTAAACTCCACACTAACCTTTCCATTTATTAAATGAAAAGCGTAAAGAACGAATCATTACTTTGATACGTAGTACAAGTATATTAATATACTCCCTTCGTTCCTTAATTACAGACAAATATCTCAAAAATTACGGGAATTAAGGAAGATGGAAATAGTTGAAAAATATTACATGGGAAAGATAAAAAGTAGAAAAGGTTATATCAGAATAATAAAAAATAGAAAATATTGTATAGGAAAGATAAAAAGTAAGTAATGATTTTTTTAGTATATGTGTATTTTATATGGAAAAGATAAAAAGTAAGTAATGATTATGTGATATTTTTAGAAATAGGCATAATATTTTGAGAAACCCAAAATAGAATATTTGCCTGTAATTAAGGGACGGATGGAATAGAAAGAATTTCTCAAATTATCCCACATTGAGAAGCTACAAAAGTAATGAGAAGAATCCAGTATAAGAAGGAATTGAGTGACATTGGAGACTTACCTGGACGGGGTCAATGAGTGATCAAGAACACTCATGGCCTAGGATGATAGCTTACATTGCACTCGGGAAGCGTATCTTCTGAAGATCTTTCCAAGTGGTAGAGTCTACGTCCCTCTTTTGTATTAATCGCAACACAAGGGTGTTCACAAAATTTAAGAAAATTTATAGGATGGGGCCTAAAAGAGAATTTTTTATAATATAAAGCATTGTTAGGAGTGAGAAAGAGTAGTGTAAATGAGGTTGGTATGAAAAGGAAATAATAAAATATTTGTGAAAGTAAGGTTAGTGGGAGAGAAATTATAAAATAATGATGGGTCCTTTTCAGATATTGAAGTGTTGCAATTAATATAAAACGGCTGTAAAAAAAAAGTGTTGCGATTAATATAAAGCGGAGGGAGTAATTTGTAATAGTGGAGGCCTGCGTTCGCGCGGCCTGTATCCATTTCTATTCTAAAAATTGTAGCTCTAAGTTTATCTTTTTTCATTAATAAGATTCTAAAAATTTTATTAGAAATGTCTTTGGCCATAAATATATATATATATATATATATATATATATATATATATATATATATATATAACGAACCATAAAAACTTTATATTAGCTATATATATAAACAACGAAGTTTATGCGTAATCTATTCAAACATTGTCCACGACAAGCTAAGATCATCAATTTTAGACAATGTCAGATATGTATCCTTCTTCTCATAGCTGATATAAGACTATAGAGGGGGATACAGGAACCTAACCATCAAACAGCGAGGTTAAGTCTAAAGGGGGAGGACTATAAAAAAAATTACGTGAACGGCAGGATTTGAACAGCAACATGATTTTCTGTCATGTTTGATACCTAATTCGGCATTTCCATGAATCATACCAGATTTGAATGGAGAGGTTATGACTTTACCTAGTTACCCTGTACCAAAAAAAAACTCAAAATCATGGCCAATTACGAGTATAATGATCATCTACTTAATTTGAGGCAATATGACCTATAAAATTTAACACATAAATTTCACTCAATTTTAACATCACACTGGTTCCATATTTTTAAACTAGATTTGCTGGGAGTTTCTCCACTTAATGAGCAAGCACACGGTATTCTTTAGTAAAAGGCGAAAGAATAGTTTGCTCTGTGCTCACTACGTAGCTGCGTGAAGATTACAAAAATGAGGCGAACTTATTTATACCAGTTTTGTAGCTTCAATCATTAATCTAGTCCATGTGGGTTTAATCTGCTTAGTTTTTTTTAATCATTTATTTATTTTCTTTTTTTTAACTTACTTCCTCACCTCTAATAATTCATCTATCAGCGTTTTTAGGATAATTTTTTTTTTTTAATTATCAATTTTTGATTTTTTTTTTTAATTGTTAATTTATGATTTTATTAAGTCAGCGTTTTTAGTGTAATTTTTTTTTATTATTTTAAAATTAAAAATTACGATTTTTTTTTTTAAAAAAAGTCAACATGTAAAACGTTGTCTCAGACAGTGTTTTACACTTTGAATTTTTTTTTTAAAAATGCAGGTTATAAAACGCTGTCCGAGACAGCGTTTTATCCCTGAATCTTAGTTTGGTAAATACTTTGCCACGCATCCATTTTGCAAAATACTTTGCAAATAGGACTTAGTTTGGGAAAATGTCCCAGTCATTAACTATCGTTTTACAATCACTACCCATGAATATAACTTCAACCAGCAACGGATGAAAGTTCTACATACAGTTCTACGAAGTATATTGATACTAGTATTAAATTCACACGCAGTTTTAATTACTCCCCCCGCTCTTAAATATTTTAGACGATTTGGCTTTTATTAGAACTTTAACTACAAATATTTTTATTATACATAAGTGATAAGCCAACAACATTATCTTATTACTTGTTAACATAAAATTAACAACAGTATTAAAAAATACATATATATATAAAAAGCGTGGACGGCAGGATACGAACCTGCGCGGGCAAAGCCCACATGATTTCTAGTCATGCCCGATAACCACTCCGGCACGTCCACAACATTTGTAAAAATTCATTCATATTAATTTTGTAACCTTCTTTCTGTTAAAGATGCTAATTGTGAATGCATCATGCGACATTTTAGACCTGTATTGGCCAGTTAAATATATTTTGTATCATAATTTAACATGCATTGATCCGAAAAAAAAAAAAAAAAAATAGTAAAATTATTATTAAATCTTCCTTAGTTTCATTTTTCAAGCATTACAGTTTGATTTATACATTTTTTTTTTCTTTAGGTATTTATTTTGTCTGACACATAGTTTTAATCTATTGGTCATGTACTCCCTCTGTGTTTTACAAGTGTTGCAGTTTGACCGGTACATACTTTTAGACAATTTAATTGACTTAAATAAAATAAGAGGTAAGTGGGGTATTCAGAGTATTAAAAAATTATAAAAGAAAAATAATGGGTTAATAGTTTATTGAAAAGTAATGAATGTGAGAGGAAAAAAGTAGTAGTGGATTTAGGTGGGTATTATAAGAGGAGAGATATATAATATTTAAATGTAGTTTTTGCCAAAAAAAAAAGTGTAACACTTACTAAAATACGGTCGAATTTAGTAAGTGTAACACTTATTAAAACAGAGGGAGTAGGTATTTTATCATTTGACTTTCATTACAAATTTATAAATATCTCACATAATTATATATTTTTTTATTTGAGTGTGCATCGTGCTAATGCAAGGGTATTAATAATAGTATCATAGAACTAAATTTGGAGTAACTCTTTTTGAGAAAATTATCGGGATAAAAGAATATAACTTTGTATTTAAAGATACTTTGGCCTAGGAGGAAGTAATAATAATACTTTGGCCTTTGCACATTCATAGTTCTATACGAAATATAGCAAAAGCAATTCAAACCAAAATCGAACCAAATCGTACATTTTTATCCATTAAGAAAGAGCATGCTATTAATTTGACTAGTAGTCTTACTATAAGTCTATAACATAAATTATTTTGTGATACAAATGATTAAAATGAATAATACGGCAGACACATGTACATACATACGGAATAATTAATATGATCCCAAGATTCTCACCACTCTTAAGTTATGAATCGGAGGAGAAAATTTTTACTTTTGACACAGTCTTATAACCTCTACACTTTAGACCCCAAGAAATACTTTTTACTATGAATTCGTAGAACTTTCCCCTAGGAAAAGGGACTCCTTCCAGAAATTCTCAACGGCCACAGTCAAAGCCGAGGCCGGAGAGGGGGTTTGGAAATAGTTTTCAACCAGCAATTGACGCGCCTCGGTTATTACCTCACTAGCTGCGTCATTGCCCCAAACGCAAAGATGAATAATACACTGAGAGTTTTCTCGGTTATATACTGGTCTCATAGGTTGTTTATGTTTTGAACTATTCAAAAATAAGAACCTCAATACTACCCACTACACGAGAAAGTCTATGCATATGATATGACTTTAAAACCCCAAATAGAATATGCTAGACAGCCTAACTAAAAGTATTGTGACTATTTTTTTTATGAACAACAGTTAATTTGTCAATTCGTTGTTGATTGATTATAGAAAATGAAGAATGTTAAAACTAGATTTGCTAGGATGTCCTTTTAAGAACTCCCTTCAAAAATAAACGTATGCCACTAAAAGCAGCGAGCACACGGTATTCTTTAGTAAAAGGCGAAAGAATAGTTCGCTCTGTGCTCACTGCATGGCTGCGTGAAAATTTTAGAGATGAGGTGAACTTATTTATATCAGTTTCGTAGCTTAGTTCTTACTTTTGGTCCATGTGGGATTAATCTGATTTTCGGGATACTGCTCTAAGTATTGGGGTGTGAATGTGTGATCTCTAACCCACTAGACTAAATGGGAATGTATAAGTCTGAGCTGAGTTGAATTTGGATTCTAGTTAAAAAAAAAACAAAAAAAAAAAAAAAAATGGTGATGGGTTATTAGTCCTAAACTAGGTTGAATTCGATTCAAACTCAGCCTATTATCGCCTTGGTGTTGATATTTTTATTTAGAGTTATGCTATAAGAAACAATTTGGTGGTCGAATATGAAACACAAAGTAATCTTTGTTTTTTTTTTTTTGGTGTTTAGAGCGCTACAAGGACTGGTGATGACAATCGATGCTAAGATCTCTTGAAACCGAGATAGAAGCTCTAACCACTTGAGCTATCCCTCACTCTCATAAAGTAATCTTTGTAAGATTGGATTCAAATACTAAATGAAAGTGGGAAATTGGACGAATCAATAAGTTGTAAAACTTGTAGTAGACTTAATTGGGTATGCAATATAGTCGAATCTATTGGAAAATTTAACAATGCAAGCAACTGATTCTATCAAAAAATAAATAAATATTTGTTTGTGAAGACTCTATCTTGATGTGCTTAAGTTATTCTAACTTTATGATGATGGAAGTCAAACCCAAAACTCAATTAACCCAATATGTAACAGGTTATGGGCTGTGCAAATTGTTCAATATTATGTTTGAATTTAAAGCCCAATACACATGACAAAGTTAATGCTTTGGGTTGGACGAATATTTTGGGCTGGATGGTTGTTGAGCCTATTTCGCATATATACTTATCTTGTGATATATTCTGATTATATTTTTTTTTATCAAGATAAATCTTTGATAATGATAAGATAATATTCTCTAACAGATTTATTTTGCAGATTCCACGAAATAAAGGAAAATGATGATTTTATCATATTAATATTTGAATGTGTTATTATCCTAACAACTTCTGTTTTCAGATTCAAATAAAGCTGTTTATTTCCCTTGAAGATAGGCTGGAAATTTTTGCTGATTTGAACGTTAGTTTTGAAGCCTAACTAATAGTGAGCGTTGAACAATTAAAACAACGTTGAAGATTAAACGGCTGCTTCAAAATTCAAATTAAAAGTTCCAACTCTACAACTCTTATAAATAGCGTACAAGACTGCTGAAGAATTACAAGAATTATCAAGCTTCATATTCTACGCTAAAGCAAGAGTTGTTTAAACACATTTTCTCTCTAGTTCATAAAATAGTTGGACAACCGTAGGCGGAGATGTAGGCATATTTATTGCCGAACTTCATAAAATATCGATGTGCCTTGTCTCGTTTTTATTTTGCTTTATCTTACTCGTTTTTTATTTCTGTTTCAATTCGCAAGTTTATAATCTGAAGTATTTACAAAGTCTGTTTTTAAGTTTTGAAATAGATCTCAAAGCCTTGACATTGAAAAGTGAATCAGTTTATTCCGCTTTGAAACTGATTTCAAGACCTTGAGATTTATATTTACGAAAATTTTCCATACTCTATTCAACCCCCCTTATAGAGTATATTTATTATTTATTCCATTACCCTATTGATCCTTTAGTTTGAACTATAAATTTGGTAAGATTGTATGAAGTTCGAACGTATAATTTGAGAAAGATCTAAGATATTTGTTTGCATAACGTTCAACTAGCTACAAATTCTTATAATTGACAGACAATAAATACCTTAAAGTTTATGGGAATGTTAAAGTTTATGCAGCATGGGCCATCCTCATACTCAGGCCATCGCTCAATAATTCCACTTGAAAGTGAGGGTGGATGAGATTTGAACTAGTGACCTTTGTGTCACGTTGGCTCCGATATCATATTAAAAGACCAATTCAACCAAAATCTTATGCTGATGGTTGAAGCCTAATAATATGTTTTATACTCTATCAGGGAAGACACTTAAGGATATCGTTTTATAAAATGATTGTATAGGGCCGCTTAGCTTGTTTAACAAAACTAGCTATAGGGATTAACCCTTGTTTAGTTGTTTGGATACAAGAGTAAAAAGTGGAAATAAGAGAAGAGACATAATAAAGGAAGACATATAATCTACAGGTTAGCTAAAAATTGTAGGGGGCTGGTGAGGGAAATGGATGGGAAGGAAATGAAAGGAAATTTTCTTTTATCAATTGTTTTAGAATAATTTGTTCAAATTTATAAAGATTTGGAAGGAAAATAAATTTTACAAACTAAAATTATTATGAGAAGACACATTTACCCTATTATTTTTTCTAAAAATAAAATAAAATAAAATAAAATAATCTATGCTCTCCAATTCCTCACGAAACTCTATTTGCTAAGCTTCTCTTTAATTCTGCGCTCTTCAATTTCCCCCATTTTGATTCTTGGGTTTCCAAAATGCAATTTAACTTTGATTTTGCTAGGTAATTTAATTCATATTTTGCGATTTTTTTCTTTTTATCTTCGGAATTGTACAATAAACCAGCAAAAATATTGTAAAAGAGGTGGTGATTTTTTTTTATGTAGGTGCTTAAATAAAATAAATGAAAAAATGGGTGGTTAAATGGTGTTTTGAGGGGTGAAACAAAGCAAATTTTCCTTTTTTTTTAAAATAATAATAATAATGATGATGATGATGATGATGATAACAATAATAATAATAATAATAATAATAGTAATAATGATAATAATAATAATGATAATAATAATGATGATGATGATAATAATAATAATAATAATAATAATAATGATAATAATAATAATAATAATAAATCGCGAGTGCACATCAGTTGTTAAACGACAACAGCAACAAAAGAGTATTGCTAATGTTATTCGTACTTGGAGTGAGCCGGGTGGTAATATGTTGCTTTTGCGGGAAGCTTTGGCAGCTGGGTCTCCTCCTTTGATGGATGCTGACGAGGACCTTGATTTGGAAGAGCGTAATATCAAGCAGTGTCACAGGAAGATTTGTGATGGCCATTACACTGCTGCAGTCCAAGTTCTTTCTTCTTTTGGCTTTGCTCCTTATAATGAGGTCACTCTTGTGAATTTACAGTCAAAACATCCTTCTTCTCCAGCTCCATCCTTGCCTGATATACCTGTTGATCACTTTCATCTCGTTGCTACTTCTGCTGTTATTTTGGACCGGCTTAAGAGTTTTCCATGTGGCACTTCATGTGGTAGCTAGGGACAGTTTACGTGCTCAACACCTTATGGATTGCTTGAGTGGTGCTGCTGTGGTTGTTTCAAATGAGTTAGTTGATTCTATTTTTGGAGTGGTTAATCTTTTTCTAGCTGGAAGATGTCCTATGGAACTGGTGGAGTATATTGCTAGTGCTCCTCTCACACCTCTAGTTAAGCCCGGTGGTGGTATTGGTCCTATAGCTTTGGGTACTGTTTGGCGGCGTTTAGTTTCGAAGGTCGGTGTTGTTATGGTTGGCCAATCTTTGGGAAGTTACTTTGATGATCTTCAATTTGGTGTGGGAGTTTTCGCAGGTGGTGAGGCAATTCTTCATGCTGTGAATCGGTTAATTGAAGATCGCGGTTCTGATGTTGGTCTTTCAATGTTGTTGGTGGATTTTCAAAATGCTTTCAATTAGTTGATCGTGCGGTCATGTTACGTGAGGTTCGTCTTCGTTGACCGAGCATTTCGCGTTGGGTTGAGTTCTGCTACTCTAATCCAGCCAGATTGTATTATGGGGGGCACACCTTATGGTCGTCTCAGGGGATGCATGTAATACTCCATATTTTTATAATATTTTATATATAATTATTTATTTTATTTATAAATTAAAATAATTTATATTTCATTTTAAATGAATAAATAATTTAAATATAAAATAAGTGTGTATAAAATAATATGAGTTATTAATTTAGGTAATAAAGTGTTTTAATTTGGGTCAACATCAATTAAATTGTTGGATCAACTTGTTGGGAATCAAAGAGTTTTTAAGAGCCCAATAAGTTGGTCTCAAAGGAGAATTCAATGAGGAGTAGAATTATTAATGGTAGTTTTGTAAATAAGTGTTTTTATTTTTAAAAAGGGGATATAAATACCCCAAAACCCCAAGAATTTCACACTAACCTCAAACTTTTCCTCTTATTTTCTCTCTCCTTTTTCCTCCCTTTTTTCTCCTCTCTATCCCATGCATCTCTCTCTTCTCTTTCCCTCACAACCGACAACCGCCAACGCCACTACCACCACCGGCGAGCAACCCACGGCCAACAGCAGCACCGGCGCACCACCGGCAGCCGGCCGTCCCTCCTGTTCTCTCTCCTCTTTTCGGTTTTGGTATTAAAGAAAAAAAAAACTCTTTTCTCCTAATTTAAATTCTAAGTTGTTTTAATTAATTCAAAGCATGATTTTGATTATATTTTGATGTTGATTTTGGGTAGTTGATGTGTTAATTTATTCCTATAATTTTCAGATTCTAATTTATCAAAAACCCCTAATTTACAAACCCTAGAATTTGGGAATTTAATGTAACACCCCAAATCTCCCTTTACGAAAATACTAGAATAATACGTATAAAATATCGTAGAGATAGAATTGAGCGTATTACCGCCACGTGAAAACGTAAGGCTAACTCAAACCAACTAACTTAGCAACGGAAATAAAAACTAACTTTATATTATTAAACACTTGACCGAAGTTGGTGCATACAAACTCGTTATGAAACTTCAAAAGAAACCCTAAACTAAGTGATCAATCCCGAACTCCCGATACACGATGCAAGACATAGACTCCACCTGAAATCACGACTTCTTACCAAAATTGGTAAAAGGACTAACCAAACACAAATAGGAATACGTGTTAGCAAAAACGCGAAGTACATACAAATGCAAGACATGTCAAATTCTTTTATTAGGCAAACATGCTTCCGAAATAGTTACATTAATTCAAATGCTAAAATATGACTTTTCCAAAATTCTTCACTTTCTGTAGACTTTCCAAATATAGGCTTCCAACAAAGAAATATTTAAAGATAGAACTTTCCAAAAATAAATTTCTCTCCTAAGTGAGCAAACCCTCCCAAGCAAGTAAGACTATACTTGAGGAAAGAACAGATCATACAAAGTTCATGGTCTTACTTAACTAGTCCCGGGTAGAGGGACAATAAATATTTAATACTCAGGCCCATAATGAGCTGCAAATTTAATTCAATTCCTTTAATCATAAATAAATTCAATTTAATTCAAAAAAAGATTTCAAAATCAATCTTTTAAATAATTTATTTAAACATTCAAACAAACAATGATTCAAACAAACAATGATTCAAACATATACATATATAGAAAAACCTTTATCAAAGGTCTAGCCATCTATACGTACTTCATCCTTCACAAATTATTATCCCACCAATTACAATCACAGACGATCTCCTAAACAAACATTATAATATGTTTTAAAGGTAAAAACGGTACAAAGTTATAACTTTGAAAAGAAATATATATTTTAGTAAACTAACCATAGAAGAATTAAAGGAATAGGACTAAGAGATTGAATTCGCTTTGGAAGGAACAGGCAGAACTTGCAAAGGCCAAAACTCCGGATTGGGTGATTTTGTAGCTAACCTCAAGGATTTTTCGAGAGGAACAACAATCTGTGCAATAGTAAAAAGCTAAAAATGAGCAGAAGTGCCCGAAAACTGGCTTTAAATGTATATGGGCTGATTATTCTACGAAAAAGGTTAAGAAAAGTAAGGAAAGATTTAGGGAAAGTAAATTAAAAGAGAAGAAGAGAATTGAGTTTTGGTGTGAAGAAAATGAGAGGTGAGGAGGGGTATTTATAGTGTATAGGGAGTATGAAATTAGGGTTTTATAGCAAAGGATATAATTTAGAGTGTGAGAAGAAATAAGATTATCATTGATATATATATATATATTTTTTATTTCTACAAAGATAATTAGGAAAATACAATAGTTTATCATTTAATAATTTAAGGCGTGAAAAGATAGAATTTATAGTGTGAAAAGGAATGAATTTAAGTTTGAAAAGAAATAGGATTTACATTGGTTTTTAATTTAGAAAATTAATTAGAAAAATACAAGAGTTTATCATTTAATAAATTAGGTAAAATAACAACTAAAAATCTGGTTAAATACATCAAATATTTGGCAGCCATAACCTAATAATTATCATATAATTTTTATAATGATAAAATCAAAAATCATAATTAATTCGAAAATTCAATAATTAATTAATTTAAAATCCGAAAATAACTTTATAAAATATGAAAAATTTAGGATAAATATGATATCATTTAATAATTATCATGACCAAGAACTTGAAGCTATATAAGTTTTATAAATCGGAAATGTTTAATTTTGACTTGCACAGTAAAAATATTGTAAGAAGCTCAAGATATTTCAAAATTATTAATTAAAGATTGATTTTAAAAGATAAAATCACTTTGAAAATCTGAAATTTAATTTCCATAATTAATCATTACTTTTCGGAAATTTTAAGATAATAGTTAAAAATTAGATTTAATTAATCTATAAATCCATAATTAAATAAATAAAATCTGAAAATAAATTCATAAAACACTAAACTAAATTACGTAGTTTAGTTAAATAAATTTTGGAATATTATTATGTGATTAATTATGAAATTAGACATTAAAATCCAAATATAACTAAATAAGACTTTAAAATCCAAAAGTGATAAACTATTCATATCTACTCCAATATTTTGGCGCCTAAATTTGAAAACTTAATTTGGCTCTTATATTCAAATAATATAAAATTACTAAAATACCCTTTCTAAATTAAAATAAATAAGAAAATAATATTCAAAATTGTGGGGTATTACATTTAATGTTTATGATTTGGGTTTGATCCTAGGTTGTTGTATGTGGTTGTTAAATTAATGATTAGAACATGTTTTTAATGAGCTTTAATCCCTCAATTAATGCTAGAATTTAATTATACACACTACTTTTTAATTTTTATGTTAGTGTTTGATTACCCAAAAAGAAAAAGATTCTTGATGATTTAAATATGAATTCATAGTATTAGTGATGTTTTATATTAAATAAGTTTGCTGGAATTTTATTTAAGTCATGAAAACTAAGTTTTTTTTTTTTAAGGATTTAAAGTACCCACTTAAAGAAAAGGTTTTAAGGCTTTTAAATCATTAAATTGGGTTAATTAGTGAGGTTTAAGGTATATTATAGTTGTTGAAAATTTGTGAGAATATTGGATTAATTATAGTTATGTATTTTTATTTCTAGGAAAGTTTGGGCTAAGTGATTTCTAGCGAGTGTGGCCGAGTTTAGGCACTATTTAAGGTACGTTTGCGTATGAGAATATTTGTGTATGTATAGTATATGCATGCTAGGATTGTAAAGTATGTTTCAAATGATGAATTAGTAGCAGGTTTGATTGAATATATGCTTGGATTTGATGTTGGTTGATCATGAATTATTATGAAAGCATGTGAACATGTTATTTGAGGTATGATACAAGTTAAGTATGTATGAATCATGGAAGTATGTTTATTTTCAAGTATCAAGAAGGCATGAATTTAATAAGCAAGGCTTATGTATGTTTGAAAGAGCTAAAGTTAGAATTATTGAGCATGATTCATGATTTTATTTCTCACCCAATTATCATTGGAATTGAGTCAAGAAGTTAGTTTAATTATTTACTCACTCATGTAAGCTAAGATTGAGTCAATGAAGTTTATTAGTGCATCTTATGCACCAAAGTAGTAATAGTGCAATTTTGTGCACAAAGGTAAGGAACCTTAATTAAAATAAATAGTATGTGCTCACTAACTAATTCAAGAATGAAATGGAAGTATGTGTTGATTGTTATTATATTTGTTCTTGATTGATTGGTTGGAGTCATCACAAGTTAAATTGGTAATAAATCACGTAAAGTGTAAGAGGATACGCATCAAAACTCTTGGAACGTATACACGCATAAAATAAAAACAAGAAACTACAACTAAAATAATAAAAAAAAAATAATAAAAGCAGGTAACCAAATAAACAACTACTATTAAAACAGGTAATACCAAATAAAGTAAAAAAATATAGAAAAAAAGTAAGAAAACTCACATTCTTTGAAATTGACAAATTTATTCATTTGTCTGAATTTCAGAAAGAACTTGAAATGAAACATGCCAAGAAGAACAAGCAATATCCATATTTTGCACAGCATCAGCTCTCACTTCAGAAATAGCTCCATCAGCAGCTCTAATATCTTCAAATCCATCATCTTGCTCATCTTGAAATGAAGTAGGCTTATATTTCTAAATTATATTTTCAATTTCAATATCATTAGCCTTTTGAATCAAACTTCTTCTTTTCAATACATCAGAAGTTTTGTATTTCTGAATAATTTCCTCTAATACATTTGCATCATCCTTCTTATCAACCTTTTAATCCTCATGTTGACCAATATAAAATTCAGCCTTCCTTAAGAAACACTTTTTTTTTTTGCTTTTGCTGTTCTTTCTGTTCAGCAACATCAAAATCCTTTTTTCTTATCAAATTTTGTTTCTTTAATTGCATTTTCTCTACCTCTCCTATTTTCTTTACTTCCTTTTTCTCTTCATTTTTCTTTTTTGAACTCACAAATTCAATCTGTTTTTCTTTGAATTCTTTTTTATTCTCTTCCTTTTTGTCTTCTTTTTTCTTTCTCAAAGTGGCACACTCTCTCTTTTCTGCCTCTTCTTCTTTTTTCTTGTCAATCCTTTTCTTTTCAACACTAATAACAGACTCTTTCTTTTTTTCCCTTCTTTTTTTTCTTGTTTCTCATCATTTTTCTTAGCAACAGAAGAAACCACAGACTTTATTTTCTACATTTCCAACTGTTTAGTCTCATCTGCAACACTAAAATCAGCCACAGGATGTGTATCCTCATCTAAAATTCCATTACCATACTGCCCCTCACTAGTGGAAAAAATGCTATTAGCAGCTGTAGACACCCAAATGTGTCTCCCCAAAACCAAACCTAGTGATGAATACCTTTCATGTCATTTTATTATCGAACAAGGTGAAAGTGTGAAAATTCTAGTGATGAGGATGTTTTTATTAAAATATCTCTTCTTTCTGTTTTTGAAAGTATTTCTTTTCTTACCCTATTTATGAAAAACGTGTATACCAGTTTAGTTTGGTCCATGATATGGATTCAATAATAGTGTAGTTGGATGGGATTTGAAAAGATCTTTCCAATGATACATTATAAGCCCAATTCCGATAAATAATGAGGAAGTTATGGCCAAAATACTAAATTGGGCCCGGTTTGGTTCTTACATACGGCCCAATGATCTAGAGGAGGGCGTATTATTAATTATCATTTCTAAAGCTATTAGGATTGATTATAGTCTTCTAGAATACTCTAGAACGTTCTCTTAAATCCTAATGGAGTTAGGATTGATAATTATATTTCAAAGAGTTTGAAATTGAATAAAACTACTACTTTTAAGAATCCTTGTTTTGTACGAGATGAAATATGTTCAGATTTTATTTTTGTGCCTCATAATATTTATCCAAATATTATATGTTTGGATAGATATTGAAATTATCTTTCCAATTATATATTATAATATTAATTCCTAGTTATAACGAAAAAGATATGAATGAGATATGAAACTCTATCCAAAACTGACACCCTTCCACTATTTTGGTTATATCTTTTTATCTACAAAAGATTTTAATCTGATTCCAATTGGATTGGAAATTAGACTTCAAGAACTTTCCAACGACATATTATATTTCTTATTTGGACTTTTGTATCAAACGATATGATAAAAACAAAATCCGCAAAAACTGTCTTGCAGAGCCGGACGACAGGCCTGTCGCGCGGCGCTGCACCCTGTTGCGCGGTGACAGGGGAAATTGTGGCGACATTGTCATGTTTTATTCCTCTTCAAACTCTGATTCTTTTTTATCATATTCCGGCTTATTTTCATTATAAATAGTCTCCTTAGACCTCCGTTTTTCAAGAATACTTAACCAAAACTCTCTAATTCTCTTCTGTCTCTAAGCTAAAGCTTATTCTCTCTCTCTCCCTCTTTCTAATCCTAGCCTTTTACAAAGAAAATTCCGCATTCACAAGATCTAGACACACCTAACATAATTCAAAGTTGCCTTCGCCCTAGACGTGAAAGGTTTGATATTTCTGAGGGTTTGGTCCCAAATCTAGTCTAAACTTTCTTATTCTCTATCTCAATTATTTAATTTAATTAATTGTTTTAATTTTATTATTTTCCTTGAAGTTACTAATGTGTGTATTTTGTTATTAGAAAGAGATACGAGACATCCAAGTAAGTGCTTTAATTGTTTAATGATGTTATGATATAGAAATCATGCTTAGATTTTTATTTTGATTTCTAGTATCATGTTTAGGGTAATTCCTAATATCAAGTATGATTGTTGTGACGCTTTTTATTTTCTTTCCTAATATCATGTTAGTATCATGTAAGGGTTAAAGCTTTGATTTTTATTGTTTAGTGACATGCTAGGGTTTATTATTAATCTTGTTAGTATCATGCCTAGGATCTTGCTATATTATGCTTTATTGTTAATATTAATCATGATTATAATTTAATAATTATGCTTTGTAGTTGTTATTATTATTATTATGTTGCTTGATATTTATTGTTATTGCTTGATCACACCTTTTATGCATGTTTAAAGGGAATTGATACTTATAATCACGCTTAATAAGATAATCAATAATCTTGTTTGAACACATGAGGGGAGTTATGTGACTTTATATTTGATCATAACTTCTGCAGGGGTACAAGACGATGTACTTTATTTTATTATTAATGCACTGGAATTCCGTCACAAGGTGACATAGTAGGTGCTAATTGGGATAGCTCCCTAATTGGAAGCTCAATATTTAAATGGGCTATATTCAAGGAAGGAAACCCATTCGATGCGTAATCCAAAGCTATTTATTAATAATTAATATTGTTAGTTATGAGTCAAAGGTAAGTTGACTTGTGAATTGTTTAGCGAGCATGTTTTAATTATTTATTGATACTAGGATATTCATGTTAGTGTTGTGCATATGTACTCGGCTTTTAATGATTCGTACTTTTGTGTTTGTGTTTGGCTTTCATTTGGATTGACCCTACTATGACACGGTGAGTAGAGGGGTTGAAATAAAGAGAAAGTGACATGTACTTAAAGCATGAAGAGCATGAAGGGAATGAGTGCAGAGAGTTACTTATTATGCTTTCTTAGTTTTATTTTGACTTGTTGATTTATTATTCATGGACTAACATTGTTATGTTTTATTTTAAGTTGGCTTTTAAAGGGCCATGTTTATATTGGTTCCAACTTGTGAACGTTTTATTTTACTTATGTTTAGAGGTTGTAAACTCAAGTTTTATTTTGAAAAGTTGATTTTTAGTTCTAGACTTATGCTGTGTGACTTTGAAAATAGCTTTAGTCGTTATCACATTGGCGGTAATATTTTGATTATTTCCTAAAATGAGTTTTATTTAGATTAAAAAGAGTATTTTAAAAGGTGGAAATTTTCAGGGTATTACAGTGCAGCAGGGTGATCCTTTTGGTCCTCTGCTTTTTGCTTTGGTTTTACAACCCCTGTTATGTAAAATCGGAGATGGTTTTGATGTGTGTCTTTTCAGGCATGGTAGAGCCTTTGAAGATGCGTTGAGTCTATTTAATAGAATGGTGGAGTCTGACATTTTGAGTAATCATAGTGAGACCGCTTCCCCTAAACTCATGAAGAAATTGATAGATATATATTTTACAAAGGTTACCGCTTCAACATAATCCACCTTTTTTCCATCTCCTCGATAATCAACATTGTGGAAATCGCAGCAGGGAGATCACACCTCTGCTTGGCTTCGGGCGATCCCTATTTCAGGGTTGGGTCAGACGATGAATGCAAAGACTACTTACCGATTTGTGTTGTGCTATCGGTTGGGTGCAGTGTTCCATTATTTTCTGTCTCGACGCCGTGCTGTGCTTGTTCAAGAGTTTTTAATGGGGATATTTTTGGTGATCACGCGGTGTCATGTGCTGGTATTGTGTGTATTAAATATCGGCATAATGTTGTTCGGGATACCCTTATTGATGTTTGCTATCGATCTGGGATTTCAGCAACAAAGGAGGTTGACATTGGGTTATCAGGAGAGAACGACGGGGTCCTCAGACTTGCAGATATGTTACTTTATTCGTGGGATCGTGGTCGCAATGTTTGTGTTGACTTGACTGGGTCTTATCCTTTGACACAGTCTGGGTTATCTGACTTTGTTCCCAGACTGGTTGTGGCGGATGCAACTCATCGAAAACGCGCCAAGTATGAATCTAGTTATCGGACAATTGGATGGTATCCTTCCCTTCTCCTTTTCTTCACTTGGGAAATTAGAGAAGGAGGCTGTTGCGTTGCTAAAACGGGTACAGAAGTTCTCGACAACTCAAGACATTGGGGCATGTACTGCTGCTCATATTTTCACTAGGATAGACTTTGCTATAGCTATGGGATTGGGGCCCAAATTGAATCTCGGCTTCCCACTAATTTTTTAATAATAATAATAATAATAATAATAGTAATAATAATAATAATAATAATCATCGTCATCATCATTTATAACTATTACTAAAATAACAACCGTTGACATCATCCCTTCTCATAACTATACACATGTCAAACTGTGGTAGATTATTTTGCCACCTAAAATATATATGATGTCATCACTTTATTTTATATTTCTTTTAGTTAAAACTAGATAAAGCCCGTGCGATGCACGATTTATTTGTATTTTTTAAAATAAATATTTTTGGTATTTATGTAATAAATTTTGTTATTTTAGTAATATATCATTTAATATTTTTATTTTAAAATAAATTGTGAATTTCCTTTCATTCGTGATATATTTAGATAAAATTCCTAATTTTAAAAGATAATATATTATATTTAATTAATTTAAACCTTAAAATCTCATTCGCCAAAATTTGCTTATGCGGCATTTGAATTATTTAATTCTAAAATAAATTACAAATATCTTATTTAATTGGCTATCACTAAAATTAATAATTCTATATGGCGCGTTAAGAAAATTTTATCCGGCTCGAATTTTAAAGGATAATATATTATATTATATTAATATAAACTTTAAAATCTCATTCGCCAAATTTTGCTTATGTGGCATTTGAATTATTTAATTCTAAAGGAAAATACAAATCTCTTATTTGATTGGCTATCACTAAAATTTAAAATCCTACATGGCGAGTTAGGAAAATTTTATCCTACGACGTGGCTCTCTAACTCGGGAAAAAACTCCCCTTTATATATATACTAGTTTTGTGCTCGGCGATGCCCATACTGTTTCATATACTCCTTTTTGATAATGCAGGATATTTATATACGATATCATATCGCTTATATTTATATAATAGTATACTTTTGTAGTTTTGTTTTTATTAACTTTAAATTATTTTTATTGAACTTAAATTATTTTTACGGATTAAAACTTATTTTTACTATTGCTCTATTTTTTTTTAATATATTATAAATGGATCTTGTTTTAAAGAGCTTTTTAAAACGAATTTTATAATGGAAATAGAACCGAGTTATAGAATATTATTAAAAGTTATGATTCATTTTGTATATATGAAATATTAGAAGTATATAGATAATAAAACTCTATGCAATATTTTTATCTTAAAAACTCTATCCATTAGCATTATATGTGTCACAATAATACCTATTTGTCACCTACGTGACGTAACACTTGACGAAACACAATGCCCAATGTCGCTGTCTCATAGTCTGGCTGCGAAACCGGCTTTATTTATTAGTGATATGATATTAGATTTTTGGTCATCTATTTCATTATTCATTTTTTTATATAATTTGGAAATTCAATGTAATAATTAATAGGAAAAATTGCAAAAAATAATACTTCCTCCATTTTTTTTAATTGCATCATAGGAGATTGGAGGTAAAATTTGATAGTGGGAAAAAGTAAGAGAGAAACATAAAAATACAAAATTGTCCATGTAATGTAAAGATAAAATAAAAAGTATGTGTGAAAAAGTAAGGATATGTTGGGTATTTGCATTGTGAACATAAATATTTTTTGTCCTAAAATGAAAGTAATGCAATATTTGTGAAACTTCCCTAAAAGGTAAGTGATGCGATATAAAAAAACGGAGGAAGTACATTTTTATTTATATAATTTGGAAATTCAATGTAATAATTTGGACCGTTCTTTTTAAATATACATTAATATTACAACTTTTGAGGTATCAATTTTAAACGAGACAAACAAATTTATAACTTACTAACCTGGCTACTCGTAACACGTGTCATCAGCACCACAATTGCAACAATCAGCAGCAGCCCGGAATCTTCAGCGGCGTCACATTGCAGCAACCTGCACCACCATCGCCACCAATTCGCACATCACAGCCACCCTCACCGCTGCAGCAACCACGCCACCGCAGCCCAGCTCTGCTTCTCTACCTCACAACCTGCACACACCAAGCCGCAACCCACTCAATCACCTCACACTACCACCAACTACCACCCGCCATCTCCAATTCACAAGCCCGCAATTGCAGCGGCAACCACCAATCACAATCGCACCAAAAACCGCTCAGCCACTACAATTCAAACCAATTTCAGCCAATTTCGGCTCAATTTGAAGAACCCATGGCAGCTATTCGGCCCCTCAATTAAGCCCCAATTGATTTGGTGCTGCTCGGTGTGGTGATTACCGGTGTCTGGGAAAGGAAAGGGGAGGGTTTCTTGGCACCGAACTAGCCGTTTTTATCACTCTTACGTTTTGCGTCTTCTGTGGTGATTGGTGAACTACTGAGCTTGAAGAATAAATTCTTGTATCTTCTCCTCTCAACTGGTAATCTCATTACTTGTTTACTTTTGTGGATGAAGGTGTTATCTTTTGCTTCTGTAATCTTGATAACTTGGAGAATAATTGAGATTATAATGTTGCAAATGATAAAGTGGTTATTATTGGCGTTGTTTATCGAAAAGGGTTATGTTAAATGTGTTTATAGAGTTATATTGCCTCTGAATTAGGATGAATTTTGGAAGAAATTAAAATGGGTTTTATTCAAAAATTGAATTTATGATGGTTATTGTGAAAATTTGAATTGGGTTGTGTTTAGAATTGATTCTAAAGTTGTAACTGGTTCAGTAGTGTGATAGTTCTTGTGAGAAATCGATTTAGGTTTAATTTCCTGCTGGCAATTAGGGTGTGTATTGAATAATCGTTTAATGGTTGATGTTGCAGGATTTATAACTTATGTTGCACATTCAATCAAATAATTTCCTAAGGCATCAATGGTTTTGCATTTCATGCTTCTGCCGGAGGCGATGGCGGTTAAATGGTGTTACGGCCCGTGGGGTTTCATGTTTACCTCCTTGCTTGAACAAACATGATCCTCTTGCTTCAAGTGAGTTATATGGTTAATTTGTAGTGCTTATATCATTGGTTGCCTATGCTTACCTTTTTGTTTATTGTGTGGTTGCAAATAGTATAGATCAAAGGGCTGTTTCTATCAATTGCAATTATATAGCACATGTATGTGTCCACTCATCACAGTCATGGCTGAAAGTCTGACATCTAACAAGGATACTTAAATGCGGAAAATTTCATGAATGAAGTGCTTATTTATTGACTTATTGCTTTTCCCCCTCTATTTCTGATTGAAAAGTATGAACACGTATTTTCTTAGTTTGAGTATGGTAAAAGCCATATATTATCGGATACTTCATTTAACCTCAAGTTATACTCTGACATGGGTATGGATTCTTGACTTCATGTTGGAAATTTGGACCAAAAACTTGGAAAATTTTAGGGTGTGTTTGACATCGTCTTTTGTTTTCAATTTTTTTTTTATTATTTTTATTAAAACCAAAAACAGAAAACAAGAAAAAGACGTTTCCACTTTTCTGTTGTCAGTTTTCTAATTTATCATGATTTTAATAAGTTTGACTAATTTTTGATTCATTATATGACATATATCATATGATTTTGTAAAACAAAAAACTGAAAACCAAACCAATACCAAACGAACCTTTAGTTGACCCTTAGACTAGAAGTGTTACCTAATTTACTAACCTACCCATCCATGAAGGAATAACAATCTTAGGCATGCAGATTGGTGTGTGCAAAGTGATATGGTTTGGGGCTAATTTATTAAGTCTAATAAGCAAGCACTAATCTATTTTACCGGACTTTACCGGTGTCAATGGTGCATGTCAGTGCTATCTAATTCGTAGTTTGAGCATGGATACATGAACATAAGTTATTGTTCTTCTTCTGCATGAACGCCTTAATAGCATAAGTGGGGTCAGTTACATGGACCAACATGAGTCACACATCCTAATACTACTCTCAATCATTGTGGCTCATGTCAAGTGATGTGACAAAGTTTTTTACTAGCTGTCACTGGCCTATCGTAACCCTCCTCCTTCTGTTATTGTTTTTGCATTATATTTGAAGCATTGTCTTCTTCTGTTTGTCCTTTTCTTTTCCCATGTCTTCTCTTTTTGGGGTCATTGAATTAGCTTGTTCAATACTGCTAACTTTTGTGCTTAGTTACTGTAGGCCGTCGAGCCTACCAAAGATATAATTCATATCTTGGTCTCACTAACTACTAGCAAGGGTAAGAAAGGGTCGAACCCAAGAGAGGCGTTGAATCAACCACCGAGATACTATCGTTTAAACAAGCTAAATGAAGTCGAAATTGGTTGAGTTTCAAGTAACTTCTACTAGTTCAATACAACTAAAAGCTAAGGGGAGATTAACAATATTAAGAGGAATCTAGGGCTCGGGTTATACCACTCAACTTCATCACAAATCACAATTAGCATGCAACAATCAAGGTAAACTAATGGGATAAATTAGAGGAAGTCATGTAAGGCACCCAACTACTCTCTCAAGCTAGAGGGATTACTTAATCATGAATACAACCTACTCTCGTGGTTACAAAACATAAAAACAAGTGTTAAAGCATAATCACGATGACATAAACATTCCCTTGATCGGAAATTCCTATTCTCATGGCATTTCGGGTCAATCAAGCATAAGGGAGCTAACTCAAGTTCATCTCTCGATCTTTCGTTGAGAAAACTTGGATAAATAGTTCTAGCAATGGCCATATACAAAAACTAAGCAATTAAACCACTTAAGCTCAACTAATTAACATCCCACAACAACCAAATTAGCACATGCAACTAGTTATTAGTGACTACATTGAGGGTTTTACCCAAACCCTAGAGATTAGACTACTCACAATCCATGGAGGTTAAAACAATTAAAGATTTCAAGCAATTCATGAACAAGTTCAAACTAGGGATTAAGCTAATTAACAATCTAAGCATGCAAGAATTAAGCAAATAATTAACAACAAAGTAGAGAGAAATGGAAAAGCTTCAAAGTGAGCAACAATGGTGGAACTTGTCTTCTACGATGATTGGATTTGAATATTTTCAAGCTAATAATTAAAAACTAACTAATGATTTGAGAATGTAATGTTTTAGGATTGCAAAACTAAGAAAAATCTCTAAAAACTTTGATATCCCCTACAAATGAGCTCCAGGGGGTATTTATATGACCCCCAAATAAAAAGGACGGAAAAAACGAGGAAGGAGCTCGAGTGCAGGTCTGCACGGACGTGCCAGGTTTGGCACGGACGTGCAGAAGGGCCAGAAAGGAGGCAAAAGCTACTGCCAAGGTCTGCACGGACGTGCATAATTTGGCACGGGCGTGCAGCCTTGCACAGGCGTGCCGTCATCTTGCACGTCCATGCAGAATGTCCTGCCTAGATGATTTAACTTCGGGAGACCATAACTTCTTCGTTTCTTGCCGGAAATGGACTTGTGACCAGTCGTTGGAAAGCTCTTGAGACGAACTTTAATCTCCAATTTGAATCGCTTCAAAAGGTTGAGTAGATAAAAAGTTATGGTCAGTTGAAGTTGACGCTTACGCAAACAACCTTTCAAGACTCTCCAAAAGCTCTTCATTTCTCTTTAAGGCACTCCTCCTTCTTCCTCCATTGCTCTATCAACCAAGCTTACCCTTATCCTTGCTCACTCATGCTTGATCACATCCATAGTGCTAAAAATAGCTATATTACATCAAAAACACAGACAACCCGTGAAGCATGGATAGTACAAAAAATGCATAAAAAATAGGATAAATAATGAACTTTGATTCCGATTAATAACGAAAACAAGGTTCAAAAGTACCCTAAAATCATACCAAATAACAAGTTATCAGTTACACCATTGATGTTGGGACTTAGGACTACATATCATGGATGTTGAACTGACCATATTAGTCTAGTGGACTTTCCTATCGGGGGGACTCTATAAGAGGGGGGGTGAATTGTAGTCGAGAACTTACAAAGAAATTTAAGCAAAATTTTATGCGAATGCTATGAGGAACTCAAGAACGCGAGAAATTTTTTTACGTGAAAGCTTCTTGAACCCAACAAGAAGAAGCAAGACCCACTAGGGATTCACTAAACTCTTCAATATCGGCAACAACTCTGTTACAACCTTAGCTTGGGTTTTTACTTTCTCAACAATCTCAAGTTCCCACGGCTGTAACCTCAGATAACTTTCTTCACAAGCTTTGACTTTGAAGCTCTGTCTCACTCTAAGACTCAGCTCAAAGCCTAACTACAACAAGAGTTCTCTCAACCTTTTGCTCTATAATATAGAGTTTAGTAAAATCCCTGGTGGGTTGTGTTTTTTCTTTTTGTTGGGCTCAAGAACTTTCCATGTAAAAATTCTCTCTTGCATTATAGAGTTTCTTATTGCATTCATTTAAAATTCTGCTATAATCCCTACCTCTTTAAAAGTATGAGTAAACTCTTATAAATAGTGTTAGAGACGATTATGTCCCTAAATATGTTTATTAACGTATTTACCCTTTTTAAAAGTATGGCCACACTTTTATGCATAGTGTTAAGACGACTATGTCCCTAAAGTGTTTATTTATATATTTGCCCTCATTAATGTTATTTTTTTTTTGAAATCAATAAGAATATAGTGTGGACATTTATACCCTTAAATATTTGTTTACATATTTTCCCTCATTAACACTACTAACAACTAAAGTTGACATGGCTAACTATTAGTTCTCGACTACATTGACCCTCCCCTCTTGTAGAGCTCATCAGGTTAACAATTGAAGTTTTGGACCCATGACAAGAACAAAAAAACGTTAAAGAAAGAACCTATACATTCTTTTGAAAGAGGCCTAAACATTGGAGGGTTGATACATCTCCTTTACTGGTTTGGATATCAAGTTAGGGATGGCAGAAGGTTACCGAGAATATTTTCTTTTAGCTGTTGAGTGCTGGATTGTTGGGTACTTGCCAGCAACGAGAAGCATGGTTAATTGAATGATAAATTGATAATGTAAGATGTAACCCCATTGCTTATTAGCTGGGTCATTTTTATTTTGCTGATCATGCATAGGATCACACACACCTTACTATATTAATTTTTCTCCTTTCACCATTTTTTTCAACCAATAGACATACGTTTTTCTTAAACTATCTGACGCCAGAGGTTTCATAGACTGAAGCATTTCCGATATATCATAGCTGTACACCTTGGTACTTGTACTACAGTTTGACCTACATGCTTGGTAGTTTTGCTTCTTGATTTGGCATGAGAAATGCTGTTTTCTGGTTCCATGAGTTCATAACTATCCTTTTTTTTTTTTTTTTTTTTTTTTTTTTTTTTCCGGTGAGGGGGAGGGGGTGGGGGGGCTTTGTTAGATCCATATGTGTATTATGACACATGTTACTCTCTGGTTTCTAACTTAATCTAGCTTCTGTCTCAGGTCTCATATCTAGGACGATATCAACGGATCCGGATGTTGTAGAAAACATAACAATGAATGAAGTAATTGAGGAGAATTTTTCCCATTCACGTTCTTATGAGGCTGCCATGGAAGCACTTTCTTCCCTCATTACAGGTCGGAAACGTGGGGAAAGGCCTACTATCAGGGGAAAATACAGTAAGCTGGAACGGATGACTATGTATTTGCAGGTAATATGAGTTATGTATTCTTGTGAAGTTGTGATTGATTATGAATTTATAATGCCATAACTTCCCTCTTGACCTAATTAGAAAAATCACCAGTTTATGTCCATATTACCATACAGGCATGGTTTGAGTGATTACTCTGACAAAGTATTTTAATTGTGTTATTATTTAAGAAAGCATGGTGTTTTGCTTAGCCATCTTGAGGAGTCTTCTAAAGCCAGAAAAAGACTGAAGTCTGTATTTTACAAGGAGGTAGAGTGGTTTGTTCTTGTCTGGGGAAAATTTATTTGTGATGTCATAGGTTAAAATAGGTTAAGGTTTTGAAAATTCCTATAAGCATACTAAAGCTAGTATTGAGATGAGAGCAGTATGATCTCCTTATTAAACTGCTGCTTTCTATTGAAAGAGATTTCCCTATGCTTTTACCCATCTTTTTCTATGTCTTTAGTGATCTTATATTAGCATGATAATTTCATAGGTGGTATCCCCCAGCGAATTGCAAACCCTTTTGCTTTTGTCCATGGGTTCATACGAAATCTGAATCCCATAAGTGGATATCGTGTTGGGTTTTAGTTCTAACCTTTATCTACTATTAGAGGAAATCAATCAATCAATCAAAACCTTAATCCCATAAGTGGGGTCGGCTACAGGAACCAAATTTGATTATTCCGTGTAGTCATCCACAAAAATCTTCCTCCTCCATCCCTTACGATCCATTGCTTCATCCTCATGCAAATCCATATACTTCATATCCTTCCTAACTCCTTCCAACCAAGTCATTTTCGGTCTTCCTCTCCCTCGTTTAACCCCTCCATGGTCCCACTCTTCCACTCTTCGAACCGGTGCACCCTCCGGTTCTGTCTTACATGCCCAAACAATGCAGGCGATTTTCCCTTAGTTTGTCTGCAATGCCTGCCACACCTACTTTCTTGCGAATAACCTCATTTATGATTCTATCTCTTAGAGTGTTCCCGCACATCCATCTTAACATGCGCATTTCTTTAACCTCCGTCTTTTCAATGTGCTCCATCTTAGAAGCCCAATATTCTGTACCATAGAGTAACACTGGCTTATGACAGTCTAGTAGAATTTTCCCTTCAACTGTAAGGGAATGCTTCGGTCACATAACACTCCCGTAGCCGCTCTCCATTTAAGCCACCCCGACTTAATCCTGTGGGCCACGTCTTGATCAATGTCATCATTTTTTTGGATGATCGACCCAAGATACTTAGAGGAAATATCAGGATTAATATCAAGTTCTCATGAATCTTCTGTGTTCTGAGTTTAACTTGCTTAAAAATATTTAAAGTATACAGAAGGTAGTTTGTCACAGCTAACCTTATGTTTATAGTGCTTAAAGAGGTGACACATGGCAAATATTGGTGACGTGGCATGTTTATAGTGCTTAATTAAAAAAGGGTGACACGTGGCACATATTCTGTATTAGGAATGCTTTTTAATATATTACGTATAGATTCTAGTATGCTGAGCTAATAATTCTTCTAGATTTATTGGAGTTTTGTACGTAAACTATACAACGACCTTAGCATGTATGCCACTGTTTCAATAATGTTGTGATGCGCAAATTGTATTTCCTATGCACTTGACAGTTTTCTCAGCAATCATCTGAATATGAGCATATTCCTGTAATTTCTGTTTTCTCTGAACCAGATATTAGGATTGGAGGATAATATAGCTGAACTTAACATCATCCATGTTGCTGGAACAAAGGGGAAGGTAATGTTTTTTCTCCATTTTTTTTTAGTGAAATTAGGACTACCTCCGTTGCTTCATTTCTCCATGCGCGGAGTTTTAGGATGAGTAATAATATATGATGGAAGTGGGGCTGGTCAAAGAATAAAAAAATCTAAAAAAACAAATGTGAGTATAAGTGGGGAGGAGAGAGAATATGAAAAATATTAAAATATGATATGAGGGGACCACTAGTGGAGAGGAAAATAGTAAAATGTTGTTAACATTTTTCAAAAAAAGGAAATGAAGCAAGTAATAAAATACGGCCGCGAAAGGAAAGTGGAGCAAGTAATAAAATACAGGGGGAGTATTATCATAAGTGCAAGTTTAGAGAATTAACTTCATACTCGAGCACAACTCCAACCCCAGTGCTTCAAGCTTAACTTGAGCACTATACTGCGATGTCTTTGCATCTTTCCAAGTGGAGGTCTTCACATTATGATTTCGTGTATAATTGTTCAGATTGGAAAATTGATGAAACACCTTAAACTCTTTTGAATTTAAATCATCTTCCACATGAATAATAACCTAAAAAAAGGATCTAAAATCCTAGAAAAATAAATAAAAAGAAAGGTCTCTCACAAGGAGAGATGAAAAAACCTTGTCTTTTGAGGAGAAAATGTCCTTGCAAAAGGAGGAGGAATTATTAAAACGTGAAAAGAAAGCAAAATTAAAGAAATAAATCACAAAAATAATAAAGTTTGGGGCTTTCTACTGGAAAAACCAATGGAATTAGAATTCAATAATGGAGGCTTGGGTTTGAGAGAGAAGAAGAGGGAGAGAAAAGAGGTGGCTATGTGAGGGATCATATTTGGTCTTCCTTTTACACTTTTTTTTTTTTTTTTTTGTTTTTTTTCTCTCCTGGGAACAAGACTTGGCATGTCATTGGTATTCACACAAATCAATACTCTGGGTCGGAGTTTGTTTGTATCTTACATCTTGTTCTCCCTATCTAAAGGTAGCCTGCAGTCATGCATATGTGGCTGAAATGTGAAAGTACTTTTTGTTCTTTCATGTTAATGTGAGTTAATATATTACTTCTATGTCAGCCATTCAGAAAGCTCTTATGGACCTTTTTCTCTCCTCTTGTTCCTTTAATCTCCTTTTGATTTGCCTGTGAAGGGTAAGTCAAACCAGCATCTGTAGGAAATACTGAAGGTTGATTGGAGTTTAACCCAAGGTCATACGACTCATACCACAGGGAAGTCAATTAAAATTAGTAGAATGAACCCTGGCTACCCAGCGGAGGAGTTGCTCTTAATTTTTGTTTATGGGAAGAAAAGGGGGGGGGGGGGGAGGTGGTGGTCAGGTATGATGATGGAGGTAAAAGAATTTACGACTTGCCCTTGGGAGGACTTGGAATTCTCAAGTCTCAACTAGACAAGCAGTTAAATAAGTTATGTGGGCTATGCGCTCATTGCAGACCCTAGATCTATTCAAACGACGTTTTTTTTAAAATTAATATCTTTCTTTTCTTTCCCTTTGCCCCTAACATGTACATGATGTTCTTTATCCAGGGGTCGACATGTGCTTTCTCTGAAGCAATTTTACGCGAATGTGGTTTCCGGACTGGCCTTTTTACATCACCTCATTTAATTGACGTGAGAGAGAGGTTTCGACTTGATGGGTTAGCATGCTCTTCCATATATATAATTGCTGTACATGATTTTCATCTTTTATTTATTCTTTCCTGCTTATTGTATTCATGGAGGCAATATTTCTCCTTACAAAAAAAAAAAAAAAAAAATGCCGTGGAAAGCTTGGCATTTTAAATGAAACATTCTACAACTAGCTTGTACTCTAGAATGTTGATAGTTACAGTTGTCATTAACCATCCACTCGTCATGCTTTGAATTGACAAGTAGGAAAAAGTTAGTTATTTTCAGAAGTACTTTCTATTTTATACTTGATGATAGAAGAAATGAGGGGTTCTGTACTTTTTGTCTTGTTTTGTGAATATGATATTAGTTGGCGGGTTCTCTTATATGTGGAATGGTTTTAGTGAAGACTTTTAATGGCGGATAACAGCCTTTCATGGAGTTGGGTTGTGATTTTAGAAGCTGTGTTGTTCAATAGCTTACTGCATATCAGCTGTTTGACAAATGATGTGCAATATGGCCTTTTACGAAGTAAAATAAAAAGTTTTCCATGCCTCGGCTATCAACTTAAGAAGTATCACTCAATCCAAGTATTATCTTTATTTCTCTATGAGCCAAAGGAGTGATGTATCACAACTGCAATATGTAAAGTTTGCATATAGTCTTTGTATGTTTGGAAGTGGTTTTAAAGATACTTTTTGCTTTGTTTTCAATCAATTCACCTTGATGCAACTTCATGTTTCTTAGCTTAATTAGTATTGGTTACTCCATAAACTGCTAAAATGTTTACTATGGGTTTGCATGTGTAGGGTTGACATTGCTGAAGAGAAGTTTCTGCAATACTTTTGGGACTGTTGGGATCAATTAAGGGTACAATATCTCTACTTTCTAATTGTAGATATGATTCATCTAGTTCTCTTCTCTTAATCTTGGATTTTTAACCCCAACTCTCCTTTGCTTTTCACACTACTTTTAGGTTATGTAAAGAAAAAAAAAAAACCTTTATTTTTTTTTTTAATTTTTTATAAATTTTATTACTGTAGTAAGATGGGTCAAATTTTAGTATATTCTTAATGATTGTAGGCCCAATTTGTTAAGTTCTGTATAGATCATTTGGGACACTGTTTTAAGGTGTAATCCTACCGGTAGAAACGTTTTATTTACTTTTGCATCTTTAACAAAGCATTGTTTCTGATTTAAGATCCCTAGATAAAAGTTATATAGTATCACTACCTATGTTTGAAATTGTTTGTAAGTTACGATTGGTGTCCAATGCCGTATGTCACTATTATTTAGATTTATATACTTCGTATCATTATTCATTAAACATTTTATACAGTTGACCTAACAAGTTTATATTTACTTGTTAGTTATCAGCATATCCATAAATATAATTATGATCAAAGTTAAAAAGCTTTTGCCTCATAAGTTTCTGATGTGTGGACATTTTGTGGGATGGTGGACTTGAAATCTACTGAGAGTTTGAAGCGGTGGTTAAGTGTGTTCGAGTTGTCTGTCTAATTAAGAGGCTATACAGCCTATCTTATAGTGGCGCCTGATATCATTAGCCTGTACTGCTCTAGAATGCTTCCTATAGCTGTTTCTTCTAATTCTATTAGTTATTTAGTGTGTATGCGAAGAGTTTCATTAACTAACATTAGTATACTCCGAGTTTGGTTGTTTGCACTTGGCAGCATATGCACTTGTCTATGACGGAACTTGGTTACTCCTGTCTGTCACTGGTATGTGTCCAAGCGTTGGCCTAGGCTATATTATGAATCTCCTTTAATTTTAGGATTCAAGATGAAGTGTCTAGGGTTCTACGTTCTACCCTTGTTGGAATTTGAGGATTCAACAGAGGTAATATTGACTATGAGTAACGTGTAGCAATTGTGTGGTGATTGTAGCGAGTCAGGATCCTGTACATATTATGCTTTCTTGGGTTTCTTGATTTTATTTTGTCAAAGTTCTCATCTAAATTGTAGATGGTAATTCTCTACCATTTTGAGCCAGTTTTCGTAACTGGACTCTGAAATTTGCGCTGCAGATTAATGTAACCGATGATTTGCCTATGCCTCCCCTATTTCAGTTTCTCACTTTTCTGGCATTCAAGATATTCATTGGTGAAAAAGTAAGTTCCTGACATCTGTTGCCTTGTTAACTACCCTGTGCTATGAAATTTATATGGGATCTAGTCTTTACACCATGATTTAGTCTAATGGGTTAAACTCATTCTTATTGTAAAAGTTTAGCTACCTTTAGCACTTCATGTTATTTAGTCTGGTGTATTACTGTGTCTTAGCAAGTTCCACGATCCTCAACACTTTCTTTTTTACAATTCACAGCATACTAAAACCATATGTAAAGGTATAGTTTTGTTCTGCATCATTAGTTGTAAGCATGACTGTGTGAGGAGATTCACAGGATCAACAAAAAAAACCTGTGACTGAGAAACAGCACTTGAAATCTTTAATATGCAAGAAAATGGTTTTGTTCAGTACTACCAGCTTTAGGCATGAGGAGACTCACAGCATCAAAGAAAACCTTTGTGACTCTGAGAAACAAAACTTGAAAAAGTTAATATTCCCTTCTTCCTCTTGAATTTCCCCATGTTCTATTTTGGGATTAAGTGTGTTGATGAAAGAATAAGTGAGTTGTCAGCAAGAGGAATCCAGAATACAAATTAGAGGATGGGGACCTCTTGGTAGCCTGTGCTCTTACTCTATTAAATCCTTAAAATGAGTGTCCCTAACTGGATAAATATAGCTGATGGAGTACTTCATAAGAACTCCTTTTAAAAAAATGTGACTGCAACTACTCATGGCTTAATTGAATACAATAGTTCTCTTAAAGATGGTTGACTGTTGTTTACTGTTCATTATAGCTCATGTTGTCATATATTCATATGCTCCGTATTATATGAGACTTCTAAAAGAGAGCCTCCTTAATATATCATAAATTGGGATATCTATTGATTTTTGTTGACAGGTTGATGTTGGAATTATTGAAGTTGGTTTTGGAGGGGAAAAGGATTCCACAAATGTGGTATGTATCTTTGGTAGTGATCTAACCCTATAAGCATTTTTAAACTACCACTTCCTCTCTCTCTCTCTCTCTCTCTATATATATATATATATATATATATATATATATATAGAGAGAGAGAGAGAGAGAGAGAGAGTTCAGAATATGAAGTAAACCTACTCAGTATCGAAGTTTTTTAATGGATGTTCCTTATGGTTGATAATTTAAAGTGGATATTGATGTCTTTACTTGCTAATCTAATGTAACATGGTTATGCAGATTAAAGAACCTGTTGTTTGTGGAATCTCTTCATTGGGGATGGACCACATGGAAACCTTAGGTACTTCTTTCCATTCAATTGACTAGGGAGTCAAATCTCGGTTGCAGTCACAATTGCAAAACCACTTTGCATGGTAATGTAGATGGTTTGCAGCTGTCACGGTCTAATATCGTGACGCGGTAAGCTCAAAACCCTATACAATGTGGTTGGGATGTGGATTTGTGGCCGAGGTTTAATTCTCTGTTCCCTTTCCATTTATTTCCTTATGATGATTCATGCTAGCTAACCCCAATATATTTTGGGACTAAGTCTTTGTTGTTGTATAAGTCTATGTCTGCTCTTTGTCACTATTGTATAATTATCCTATTCATTCACATGCCACCATCATGTATTGGACACCATCACTCCATACTTTCTGTTGCAATCCCTTGTGAGGATTACAACAACAATAACAAAGCCTTGGTCCCAAAATGAGGATTTAATTGAAAAAAAAAATCTGTTGCATTTTTAACAAGGCTGCACCGAGATTCCAGGCTTTGCAACTGTCTTTTGCTTTGATAAACCTGTTTATCATAGGTTTTGTTATTTATAGTGGCTTTTGTGAGATTCACTCATTCACAGAATATTCTTTGTTACTGATTTGTCAAAGAGATATTGTTTTAAAGAATGCAATACTGTGTCAAATTACTAATTAACTACAAATTGATTTTCCTGGACATGCCTGATTTACCTTCATACATCATGTGCTACTGTTTTATGTCTATATTGCATATACCCCTTGTCTATGAATAATCTGGCAGTGACATTAATTCTCATGAGAGATCTAACCTTATCTTCCCAATTCATGGGCTTATAAAATTCAATCAAGTATAATTTACAATCTTTAGGAGTATTATATAACTATTGTAGGTTAATGGAAAAGGTTCATGAAACAGTAACTTGTCATATAAATACAACACTTAGCAAGAGATGTGTTTAGCTCAAGAATGAACATGTAAGGCCACAAAATTGGACGTCTACATGTTAGTCAAGGATCTTAGTAAATCTTACTGCATAGTGTTCTGAGTTGATCTGTATTACACGCATATTCAACTTGCAGCATGAGATTCATGCACCACCTGGCCAAGTAATATTCTGGTTTGTAAGAAAGAGAAATGATGACTTTTTAAAAATAAGCAACAACGACAATTGCCCCTAAAAATTGACACAGGTTTAGTGTGTTGTACTGTACATTTTCCCCCTTTCTCAACCAACTTTGTATTATAATACTTTAATATATTTACTCCTTAAATTCACATAATTGACAAAAATTAAATTTTATCTAACTTCCTAAGTTAAATACTTCCTCCGTTTTTTATAAGACGCATCACTTTTGAAATTGCGGACTCCTAGGCAAATTTTTGGAGTAGAGAGAGGTAGAGAGAAAAAATAAAGAGGGTCCATGTGATATGAGAGAGATAGAGAGAATTTATCGACTTAAAGGGAAAGTGATGCATCTAAATTAAAACTTTCACATATAGAAAGTGATGCATCTAATAAAAAACGGAGGAAGTACTAAATTTTAATGTGGTTGAGTTTAGTAATCTCGTGGAGTTTATATTACAATATTTATACAATTTTGGACTAGGGTAATGGAAAAGTGAAATGTTCAAGCTACCTACAGTCGACATGTAGGTGTATTAGTCTTCCTCATCCTTTAAAAAAAGGTGCTTCCAGGTCATTAAAAACTTTGAAGCAAGGGGGCTTGATGAAGTTAGTGCTTCATGTTAGAAGTTAACATCCTTATTCTCAGGGGCAATTACCTTAGGCTGTTAGGAGTCAGACAAGTTAATCAATAACCGTGTTGATTGTTATTACTGGTGGACGTTGTGCGTGAGTCACTAATCTCACTTTCTTAGTTTGATGTATGCTTATACAATAAGCTCCTATTATTTGTTTCAAGCTGAATGAGAATGAAGTAGTAACTTATATTCCAAAATTCTCTTCTGCTTTCTTATATCCATCACAAATATATGTACCAAAGTTTTTTTTTACAAGGATCGTGGAAAGAAGGAAAAACAAATTTGTCATGGTGTAGTGTTACTTGTGTCAAAAATGGACTCGTAGAAAGTGTATCAAGCATAGAGAGAATAGGAATTGAATAATTATTTGGTGGCATATATCCTTAATCCCCCTTCTGATGGAAAATGCTGTACTTGATTGGTGAGGTATCATCCTCCATCCCCTTTTCAGTTCCATATACTAAGTCTTAACTACTTCTTACCCTGTATTAGCTAAGATATCTTCTTTGTGGCACCTGTGGATTGTTTGTGTCTCCTTTTCAGTATTTGAAAATGTTTAGATGTAGTTATTGTATATGGCGTATATCTTAGATAATACATGACCTTAAAAGTGTTGAATAATATATTTTCAGGTGATACTTTGGGAAAGATTGCGTTCCACAAGGCTGGTATCTTAAAGGTATAAAACCTTGCTAAGGGGGACTTTATCTATCGTCATACCTTTTCGTATGAATATAGTATCTATTCAAAATTTGTTGCATATGATTGGTCTGCTGTCTTATTTTGTTCGCTTGTTACCTGAATTGGCCTTATGTCATTCCTGCTCTTAAAGCCCAGTGTTCCAGCATTTACGGTACCCCAGCTTCCTGAAGCGATGGATGTTATCACCGAAAGAGCTCACCAATTGAGGGTAAGGTTGTTTTTCATTAACTTAAATTAGCCATAAGCACTACACCAAATCTGGCTTGGTCTTATTATTAGCTTGTCATATTTTGACCTTGAAGCCTCAAGTTTCAGTATCGAGTGGATTATATGAAAGTTTTTCATGTTCAGTGAAATACCATATTTGATTGCCATTTGATCTGTCTTTTCTGCTCTTTATGATTGCAGATTCCCTTGGAAGTTGTGCAACCTTTTAGCTGTGGACAGTTAAATGGATTACAACTCAGTTTGGCTGGTGATCATCAATATATCAATGCAAGCCTTGCTGTTTCCCTCTGTAAATCTTGGCTTCAACAAACAGGGAACTTAAAAAAGGTGTTTACCAATGTAGGTTGACAACTTTTTCCTCTTTTTATCTTGTACTGTACTACTGTTTCACTTGAATAAACTATAATGACCTTGATGTGTCTCCCAATGTATTTTTGACTTCTGTCCTCAGTTTCTCACTTCAGCAGAGAAATATATTATGTAACCTTGGCTTTGATATGAGTAATTGACCTTGTACTATGTCTTTATTGTTGACTTAAGTATACTACATAAACTGCCTGCAAACCTCTGTAATCTTTTCTATCTCCAAGGTAATTTTCTTTGTTACATTAAAGATGAACCTTTTGACTTTTTGAGTGATTACTATTGGTTATGACCTTGTTTGGCAATCTGTTGTTGGCTGGTTCAACGTGCTTGTTTGATTTGCCGATAGTATTAGCTGTTTTTATCGTTCAGATGTTAGCAATTTAGCATTAGCAGTTTGTAAAGATGTTTGAGATTTTAGCTGTAGCTGTTTTTGTGCAATACTTGTGCAAAAGAGCCAAATTCCTATGAGAAAAAAAGCTACTCCAGGTAGTTATTTTTGTATTGACTGGAAAGTCATTTACCAAATATATTTATTTGGCTGTTTGAACACATGAAAAAGCCAAAACCTTATAAAAACCTAGCAGAAACCACTTACTAAAGAAGGCGTATGTTTGTTCATATCTTTGTGAAACTTTAATAAATGGTTTGTATACTGCAAAAGTGCAAAGTTTATATTTATGTTTAGTTTTTAGTGTTTGATCTTTCACCTATTATATTTTTGGTTTCTTATAAATGTAAGATGCAACCAGGATGGTTGTGAAGCTGATCTGCCAGATGCTTTCTTGAGAGGTCTTTCATCAGCACGTCTTCCTGGGAGGGCTCAGATAGTCTATGATGACATATCTAGGTCCTCTAATACACCTACAGGAGACCTAGTGTATTATTTGGATGGGGCACACAGTCCTGAAAGCATGGATGCCTGTGCTAAATGGTTCTCAAAGGTTGTGATTGGCGATCATAAGTCAACATCATTATCCTCCTTAAAGTCATCTTCCGAGGATCATTTTGGAGAGGCATTTAGCAAATATGGTTTCACCAATTGTGAAAAGGGAAATAGTGACAAAAATTCCAAGCAGGTGTGAAAATGCTTTAAAGTTTTTATCTATTTTTCAGGATTCCTATGAAGGGATTTCTCTCTGTTTTTTATTACTTGCCATTGTTTTAACTTGTTGGATCTACTGTTCATTCATGGCTCTGTAGATTCTTTTGTTCAATTGTATGGAGGTGAGAAATCCACAAATCCTGCTCCCAAACCTTGTTAGGACCTGTGCTTCCTCAGGTACTGCTATTGTTGGTGTTATTCAAATATGACGCAGTTTTTTTTTTTTTTTTGAACTCATAATCTTCTTCTTGTTGTAATTTCTCATCCTCTTGAACTCTATATTTATCTTGCTGTAACTTCTAAAGTTTTGGAATCAAATGGGTCACATGTTTTCTGTTACTTGTCTCCCATAGCTCACTGAGTGACTATAGTTTCTATCTTCTATAATACTATTGTGCATGGCTTCTCAAATCAGATCCAAAGGGTAGGTCATATGAAATTACTTTATAAACTTCCATTTATGGAAAACTTTCTATAGTCAGCATCTCCAAAGCTACTACTATTACCTTGCATACACTTCAAACTACATGGCATACGATTGCAAAGAAGTCTGGCTTCTGGGGTAGCTTTTAGCCATGTTGCACCTTCATGGTTATGTCTCTCATGTTGCTTGGTGAATAAATGATTCTGTTCTGTATATACTATCTAACTAGATGCAGTTAATTCTGGCTTTACTGAGGAATCCTCTGATCATTCAGGTGTTCATTTCTCTGGAGCCTTATTTGTTCCTACCATATCCACATACAACAAAGTTGTTTCTGGTTCTTCAATCACTTCTTCAAACACACCTAGAAACTTGTCTTGGCAATTGAATCTGCAGAGAATATGGGAGAAGACAATTAATGGGAAAGGTATTCTTTATCATTACGAAAGAGGTTCTTTGCCTTGCAGTCCTCTCAATTTCATCAGTATTCTATATAACTATTCACGTATGTTTTGTTAGATTTATTATTGCTTTTGTTCTGTACTTAATACAAGTATAAACTACTACAGTCTCACACAGTTTTATATTTTGTGAGGAGCTGGACAATCTTTGATGCTATTACAATATTAATTTCTTCTTTTCCCTAACTGTGCCTTTTTTGTGTTCGAACAGATTTTGATCCAGATAGAAATAATTTCACAGAGTGCTTAAAAAATGAGAGTAGTGATGCCTTGTCACCACCTGTATTTCTTCATGGTGATTATCATCAAGTCTTTCCTGGTGATTCTCCTCGTGCCAGTGCAGTTGTTCCTTCATTGTCATCAGCAATTAAATTGTTGAGGGATTGTGCAAGGGAAAACCCTTCTGTCAGATTGCAGGTAAGATCTAATTATGAGGATTTTAGAACACCTGGAATGAGCGGTATTGTATACACATTTGCTTTACTTTGATGAGTCTGAAACCCTTGAGAATTAAGGACCATACTGAATCTAACACAACAATGGAGTGCAGATTATAATTAGTGCTAATAAACTTGTATTTGGCTGTATGCTGCATTTATACGTGACCATTCTCTCATGTTGCTTGAGAGGAATTGATTTTATCAATGGTAATTACTGGAGAACTCACTCAAATTGCATCTCACTCTTGTGGTGTCATCTTTTTCTTATTGTTACTTAATAGCCTCATCATGGCCTATGTATCTATTCCAACCTACTCATTTAGCTTTTTTTTTTTTTTTTTTTTCTTCTTGACTATGTGACTCAGAATCTTCATTTCACATAAAGTACCTATGTCATAGCTCCGGCACTTGTACATGGTTTGGACAGTTGCTCTTCATTTCCGACCAAATTTATGGGAATGTCTCATAAATTACTCAAGTTTAACCTTGTATGTGCTCCTGGATTAACTGAGTAATCGAGTCAGAGTAAAATAATCTCTGACTTTATAATAAGAAATTGTATTTTTACGTAGTTTTTTCGTATGGGTTTATTGGGCGGGTGGATTTTGGTGGTGGGGGGGGGGGGGGGGGGGGGGGGTGGGAGGGGAACCCATTGAAGTTCTGAGGCGGCTTAACATTACTCCAGTCATAGGCGGAACATAGGGGGATTGCCGGGAGCCTCGACAGTCAGCACCCCACAATTTCCAAATTTCTTACAAAAATGAAGGCTATTTATTTATTTATTTTCCATTTAAAAAAAATAGGTTATAGCTTTTATTTGGTCCCTGTAAATAAACTTAAATGAAACTTTTGGTCCCCCGAAAATACTTTGGTTCAGGCCCTGACTCCAATTCTGTATACAGTTTATTTTACATGCTAATATCTAAAATCTGCAATGGGTGGTTGAAGGCATACACCTTTGCAACTCAAACTAAGTTGGCTAGTAGTCTTTTTTCCTTTTACTCCTCGCTTGTGGTCATAATTGAGTGACAAGTCATCTAATTGGTTTTGAAATATGAAAAGATTAGTTTTACTTATTAAATCTTGCAGTAATTTAGTTTATGAAGGCTATATAGACAATGTGAACGTGATAGCTTTCTTCAGAGAGGATGCTGGGATGTTAATCTTTCTCTTGTAACATGAGAAATGGCTGGATGTTACCACTAGTAGAGAGCCTGAATTTTGCTTCTATGGAGATAGAGATAGCTTAATCAAATAATTGGAATCTGTCATAGACAGGAATAGTCAAATATACTGTGAGAACATAATTGTGGCTGGTCACTGGAGATATAAACAAAGAGTGCTGTCCTTAGAGAGAATGCTGGGATGTTACCTTTTTTATTTTTGGTCTAGTAGAACCCTTAGCACCGACTACTCCAGCAAAGAAGATCCAATCCCAAAACCTGCCAACCTGGGATCTGGAAGGCCATTGGCTCTAGCTTTAAAACTAGCCAGGATCTTCTAATTCTAAGCTTTCTTAAGTCACGCGTTAAAAATTCCTCCTTGTTTTTTTTGTTTGCATAAATGCATGCCCATAGTTGATTCTCTTTTTTAAAGGTTATCTTACTTGCATCTCTATGTGCTTTGGCAGGTCCTTGTGACGGGATCATTGCATCTAGTAGGAGATGTTTTGAGGCTGCTAAAGAGATAACTTTTACGAGCTCTGGTTTTAGCTTTTCATAATTACTCCGCGGATCTGCCACCCAGAAGTCATAATACCTCAGTTATTCAAGGTTCTACCAAAAATAGCTCGTGTCAAGTTAACTTAAAATCACAGTGCCATAACTAGGTACTATGTTTTTCCTTACTTCATTCATCCTCCTTATGTATAAGGATCTTGGGTGTGCATATTTTCGTGACATTCTTTTGCTCATACATATATACAAGCTTTGGAACTGTCATATTCTAACTTGCTTTGTAAAATTATCAGCTTATTCCAGATTAAGACATCATTAATTTCAGGAATTGACTATCATTTCATCTAAATAAGATTAAAGCAATGGATTTGTGTATGCTTGTTAACTTGTTAAGTGGTTCTGCCACTATAATTTAAAATTGTGCATCACTTCTTTTTATTTCAGGCTTATGCTAAGCTTTTCTGAATTAATAAGATATTCTCTTGATTTAATTACCACATTATCTGCCTTTTCAAACTATATAGCAGAAAATGCAGGAAATCTGTTGTTTCAGTTATGTATTTCTCGTTTCCTGCATTACAGTGTGAATTTACAATGCGTAAATATAGGCAGCTCATACTCACAACACAAGCGTGAGGCTTAAAATTTTGCCTGATGTTCGCCAATTAACAATAGTATATAATATATTTTTGTGAAAATGCAAAGATTGACAGAGCTTTATGAAATTAGAAAGCTAATTGCTCATTCGGTAACATTGTCATTTTTCAGTATTTGGTTTGTATATTATTCAAGTCATGCTATTATTTGTAAAATGAACTTGAAATGAAGCATACATAAACTAGTGATAAGATTGATAACTACTCTTGCTTTTAAATGGTTGTGTTTAATTTTCAAAAATCTGATATATGAAAAAACAAAAGATGATAGCGAACGAGCTCTAAGTTACTCCTAATCCCCTATACTTCAAGTCTACAACTGTAGCTGATTATGGAATATTAATTGTATTTATTTATACAAGTGAAAAAAAGATGTCTTATTTCTTAGGTATGAGATGCTGAAACTAAAGTGACGACTAATTTTGGACCGAGGAAAACAAAACTATGTCTTTTGTTAGGGATCGAGTTTCACATACATCTTTGTGGCTCAAGTTTCATTAAGACTCATTGAGGCAAGATTTCCTTACCCTTCTCTCAACGACTCAAGGTACTCCATAAGAGGCCCGACTCGAGATATATTTTTGCCAATAACTAAAAGTACTACCAGTAATATGTGCAACAATGAGTCAATGAGGGCAACTTTTAACATGCTCTTTTATCTCACAAAATAGAAAGTACTATATTGTGGTAAGCTATAGTTCCTCCACCAAACACTTCCTTCACCCCCAACCCCAAAAGGCCAAAAGGAATTGAAAAGAAAGGAAAAGAAAAGAAAAAGACTGGATCATTTCCAAAGAGATTTAGGAAAAATAGGAAAACAAAGAAAAGGACAAGAAAAAAAATGTTACATGGCACATGTACAAATGAAAGCTAAGTACGCTAAAACATTGATTAACCACTTATATTATTGCTACGTGTAAGACTTTAATTAAAGATTATAATTATTAATTATAAAATCTGCCACATGATTATTATACAGTAAGTTACGAATCATAAAGGACATGAAAAGCATAGAATATATTGTCACAATCGAAGCCGATGAATATGCATTAACATTCCTAAATTGACACCTGGAAAAATTATTTTGTTGCTTACTTCTTACTTTTATTCATTTTATTTAATAATTTAATATAAAAGTTCACATTAGTTTATAGATTAGTGTATGTATCTTAATTGCTATACCTTATATTAAGGACAGGTTACATTAATTTTAGTGTATCAAGCTTGTTTAACATTTTTCATCGTTTGACCAAATTTGTATTAATTAGTCATTATCATGTGTAGTAATTAATGATTGGCTTTATTTGGTATATTTTGTATTATTAAAAATAATTTATGGAGTATTACTCACAATATCATTACTAATAAGGGAAAATTCAATTTGCATTCAAACTTAAGATATTGAAATATTCTTTCTATGAATCTAAATGAATGACATAAATTGTTCAATGTAATCAAAAGCATTTAGAATGATGCTTTTGTTGGCGAGGTAAACTACACTCACGAAAGTAATGATCTTTTACACGTGCAGACATGCTATCATATCATATACGCATATACCAATACGAATATGATGTTTTAAATACTAGTGCAACAACTAATTTTACCGAACACTTATATTTTATGTCATCGATAGAAGTGCTATGGTCCTTCACCATTAAGCTTACAAGAAAAACATTTGATTTAGGTGTTAGTCATTTTTCCATGTCAAAGATAATGCTTTTATCCCTTTTCATAGTCAGATAATATAAACTATATTACTCCATATAAATATAAATCCCAACGACAAAACGGCTATACTATTCATTTATATATACGTTTCCCTCCTTTAAATCCCAAATTTTCTCTCTCATTCTTTTAATTTCTTCTACTAATGGCGTAACACTTGTTCATGATCTTCAAAAACCCTCCAAAAATGGCGGGTTTTTACCAATCTTTAAGAAGAAATTCATCATTTTCTTCCACAATTCTTTCTTCTTGTTATTCATCTCAACAACACTTTCTTTATAAACTCATCTTCTTCCTTACTTTCCTTCCTCTGTTTCTTGCTCTGTTTGCCTTCTTCCTTCAATGGCGAGGCAGCGGTATCGACCCGATTACTTGGTGGTCCTTTGATCATACCAAAGAGTTTCCTGGAATGCTTGATTCCCCTTTTATCAAATCATCATCTTTTGATGATAATAATAATTGCTCCAATAATGCATCGGGTCAAACCAATTCCCCTGTTTTTCCTTATTTCAGAGGCTGGAATTTTAATTATAATGATTCTACTATTAGTCCCAAGGTTAGTATTTATACATAATTTCGTTGAAATTCATTTCGTTTTGTATGATTTTGATTAATCTTCCCATTTTTTATTTATTTTTTGGGGTTTTTCAATTTTAAAAAAAAAATTTAATCTTTGTTATTTAATTTTTTATTCTTAAACCCCGAGTTTTAATCATTTTGGTTAATGAATTTTGTTAAAATTGGGTGTTTTTCATTTTTGGGTGTATTGATCTTGCTTTTTTATCAGGGTTTATTGAATCTTGCTTAATTATTGGCTAATATCTCTGATTTCTGGATCAAATTTTCTATTTTTACAATGTTTTAATAATTTTTCTGTACTGAATTTGTTAATAATTGATAATTACAATCTTGTTCAATCGTAGATCGATTAAAACATGCGTGAAATCATAATAATCTGCATGCTTGTTCTTCTTTTAGTAATTAATTATCGAATTGAGATTGTCTATTGTCAGAAATGAGTTGTTAATTGCTGACTTTTAATCTCGAAAATATAAATATTATATATGTTAACAGGCTACTGTAAATTTAATAATTATTGGAGATTTAGGGTTTATTTTTCATCACATGAATGCCGAATTATTGTTATTTTAGAATTTCTTCCTTGTATAGTATAATATTACTCCTTCCATCCCATATTTAATTTCATGACGACTCTGGTTTATCCAAGTCAATTAAAGATTAGTGGTTAAATGAAGAGTAAATAATTTCGAAAGTCATAGAAATAGGAAGAGAGTATTGTGAATGTTAAAAAAAAAAAAAAAAAGAAAGAAAGTATATTAAGTGTGAAGTTCTTCTTGGGATTCTTAGATAAAAATTGATAGAAAATGATTGATAGGGAAATGTTAGTAATCTTATAATTCATGTTTAAACATATATTTATTTGGTTCTGTACTTACTGCTTATTTCTGTAATATGATTTTGAATGATTCTAAATTTGAATATGAGGATGAACAAATAAATAATGTAACAACTCAACCACTATTTTAAGTTGGCTGCTAGTCACCCTAAAAAAAGACTAATGAGTTACAAATCACATCTCCCTTAAGAATATTTGTTTTTCTGGTAAAAGTACTGAATTAGGGATTATTCTAAAGTGTGTTATCACCTTGATGTGTTTGTGTACTTGCTTCTTAACCTTATAAAGGGGTGTAACGTGTCACATATGTGCGATAGCCAATAGCACATGTGATGATGTGAAGCCTAGTTGAAGCTCTACTATAGCTTCTACTGAGTGTTGGTTGTTTTTTTTTTTTTTTTTTTTTTTCTTCTATATGATGTTGATTTGATCATTTTTTGACTATTAATCATCCATTCAATATTTCAATTCCTGAATTATGTAACTGGATATTGGTAAAAACTGTGTTATTTATCTTAATTATCTACAATGATGTAGTGTATCTAAGTACTATAAAAGAAATGCAGCATGTCTAAGTGATTTCTCTGTATTACATTAGGCATGTATTACGTCAACTACTTCAGCTGGCCTAGAACAAGTGCTACCATGGATCTTTTATCATAAGGTTGTCGGCATCACAAACTTTATCCTCTTTGTGGAAGGGGAGGCTGCGAGCACCAACGTATCTAGAGTCCTTGAGTTTATTCCTGTAAGTTTACTTATCTTACCTAGGGCCAAAAGTAGCTTCCTAACCTGTAACATAAATTGATCTCTCTGTTGCCGGATTACAGTCTGATGTTATATCCGATGCTCTCACAGGGGGTACAGGTGATCTACAGAACAAAAAAATTAGAGGAACAACAGGCTAAGAGGTTAGTTTTTGTTTGTAATCAGTTTTGTAAATACTGCTGCTTGATCCTTGGATGTTACAAATTTTTACTTCTGAAGTGTAGTTGGCGTTGATTGGAAGACCAAAGTGTTTGCTCTTTATGCTTCCTTCTTTCTCCTCATGTTGAGCAGTTCAATACTATGTTACTCAGACTTCTGTACTCATGACAGACATGAGTATGTGCCCAAGTCCTAATTCGGCTATCTTTTAGAGAAATTTCCATGATTTTGGTCCAAAATATGAGGTGTCAAGTGTCCATAGCGATGCTGGTTTGTCATGTCATAGTACTTTAACTGAAATGAAGTCCTAGTAACAGTCATTATAAACCAAATGTGAAATTATTAATGCTTATACTTCATAGTTTTGTACTGAGTACGAAAAATGCACACACTTACATTGCTTCTATTGATTGTCAGTCGAATATGGAGTGAGTCATGGCTTTCAAGCTTTTTCTACAAACCATGCAACAATGAGCTGTTCGTGAAGCAAACCCTCAACATGGAAATGGCTATTGGCTTAGCAAGAGTATGATTCATCAACTTATCAACCATTAAATTATTTAACTCTTATACGGTGTGCAGTTGTTTGATGTTCTTATATCATTATCTGATCTCTAACTTCTCGCTTTGCCTTGTGGTTTGATCTTATCTAGGATGCTGGCATGGAGTGGATTTTCCATCTTGACACTGATGAGCTCCTGCATCCTGCTGGAACACAAGGTTACTCTGTGAGTGAGTTACTGACTGAAGTTCCAGCAGACGTTGACATGGTTATTTTTCCGAATTATGTGAGTGATTTGTCAAAATGTCAATTAGTTGTAATGACAATTAAGTTCTGTTCAATAGCATTTGTTATTATGGCCCCTGCCATGTTTGCTTGTTTACTTAGCTTGATCATTCATTGTCCCTTTGCTTTTGAATTTCAGGAAAGCTCTGTTGAACGAGATGACATTAAAGAACCTTTCAGTGAGGTAAAATTTATGGATGAAGATGTGCATACTTGTTTTAGTACTCATTAATAATAGAGCTTTTAGCTTTTATTGTGTTGTATTCTCACTTCATAATATTAAAAAGTGGGTGTTTATTTATGCTTAACCTTCAGCTGCTAAGATTAATTATATTTCTCCTTTAGAATTCATTCCTTCTGCCAATAACATTTCTCTGACATTTGATTCAGATTTCATTGTTCAAAAAGAACTTTGATCATCTTCCAAAGGAAACTTACTTTAGATTCTACAAGGAAGCAACTCGGAGTAACCCAAATTATTTTCTGACTTACGGAAATGGAAAAGCAGCTGCAAGAATTCAAGATCACCTTCGCCCCAATGGAGCTCATCGATGGCATAACTACGATAAAACACCAAAGTATGCTTTATTATACTGCTGTTTCTTCGATGTATTTTTGTTCTGTTTAATGGATACTTGGTCAAAGTATACTGTTAAATAATCAATATGGTCGAAAATTAATATAATTAAGCTTCTGACAAATGTTGCAGAGAGGTGAAAATGGAGGAGGCTGCAGTTTTGCACTACACTTACTCTAAATTCTCCGACTTGACCTCAAGGCGTGATAGGTGTGGTTGCAAGCCTACAAAGGAGGACTTGAAAAGATGCTTCATGTTGGAATTTGATAGATCAGTAAGCTAAATAGTGCCTTTCATAATTTTCCTCTAATCTTGCTCTTATTTTGATGTGCCTTTAATTTAATGATGTCTGACAAAGGTAACTCCCATATTGTAGGCATTTATTATTGCCTCCACTGCCACTGAAGAAGAAATGCTCCAATGGTGAGAATTCAAACTGCAATATATTAATAGGTTGCATAACATTTTTTATAAAAAAAATCTAACTACGAAGTATTAATCTTGTGAATTATTTATTCCCGATGTAGGTACCAGGAACATGTAGTGTGGAATGATGTAGCAGCGAAACTCAAACTTCTGAAGTATGGCATTTTTGTTCGCATTTATGCTCCTATGGTGAGTCCAATATTCTCAAAGAAATATCTCCGTAACACATTGTAATCAGGGATAATCTTTTAATCTTTAGGTCATTGTTACTTAAGAAAGTAAATGTTTTGGCAGGACATAATTCAGGGATTAAGGGAATCCGGGGTCTTTGCTTCTGTTATTGAGTCAGCACTGACCGCTCCATCCAAGAGAAGCAATGATTCTCTAGACAATGTCGACGTAAAAAAAATGTATTTAAGGGAGCTTGATATCAATATCACAGAAACCGCACGAAGACTCCTGGAAGAAACTGGTGGACATGATAGCTTTCAAGCAATCCCACCTTTTTCTCCACCAGGCTTCAACGATGTAGATGTGATCGTATCAGCATAGGATGCTCTTAACAGAAGCAATGGCTCCTGCAGAGATGTTTGATGTAGGAAAAACGTTTTTGAAACAGATTGACTTCAAATCTACAAAGAACACACAAGATCCTGGAGGAAACTGGATGAAGAACTTTCAAGCAACCCCACCCTTCTCTCCCCCAGGCTTTGGTGATGTTACAGAACAAAAATAGGTGCGAATCATAGTACAATTTTTTGACAGGTTTTCATTCTTTACCTCATTGATTGGTTGGCGGGTAAACAGATATGTACATTGCAGGTTAGATAATACAATACTGTGCAGTACTAGTATTTTAGAGAGGCTAATTGGAATAAAACAATACACATTTTCATACCAATAGAATTAGTTCATAACATTGATCATAGAAAGATTTTAACCATGTACAACTAACACAATTTTCAGAACAGAAGAGATTAAGATGGAGTACTCTGACTACTTTATGATATAATATGTTGATTTTAGTTGCCATGGAACTCGAACAAGCCAGGCTTTGGGTGGTTCAACCACTTAGCCAAGTTTGTTCGAGTCTGGCCTTCAACAGGACTCGTTGTTGGTCTGGTCCATGCCAGGGACTGGAACAAGCTTGTTCGTCGTATGCAATTATGCATCATATACATTGCAGCTGGATGATGAATGAATTCATGAATGATAAAATTACCTTTATAATATGTAACAATCTTAACATACAATGTGCTTCTAAATTATATAACTAACATCGCAATAAACTCATGATTAAACTGAGTTAACACTGCGAGATTGAAGCTTCCTCTTCACCCATGAAGGAGACAGCACAGGGCCATTTTCAATCTCCACAGACTTTTTTCTTTCCATATCATCTTCTCCATCACCCGAAGAACTCTTCATTTCCTGCAAAAGCTTAACTCTCCACACCTTAAAAGTCTGATCTAAACTAGCACTAAACACCAAAAAGCTCACCACAAATTTGTCCTTCTGCAAAAAAGCAGACAAGCATCTCACCGGCCCTCTATGACCTTCTAGTACGGTGAGACACTCATGAGCACACCCTGCTTTTCTGTCTTCCAACGACCTCCTCCAAATCCTAATTGTCGCGTCCTCAGATCCACTTATCACAAAATTCTCAATGGCCACAAGGCAAAGAACCGCAAACTGATGCCCTTGTAAGAACCTGTTGCCTTGATTATATTGACAAGAAACCTCTTGCTCCCAAAAATTAATACACCCATCAAAAGATCCTGAATACAAGAAGCTACTACTTTGGTTTTGATTACTCAAAGCCAAAGCATAAATAGGGTATGCATGAAAACTAAGGACCTTAATTAGAGCATGAGAAGTCTCCCCATACACCCTTAACCACATTTTTACTGTCCCATCTGAAGAACAAGTAAAAAGATAGCCATTTTGTTGGTTAATTACCATATCATTTATATTATCTGAATGAGCTATAAATGAGTCGGTACATTTTCTCTCATTTAATTTCCAAGCTTTAACAGTTTTATCAAATGACCCAGTATACAAAATTCCTTCAATATGGTAATAAGCCATGCAAGAAATAATGTCCTTATGTTGTGGGGTAATTGGCTTACAAGTGAGCCTATTTTGTGGGACAGTTGGCCTTAAGACAAAATTTTTGAAGTGGTTGGTGTTTGGTAAGGTTGTAACTTTTCTAGGCTTAAAGTTATTTGTTGTATTATTGTTACAAGTGTGTGATCTCATGGACCATACCCTAATTTTGTGATCCTTATGAGATGTGAAGAGCATGTTACCTTGAGCAACCATGGCTCGGACTTCACCCGAGCTAGCTTGTAAGTAGCCTATTGCATGGCAGTCACCTGACTGCCATGCATGGACTCGACGACTATTTGAGCCAGTCATCACTATGTCCCCTGATACCGCGATGGAGTAGAGATCTCCATCATGGCGAAGAGAAGAGATGCAACAATAGAGAAGAGAAGGATGAGAAGAACTTGTAAAAGACGTACGAGTCCATAATGATTTGTCGAGGCGGCTTAGAGGGTGCAAAGGTGAGGCATCTAAGGGGAAGTGAGTATAACAAGAAAGCCTTCGATTTTGTAGTTGAGAAAGGTGATGAAAACTAGGTGACTGATCTTCTATATTATCATCATCTAACAAACATGAAAGTGATTTTCTACCACTAAATTGTCGATCCATTATTAATTTGAAGAAATAGATTTTTGAGTTTGGAAATTTGGGGTTTAAGATTCGGATTTAAGCATGCAGTATATATATATAATCATGCATTTAATTATCGTCAAAAAGATGGGTAATCGTTATATATAATGATCAATTTTGGAGTGTTAGTACACCTTGTTTTTATATATAATCCTAGGGTGATGTATATAATATAAGGACCATTGAAATAACGCTCCACTTGTTATATTATATCTATAGACTACAATGATGCATTGATAAGGGTTGACAATTGTGATTAGCCATAATTATTTCATGAAATTACTGCGTCATAATTAAGCTGGAGAATTTAAGCATGCAACAATTTCGTGGCCATTTGATGGAATCCCAAGTTTGTTACGAATAGCCTACCAAATCACGGTTATATGAGCCACTCATTTTTTTTATTTTAATTAGTGTACTTTTTTAATACATAATAGTATTCCGTAGAAAAGTGACTCTAACAACAACGTGCTTGGAGGGATTGGTGGGAACTCACCATGTGACTTTATAGCTACACATTCGAGTCCCACCAACTACATTTGCTTACTTGTAAAGGTAAATTATTTGCTTAACTTTGTTAAAGATGATTGTTTATAGTCTTTCATCTTACCTAAAAAAAAAAGTAATGAAGGTCTATACGTATTTTAATCTAATCTAGCATTCTAGCTACCCCATCGATTCTAATAAGACTAGTCGCATGACCATATTTATCTACTTATTTGCCCTCATTGATGTTTTTTTTTATAACTCTTATAAATAGTGTGAAAACATTTATGCTCTTAATAATACGAAATATTTGTTTACATATTTGCCCTCATTAATTAATTGCCAACAACAAAACTTGTAGCAAATGACCAAGCCAAAAGAGCTCCTCAGACATAGCCAACATGTTAGCTCCCCGACATATATATATATTCTTTTTTAAAACAAAACAATTCATTAATAAAAAGCCATACGATGACATTTACAAATGAAATCTAAATGAACAAATACATAAAATTGAATCAAATTAAGGTTTCCTTCATCAAAGCTACGACGTTGAATAAATCTTGCATTGAGATACATCTCTCGCACACATCGCTGGAATATACAGCTTTTCCGAACAGATGGTCTAACAATTTGTTGTAGCCGTAAGGATGATTTTCACCTGATTCACTTGAACACATTTGAAACTTTGACAACCGTTGTGATCCCGAACAAATCTTTACCAACGAATTGATATTAGGGCAAAAGATGACTACCTTTTTTATAAACTCTAACACACAAACAAACTCTAAATATAAACAAACAACTAAACTAACAAAACCTAACGACTCCACTATAGGGAGACACTCCATCATAGGGAGACAGACGAATATTTACACTACTCGTGTAGATTTATTGAAACCTAAAGAAAATTAAGGGGAAGGGTCATAAATAGTCTAGTTTTCAAAGAAATTTGACTATTTCCGGCCTAAATGGCCAAGAATTTAAAGAAACCCTAGAAGAGATGAGTAGAAAAGAGGCGATTGTTTTCCCAGCCTAGTAATATCAAAATTGTAAAAATTAATAATAATTAGGTTATACGCAGATGAATTATCCTTTAATATTTAATTTTTTTTTTTTTTATAAAAAGCAAATAAATCCAAATTTTGAAATTGATGGAGTAATTTGTAAATTAATTTTGAAATGTTTATTGCAATGATGATGTAGTGAATAGTGATGTACTCAAATCAATTGGGTAAAATAAGATTAAAACGGCAGTATGACTGGCTAAGCTCTAGCTAGTTGTCAGTTAGTCCTAAAACTTTTTTAATAAACGTTTATTTAACAAATAACAACCAAGTTTGTATAGTTCATCGATTTATTCGTACACATTTATAATTAAGATTTAAGTAGGTAAAGTTTCTATCGTATGTGTTAACGTAGTCTTAGGCGGACCATTGTCATACACAGTGGCGGATCCAGGATTTGATTAATAGGTTGTCCCATCATCGTCCATCGACCGCATATAATATCAAAAAATAGTCAAAGCTTGTATAATAGTTAAAGCTTGTATCGTCGTCCATCGACCTTGTACTATACAAAACTTGAACTCTAAACTAAATCCCTGAAAGATCTCAACCTAAATGTTCAACAATCAACACAAACTTAAATACACCTTTTTTGGGGTCTATGTCAATGCAAATCTACTTCCCTTGTACGGTATACATGGTCTCATGACAATTAGTCAATGTTTGTTCAAACAAATCTCTTGCTTTAAAACACCAAGTTACCAGCAAATATTCTACCTCAAAGCTCAGAATGTCAGAAGCATTCATATCTATAAACATCATTTTCTATGGATGGCAAGCATTACCATTTAAACTAAAGTAATATAAATAAACTCTATAAGACACTCCCATACAGTCACAGGAGAATTGTGCATAAGTCATTGAACAATGCTACCAAGACAAAGTTCACCCCTATTGGCCCTATTCAATCATCAACAGTCACCAATCCTTGATCAACTACCCATTAACTATAAAAATAACACCTTTACACACATCTTATGCTAGGACTGCTCATAAGTTAATTAGGAAGCTCAATTCAGCAAGCTATAGTTCATGTCAACTTACAATCAAAAACTCAGAAAAATAATCCAATCTAAGTAATAAAGGATGCTCTAGAAATGAGTCAATGCTAGTGAGTTTCTCAAAAGTAGGAACTCAGCGGGCACTACATTGTTATTAATTTGCCTTTCTTAGTGCCCATGGCCTCACACAAATGCCACTCTATTTCTTAATATCTTCAAATCTCTAGAGCGTTCATCTCAAATTAAACCAGAAAAAATAACATTAAGTTATTTTTTCTCAAGTAATCGTACAGGGCTAAAGTAAACATTGCCCTCCTACATATCCAATCAGAGACTAGAAACTTCTTACCATAAATAAAGCTAGGTTCTGATCGAGCTTCTTCTACAATAAGACTCCTAGCAAAAGCACACCTGCAACTATCTCAATTAAGAGCTACTTAATATTCAGGTCTTAAATGGGTATGTTTCTGGACCCTGCTTCTACAAAGAAGGCAGTCAGATGAGATATACCAGATATACCACAACACTAAACTTCTCATAAGTTCATTTGTTTATTTCACTAACATTTTCATTTTACAAGTTCATCCAACATGAGTTACATAACCCAGTGAGTGCAACGGGAAACTCAAGTTATGAGGAAAGGAACAAAAGGAATTCCTAATCAAATCTAAATCATACAAGGGTTCTTTCAAGGTTATTAAAACAAAGGTCCCCAAGTCGAGCAATTCTACCGTCTAATATAATCGCTGGTGAATGAGAAAAGGTGAAAAGATTAGGCCACTAAATCTTGCTCATCAAACATTTTCACAATTCCTAGCTTCACTCTGTTAGGCTAGAGTAATGGCCACTACATGTGGGTCCGCCTCTGCCTGCACCACCACCGAAACCACCCTCCTTCCAAAGCCACATGAGCGCAATAGACCCCCCGCCCCAGCCCCACCAACGAAACCACCCAAAACTTGAATTCCCCAACCCGAAACCACCCTAAACTCCCATCCCTTTCCCCACCCGAAACCCCCACCCCTTTCCCTGACCCGAAACCGCCATAAACTCAAAACCCCTACCCCTGAAACCATTCCCCCACCCCTCGGAATTTGTGAATTTGTGTTTTCCCTGTAAAATAAAATAAATAAACTACAATTCACAAATTAGCAACCAAAATTGACTCAATTATCAAACTAGACTCCAAAAATTACGTTCAATTCTTCGACTATCTATAACCAATAGTTCAATTATCCAACTTCGAAGAACCCTAAATTGAGAATATACTGACAATTAAATACACGATTAACACTAGATTGTCAAAATTAATATTAGATGATTAAAGAAAAAGAAGCATCTAACCTTAGAGACTGCTTCAATGGAGGAGAGAAAGCTCAGAAGCCCCTTCAATGGAGAATTTCGAGTACGCTTAAATGGAGGAGAGAGAGAGGAAGGAGTACAGCAAGAAATAGATATAAAGGAGTACAGAGAGAGGAAAGCGTGATTCGTGAAAAAAAATTAGTTTTTTTTTTTTTTTTAAAATAAAATAATAGGTTGTCCTGGGACCCACTATGACTACACGTGGGTCCGCCACTGTGTATCATGCTAAAAGAAGAGAAAATGATATGTGGCTCTGTCAACTGGTTTAACTTCTCGACACTTATTATATCGAAGAGCATCACTCAATCACATATACCACAGGTTACCTGCCGGTATAATTTATACATATGTATACCTATCAAAACACTCAGACCAGACAAGGATCAGAGGAAACCAGAATCTGAACAAGTAATTCTATTGCAGACTGTATTAACAATCCAAAATCATGAGTCAAAATAAATAAGACAACCATTCTGCACTGTGAAACCTTTTCATACTTTCTTTTTCTCCTAGAACACGTCTCTAGAATATTATATTCTCAGTTTTACGACAAGTTTGCTATGTGTAATGCATTGGGGATAGGGGATGGACAAATTAGGAATTGCTTTACAATTCGATTAAAAGTAGCTTGAGCAACAAAAAGAGGAAGATCAGTTAATCTATTATCAGAGGAAATTAGGAAGACATAAATGATGAAGAATTTTATCAAGTGTTCATTTTAGTTTCAAAGAGAGACTCTCAAAAGCTCAATATCAATTATATCTTCTGTAATTCTCATATTATCAATCAAGTTCATCTCCCTCTAATTTATGCCCAAAATTTCAGTTTATTACACTATAGAAGAGAATCTAAAAACCTTTGCCAGACAAGAGTTTCAGTTCATTACACTATGATAAGAAAAATGGAATTTATATGCCATACAAGATTGTGATCATTTTCATACCTTTTTCACAACTCCAAGATCTTCAGAAATAACTGAAAATTAAACAAGTTTGATGTTGTAAGAATAACTGAAATTTTTATACAACAGAAGCTAAACTTCATGCCTGAATATTTTATAGGCACTTAAACATCACAAGGTACTTGAAATCAAAAAGGACAAAATATGATTTATATGATCTTCAATGTTACCTCACAAAATGTAAATAATCTCATTCTTGTCTTATTATAAATATTGTTTGTCACAATTGTCAGTAATTTCCTTTCCAAAATTTGTCACCACAAAGTAGACATTATAGTGTTATCATATCAACATACAACATTTAGGGAAAAATAAATCTTACCTTAGCTTTGCCAAAATCAACGAGTTCAATCTCAAAGTTGAGATCAACATCCTTTGGGAAGCCCTCTGAGACTGGAACTGGGCAATCAGGCTCACCATAATGCATCCCAGATTTCATCCTGAACTGCATACAAATCATAATAGCAGAATGATAAACCCAAAGAAGGAATTTCAGAACCTATAAATCATCAAAATGCATGCACAATACAGAAGCAGAAACAGCAGGCCAGCATCTTCCTTAGATATGGATTATTATTTTTCATTACTTTGTGATGCAAGCAGAGATCATCTACGAGTCAGCACTCAGCACCAATAACCAATAGCCAACTCTAAGGTGCGTCAATAAAGGACCTATCACTTTGGAAGTCCCATGTCTAACATATAAAAACAACTTGAGACATTGGCTTATTGTCAAAATACAGTACCTATATAGTATCACAAGGAAAGTTCACATGATCAAATGATACACATCCACACAATTTTGGAAGATACAAGAAGAAATCCTGAACCCTCAACACCTATAGCTAACGCATCTCTTTGCAGCAGGCATATATGTCCTTACAATCTGAAACCACATCTTTCTTTGCTTTTCTGTGTTATTTTCCCCAACACCCCCTCCCAAAGATGAGAATATCCACAAATTGGACTTTCCTTTATTGCTGTTAATATTGGCTAGAACATTATATGTTTATATATTAAGTTGATATTGTATAAACAGCTTACAATGCAATTGGTCTGTAGCACTAACAGAATATTACCATGCAAACTTCACCCTTCTGCATTGTAGGTATTCCTTCAAGCAATCCCAGTATCATCTTGCTTTTACCCAAAACTTGCCTTATAGGCGCTCCCGTACCTGCTAAGAGCAGAGAAAATAATAATATATATGGCATCAAGGTGTAAATTTAACTTTTCAAAAAGCATCAAATATCAAGTCACCAAAGACCATATATGATAGCTAAAAGAAAATTCTGCAAGAACTATAGATGAATAATATCAGCACCGAATCAAAATCCATTGTAATTAGTTGAGATTTAGAAAATCACAACCAAAAGTTCTACGCACAAAAATTATCAAGAACCAAATAGCCATCTAGGATGTATCACTAGAGAATAGAGACTCAAACAACAAATTCCTTTCCTACAGATGATGACAAAAATAATCTCAGAAAAGCATAAAAAGAGACCAATGAAAAGACAGAAATCTAGATAGCAACTTCTGGTTGCTGCACATGACACTGTACTAGCCAATATTTGTTGCAGTTGGATGAATCTAGAATATTCTAGTATCTAGAAGCTATTTCTAATTTGCGGAGGAGTAAGAGACATTCTTGGAGCCACTTTGGGCGAAGGGACTTTGGATATAACACTTTCCATTTTCCAAGGACACCCTTTTCCAGTCTTTGTTTCACTTAGAGGATGTCATATCTTTCTTGCACTTTCTTTTTTCTTCCTTCGTCAATATAGCATTTTTCAACCTCGTAGAGTCAAGGAGAAGAAACACTGAGATGCAACAGAAAAGTGGCAGACACAAAAGCAGGCTAACAGGAAGAAACAAATTGTTGCTCATTTTTAATAAGTTGCCTCACGACAATTTGACCAAAGATTGGAGACTTACATGCACAAATTAAAGGAAGTTTCACTAATCATAACATTCCCGTGATAAGTGACGAGAAAAAGATTAATAAGATCATTTGATCACAACAAGGAATAGTCATTAAAGAGAATGACTGAAGTACAATGCTTTCAGTGTTACTCTTGTTAGTCACTGAAGTACAATGCTTTCATCGTTAGTGGAAGATACGGATATAAGGTGAAAGATAATTATAGCAACCAACAATGTAACTATTAATTACTACAGCTTCTATATTCAGTGATCAAAATAAGGAAGAACACTGACATCCATTATGATCGATTGGTCCAAGCAACAGGATTCAACAATATATATAACAACATTAGTTAGTCTCGGAGGGCAATACTCAAGACTTCATATCGTATCCCGTCCACATTCTCTACACCACTGCCCTTTGCGACTCTAAATACACCCCAAAACAACATTATATTCGAGTTAAGACGAGTGAAAAATGAAAGGTTATACGCACCTCCAAAATCTTTTCTGGTAGAGTAAACACCAACTCCTTCCATTGTACGCACAGTGCAATGGTAGATTACCTAATTATGTGATACAAACAATTTCATCAAAATCATAATAAGAATTTTTTTTTATGTAATAAGAAATAGTTTACTAAACAATAATTATGTGATACAAATTATTTCATCAAAATCAATTATCAAAATATGATGTAATTATGAAAAATTACTAACTAAAAACCTGATCACCATCAGAAGGTGTAGATTCTCCTCCACCAGGTCTCAATTCAGCCTTCAACAATCCTCCAGGCACAAGATTCTTCTTCCTTCTGAAAATCAAAAACAAAATTTATGAGAAATTCTTCACAAAATAAAGCAATTAAATCTGAAAAATTGCAAACGAACAAAAATAGCTGAAATAATTGAATTGAACCTTTTATCATATTCAGAAAGCTGTTTCTTCTTCGGCGGAGACATGGTGTCCTGCTCCGCAGGTTCCAAGACCGCCATTAGACTACACTGAGGAAGAAATTGCTTGTAATTTGGTAGAAATTGGCGTAGAAATCTTCAATTTGAGTGAAATTGCCCCAAATTTTGCACTCCAATAGCTTAATTTTGAGTAGAATTTGGTATATAAGAAGAGATTAACGATAGAAATTAGGGATTTGGATGATTGATCTAAAAAGTAGATAGTGAATTTAAGTGAAAAATTTAATAAATGTAAGCAAATTATAAAGATATATGTAACACCCCAATAATTCTCTCTTTAAAACCTGTAAATACTTTTAACAAGCTGCAAGAGAATTACTGACGTGCTACCGCCACGTGTTCAAACGTTAAGGCTAGATCAGAAATTAGAAGCGGAAAACTAACTTAGTTAAAAATAAGTTTAAAACTAATAATCAAAACTAAATTTAGTCTTACAAGTTGGAACCATTACGGCCATTAATCAAAACCAAATCAAATAGTAAGTGAATAAAAATTAGAGTCAAAATAAAATCAACTTATGAAATGAAATGAAATAAACTATGAGATTAACCAACGCTCCACTCAAAATCCCATCACCTTGATGCAAGTTCTGATTATGTAAAAACCTGTGATTAATCTGCTCCCCAATATTACAAGTGTAAAAATTGGATCATTATAGGGTCATTGAAGGGCGAAGGCCATGACCAAGAAAAAGACACACAAAAGCACGCAATCAGCAACGCTGAGTACATACAAGCTACGAATGTGGTAAAGAGCCCTAGCATGTTACTAAAAATCATTCTGCACACACACAATGTAATCATTGACTCGAACACATGACTCAAATGTTAGCATTACTAAGATTTCCCTAAATAGCATTGATTATTTCATTAATTGATTGGATTAAGCAATAGACCGGGTTGTCCCCCTATGCACCATTTCGGAACATTAATAAAGAAAACCCTACGCCTCCTTTCGGAGACATTAATAAACATCCAATGGCAGACGGGCGCGACTCCGTGGCCATAGCTAGTATGAGATCTCATCTAACTCATTATAATTTTAAAAGTATTTGAAAACAAGAGACTCGTAGATCAGCGACCTCTTACACGGCTAATACCCCGTGAACCCCAACCCCTGTTTGTCATTACTCTAGATGTGCACAAATCCAGAGTTTTATTGCTCATCCTTCTTGCACTTTACGTGATTTACCGGTTTAAACTTGGTGATGACTCTAATGCAAAATAATACAAGCAATTAAACAATCATCACTCAAGCAATTCAAGTTTCCAATTCAATTCTTGATTTATTAGTGACAAACAATACTTATTATTGAATCCTTTAACTACCTCGGTGTATAAACACCTTAAGTGCATAAGGCACCTCAAATCCTCGACCTTGTCTTATAAGACTTTAATTCTTCCTTTACTCATTCCATTTCAATATTAGTGAATAGTAATAATTCATTCCATATATCCTTGTACCTTTGCCTCTAAGCTCATCTTGCAAATTATTGCATAAATAATACTTACAAGGAAAATCAATACGAATTTCTCATACATAAATCAAACCAATCATCAATCAAACTCACTACCAAACAATTTCAACCAATCTACAAGTTCCCTAGCATGATTCTAAGTTTTTCCAAGTCCTTAAACATGCTCCTAAAGTCAAGATTTTTCGTATTCTTGTACGTACCTTGAGTACACGAGTTGGTTGGCCACTTTAAAACTAGAAGTCACCTTCTACGAAGTCCTCTCCTTTACAAAACAACAATAGTTCAATCAATACCCAAGCAATATGATTTACAGCAATACTAACTACTACTTGCACATTTTTATAAAGTGTATTTTTACAAAGTGTAGTATCCGTTTACTCCATATCTCTCTACAGTCTATACTCATTGTTCTTTATAGCATGGAAAATATGGAAATACTTGGGTAAGATATGAATTGGTAGCATGTACTCAATTTGGTTGTATGAGATTGCCAAAATGCATAGTTTGAAGGGTAAGTTACCAATTGTTGAAGAAGAAAATTATATTTATGACATTAGGCTTTGGTGAACGCAGCCACATCGTGCAAGTTTGGTCAGTTTCATAAGCTCCATACAGCACCAAACCTTTCACCACAATTTTGTATTCAAATGACACATTTGAATATTTGCTTGTGATGAATTTCTGCTTGTAACAATAACAACAATATCAATATGGTAGGTGGTATTGGTAAACCAAATTTGGTAATCAAAGTATACAATTTGCTGTCCTATTAAGATGATGATGATGAGATATCTGTCAATAAAACTATAAGTTGTACTTTTGTCTCCACAACTTATTCTTTTAAAGGATAGTTAGCATAACTAAAAACAATGCACAAATCCACAATGGCAACCGACAAGTATCCAACTATCAACCATTTAGAAGCTGTTAAGAGGTTTGAATAGGTGCGCGAGTAATTCATGAAGGAGCCTCTTCACTTGACAATTTCTTGAGGCTTGCATGAGCAAAGTCAGAGGTTTGAATAGTTGCGATTTATAGACCGGGGAGTAATATACACTTGGCATCACTGCACCTGAAACTCATTATCAGACAATGATAGATGCAAAGTCAGAGGGTAAACTATCAAAATCATCAGTGAGGTATTAGGTATACCAAGTTATGCATGATAAAATCTGAGCAATGATAAATCTAAAATCGGACAAAAATCTCAATGGCATTTTCAATATTCTGGACATAACTACATACATTATGTGGCTACCTGATTAAATTACTAGGGCAGCTTTAAAATAGAAGCACCCTAAAATAAGATCAAATTTCTCTTTTCGGGAATAAAAAAAGAGATCCTCACGTAAGTACAAAAGTATATACATCACCTCAAACATTTCCAAAATTCCTCCTTACTTTCCAGGGTATATATGCCCACAATACATCAAACCTGAAACCCTATAATTCCTTAATAGCAACTTCCAAAATTAACAGAATTTGACAAGGTGATTCTCATGGTCGCTGCATTTCACAAGGAAGAATTGGTGACATAACTGTTAGTTACTGTCACCAAATTCCAACTACCAAGTTTCGAAAGGATGAAATTTGGCCTAACAAGATCACTACTCACTTCAATTCTTTAATATAAAAAAATATAAAAAAAAAATTCCCTGTCAAGATCTGAAAACCAGTATCCTTTGGAAGCCAAAGCAATCCCTTAATTGATGAGGAAAAGGGGGAACAGAGAGGCCAAAAAAGTAATGTCAAACCTGGTGCATTTTTAGGATTTTAGGGCACTAACCAAGAGAATCGTTGTAACATGCCTAAGAGATGAAAACACTATTGACCAAAATTCCTATGCAGGTCAAATTACATGTCCAAAACATGCAGATAAAGCAAGTAATTCAGAATCTCCAGTTACACACAGGGTAATTGGTAGGAAAATCAGAAATCTTCTCGTTGAGTTACTTTAGCCCAGGTTCACAAGTTAGGGGTGTTATTTCTAAGACAATCAAAACTGTAAAAGCAAACAAACTAGACTAGTAGAGCAAGAAAACTACATAATGGGATTCCAAGATTTCATAAAAAAAATTGAATCACTAGTCATCAATCTTGAACATGATTTTGGTGGACAATTGGACATGCATCAGTCCAAGATCAGAATACACTTTAGTTACAATCAAACGGGAAATTCTTTTAATAAGATTTCCGCACACCTTAAATTAATTTCTACACTATATTTTAAAGAGGGAGAGTGCAATCGCCAGTGGAAATCAGCTCCGGATCACGGAAATCCCAACTATTTAAATGCCTTGGTTTTTACCCAAATTATATCATATTAGCACAATAATTTCTCTCATTATTTACAATCCATTATACTTTTGTGTCATTGTGGTGAACTGATTACAGACTCACAAGGTATTAATTTTCTAGATACCTGCATTATCTTACAAAATTAATAATCTGACTTATAAATTATAAACTTCAAAAAAATATCACCAAAATCCTAGGATTTACCTTGGAGGTGGATTTTACATATTTCACATAATTTCTCCCCTCATATCAAGACAGAGATTAAGTGTCAAGAAAGCTAATGGAAGCTTGCTGATATTTATCTTTTGGGTGGAGCCACGAAGAAGTAAATCTAATCTGCCACATATCAAGTGGTAAGAGATCTTTTTATTTGACTTACCCGTCATAATTCATCTATCAGAAGACCAAATCGGCTATGGAAACAAAACCCAGGCGAATTTCAGCCTAAAAATCAAGAGGGGCCACATTTTTTGACCAGAATAGACTAACTGGACTAGAAACTAACGCACATTAGTCCAACCCACAAGTCAAAATCGAAAATTTCAGCCAAAACCTGAACTATATCCTGGGCCAGAACTGATCAGCTCAAAAATTCAGCTAATCTGGATAAAATAACAACCCCCCCTCTTTCCGCCACTTAGATCCAAACTTTGGTGGGGTTTGCCAGTCCATTCATTTCAACAGGCATACAAATGATAAAATCAACTAAATCTAAATATCTTAAACAAAATATTATTTACAATGAATTTGGTCACACGGACATACCAGACTGTCATCCAAAAGCTTCTTTGGGGATGTAAGGTCGTGCTAAAACAGAATTTGCTTGATCTCAAAAACCATAGACAATGGCAAGTGAATGCAAAGCCAAGAGCAGTCAAAGATGTGCATTTAGCCAGAAGCCCTATATGGAGGCGGCCCTTTTAAACCTTGAGCTTTCATCATACACAAATACTTGGGGGTGACACAGCACCAGCCTTCATGCAGAGATCTATTACAGCAGGTGCGTGTCCATAATAATTGCGGTCTTCATGCAAAAGTGCTGGAGGGTCTTGAGGCCGACGAAACCACACCATTTTAGGTGGTACCAAATCATCTACACCTGCCTTTTCCCAGAAATGATTACCTCGCCAATTCTGATACTTGAATACTCCACAAAGTCGGGCCTTATGGCCTGATGGCCCCACATGAACTTCTGAACAGTATTTGCAGACCTTAGCTGAATAGACTAACAAGAGCTTTTGCACACCATGTCTAAGAAGTTCCCATGCGCTTAATGTTCGATTTCCTATGGCTCTCAGTTGATCTGCAGACAAGGAATCAGGTCCGCTCAAAGCAAGATGTACAGTAGGGTCAGACAAACAGTTCAAAGATTGAATATCCAAATCATGGGGAATAGCTCCTGCCTGACAGCACAGTTCAACAACAGCAGGAACACGATCAAAATCAAATCTTTGCTGGTGCTTGATCACATCTTGGACCATGTTATCGAGATGGAATGTCTCCACGGGGACAAGTATATCATTTAAACTTGCCCTGATCCATTGATGAGCCTGATTCTTGTTCAATCGTCTGTGGCCATGGCACGAACGAATAAGGTGACCTGTCTCACCAACATGTACTTCCGTACAGTACCTGAAAGAAGTTGCACCAATCAAAAGTAGAAAAGATGATGTAATTACAGAACCTGAAGTAGATAGTACCCAAAAAAAGTATTTGAAAACAGCGTTCAAGAGAGAATATTTTACTTGAATCTCATAACTCATCAAAAAGGACAGTGATTTATAAGCTGCAAGACTTCACAAATACACAACAAACAAATGAGAAATTTTCTGAACCACTTTTGGACAATGCTGGATGAATTATTGGCATCCCCTGTTATACACCCATATATTTATGTTCCTATATAATTATTTCAAGAAAGTAAGTTTGACTTAAGTCTCTTAACTCAACAGAAAGGGATTGCCAAAGATACATAAGCTTCAAGATTTTAAGAATACACAACAAACAAATGAGAGAATCATCCGAATCACTATCTGCCAATGATAATTAAACTAATGGGATCACTTTAAGTTTTAACAGGCTTAACACATATGAATAAATGTTGAAACAGAAACCCAACAAGAGTCATTCTTCAACTTTTTGTATTTAAATATCAACAAGGACTTAAATGCAACACAACTACGCGCAAATAACTCAATATGTTAATAAAAATTAGTAAATAAATAAAGAAACCTACTTGCAGGCTACTACTGGCAACACCTTGAGGAGTGCAGAGACACCGCGGATGACGTCAGATCGAGCTTGAAGAACTTCTTCTGCAATAGGAATCATGGATCGGATTGGATATCCTCTAGACCTGTTTTCTATCCTCTGCTTTATCATTGGCCTCAGCTTATTCCAGTCAAACTTTGTATTATTAGCATACCATCTTCTTCCCATCTCATTAATCTCTACATTAGCTATCAACATTCCACTCAAGATTTTACACCAGTTCTTATGCTTAATTAATGCCATGTCTTGAAATGAGTAATAGTCGAAGGAAAGTTTGCACAGTCTGGCTTACGAGTCTTATTGAGAGTGCAAGTTTAGGTCCACAAAACAGTCCAAACCTGGCCCAGACATCTAATACAGGAATACATAAACAAAAAAATTAAGAGATATTCAAACTAGATGGAGACAGAGATCAGGTCAAATCTAAAAATCAGGCAAACAGATATCTATAAATTCGATCTAATGCAGCAACAATGTAAGATTTAGTGCCAAAAAAAAAATATATATAGAGCAAAGAAACAGTGCAATTAAAATCAAAAGTAGGGAAAGTACTTATAATTTGGAATGAGGATGCAATTTCAATATCAAATAAATATATCATACAATACAATGTTCAGTTATGTAATTCAATTGAAAAATTGAATTACAACCAATTTCTTTATCTTCTACATACTAGCATTTCGCTATGAATAACTACTTTATACAATCATATTCTCTTTTTTCTTATCTGATAATTATAAGTTCTTAGTATGAAAGGAATCAAACTCAGTACACTATGAAATCGAACCTCAACACACCCAACGAGGTAAAGCCCATTACACCTTAAAACACCCATGAACTTGTAAAGATAAAAACACCAATCAAATCGAAACTCATTAGACATTAAACTATATACACCTGTTAAATTAAAAGATAACTGACAATTGAATCAAACGATTAACACTAGATTTTGAGATTGATATTCGATATTTTACCTCAGAGGTGAGGGTTTTTAGCACATTTTGATGTCACTGCTGAATGCGATTGGCCCCACCAATGGCAGCAGAGCGGCGACTGATATATTGATCGACGTCCGAGCTTCAAGAGAAGAGAGAAAGCTCACAAGCCGCTTCAATGGAGTATAGAGTGCACTTCAATGGAGGAGTGAGGGGGCGAGGTGCTGCGAGTCAGCGCAGACGTAAATAGGATCCAGACGGCAACGGGTAAAAGAAAAGAATAAACTTGAAAGGGGTGAATGGGTGATAACTAGACCAGCTTATTTAACTTATTTTTTTTAAGGTGAAAAGATTACGCCTCAGACCGTTTATGAGTGATTACTAATTTATTTTTATATTCCTTTTTCAAAAATTAGAGGTAATTATAAAAGTTTGATAATATATAATCTGATTTATGCATAGACTAATGTGATATTTTTAGCCAATATAAATTTAACTTTTTTTTCAATTCATTAATTGTCTAATTAAACTACAGAATACTCTGTATTAAATAATTTTAACATTCTAAAAAAATAATAGATAACAGTATTGCAAAACCCAAAACCAAACCAAATCACACCAAAATATCACATTAGTCTATTAAAAAAAAAAAAAAAACCAAACCACACAAAACCGTTTTAGTTTGAGAGTCTGTACACCCGAGTTTATATAACAAATTCTATTTAGTTTAGGCCAGACATAAAATATGATTGACTTGCTTCTTTAAGTCTTTATTCATTCTTTAACCATCTTATGGGATTTATGATTGGACATAAAATATGTGTGTGTGTTTTTTTATTTTTTTTAAAAAATAACATAAAATATGGTTTGGTTTGCCTCTTTTAAAAACCTTCATTTTGATAATTTTGGTAAAATTGTGTTAAATTGTCTAGTTTACCGCCTTCACCAAATTAACTGCACTTCTGTCTTAATCTGATCGAATACTCCCTCTTATCGCCGCCGCCCCAACCACCTCGCTGCCGCTGCCTCCACCCTGGAATCCGACGTCGTTCACCGGCCCAAAGGCAGTTAGCTACTTTCACTTTCCATTTTTCCAAGTTTCCGGGATTCTACTCATCAATCAAAAGGTATATTCTTTACCAATTTGTTTCAAAACCTAAATTTAATTAGCTATTGATCTTTGTAATCTCTAATTAATATGTTTCATGTTTGCTAAATCATAAAATCTGCTACTTCTTACTATCAGTTTGATTTTACCCTAATTTTGAATCTAATTTGCACCAAATTTCTGCACAATTATGGCGCTACTTAGTTGATGAATTGACGTATATAATTTAGTGGTTTTGCTTATTTGTTTTAGCTTTTGTATTAGATGTCTCGGGTTTGGACTAATTCGTAAATAGTGCTAAGTTGCAATGATTTTTTCCACTCCGGAAATTTGAAATTTTGAAGTGGCTTTTTTCAAATGTGTTACTGATTATTACAGAAAATAAAAGAAACAAATAAAGAAGAAAGTTATTTCATGTTTGAAATTTGAATGTATTGTAGATAAACAAGTTTTTTTTTTTTGTTTTTTTTTGCAAGTTTTTCTGAGATGCAATATGTTGGATCAAATGATATCTTGACTAATGTAGAGATAAGTTGATAAATAAAATGTTAAGAACATTGTATGCTAGTAATATGAAAGTGGAATTGAATAATTAAAGGACCCGAGTTTTTCAGGCTCGGGTATACCCCCCATCATTGGTGTTCCTGCACTCTTCAAGTTGTTGCAAATAGCAGACTTATACCATTGAAAGTTTTCTCGCTTGGTGAGGCATCTTGTGCCTATGTGGCTCACAAAAGAAGGGAAATTTTGTTGTGTATTTAAGTTGGGTGTAGAGGGATACGAATGGATGACAAATACATGCATAGGTTCTATATTATAGTACAACTAATGTGACCTGTTCTTTATTTCTCATTATTCATTGACCTATAATTCAATATTTGGTCAACTCGATCAAAGTTCTTATTCAATCTGGTGAATATGAAGTTTGTAACAGTACAAATTATTGTCATTTTTCTTAATATATTGGGTTGATTACAGGTGAGTGAGTAACACTGTAAGGGAGCACTTTGAAGTAGGATGCTTTGAGGAAGACTTTATTATTCCCTTGCATCTGGTATATCTTTGAAGTCAATTCAGATATGGCTGCGCTCGAGGCCCTGAAAAAGAAGCTTACTCCGTTATTTGATGCCAATAAAGGTTTTTCGTCTGAAACCACCCTTGAATGTGGTGATTCTGACATGGTAAAACTGCCTATCCCTAAAGTTAACAAGAAGGTGTCTTTCAAAAAAATAAAAAATAAAAGGCAGTCATGTATAGAATGTTTCATTATTTTAACATGCTATTGTGTTCTTTGCAGCTCTCAGATGGTGGAACCATTAACTTGCTGAGCAGATCATATGGAGTTTACAACTTTAATGAGTTAGGATTGCAAAAATGCTCTTCATCTCCAGTGGATGAAAGCAGTCCTAGTGAAAAGACATATCGGATTGCATGCCGTGAGATGAGGGTTTTTGGAGCTATAGGCAGTGGTGCAAGTAGTATTGTTCAAGCTATACACATTCCCACTCATAGAATTATTGCATTGAAGAAAATTAACATTTTTGAGAAGGTGGGTTTTCTTTCTACTTATGGCTTGTCATCATTACTGAATTTATCTGTTCATCACTAGATGATAAGTGACACTTTAAATTTTTACTTATATCTTGCTCTTTTCTTCTTGGTGTTATTCTAATGATTGTTTGATTGAACTTTATTTTTATGAAGTTTTTTGGTGTGATTTGTAAAATTAAAAAGATACTATATGTGTCACTCAGGAGAAACGATAACAGCTCCTTACCGAGATCAGGGCGCTCTGCGAAGCACCTTGTTCTGAGGGACTAGTAGAATTCTATGGGGCATTTTATATTCCCGACTCTGGACAAATTAGTATTGCTTTGGAGTACATGAATGGCGGATCTCTTGCAGATATCATAAGAGTTCAGAAGTTTATACCAGAACCTCTTCTTTCATCTATTGTCCGAAAGCTTCTATTGGTAATTTGTTCTTTATTCCTCTTTCACTTAATTGTACCTAAGATGTTTATGGTGATGTGATGTGGTTTGTGCTATTTATCTGAAGATTCCTATATTTTGTATTTTTCTTCAAGGGACTAAGCTACTTGCACGGAGCTCGACATTTGGTGCATAGAGACATTAAACCAGCCAATTTGCTTATCGACCTCAAGGGAGAGCCAAAGATAACAGATTTTGGTATAAGTGCTGGACTGGAGAATTCTATGGCAATGGTTAGTTCCTATTACAACATAAGATAAATTTACTTAAGATATTATCGCTTCACTTATTTGATTCATGAATATTTATGTTTCAGTGTGCCACCTTTATTGGAATGGTCACATATATGTCTCCAGAGAGAATTCGTAATGAGTCATATTCATATCCAGCTGATATTTGGAGCCTTGGTCTTGCACTTTTTGAGTGTGGTACAGAAGAGTTTCCTTATATTGCAAACGATGGACCCGTTAATCTCATGCTACAGGTTATTTTTATTCTTCTTTTAAGTCTTATGTTTATTCTCCCTCTTTGTATAATATTTTTTTTTTCTATTATTATTGTATTCTGGCCTCCTACTTGAATACTTTTTGAAGCAATTTATACTGTTTTTTATAATTTAGGTTGTTCATTATTGCCTTGGCTTTGTCAACTCCATCCTTGTTATAATGGAGGGGATCACTTGTTTTTAACAATATTAATTCCCTTTCATTTGTACAGATCTTGGATGATCCTTCTCCCTCACCATCCAAGGAAAAATTCTCGTCAGAATTTTGCTCATTTATTGATGCTTGTCTACAAAAGGATCCTGAGACACGGCCCACAGCGGAGCAAGTGAGTTATATGTCACTTGTGTGATGCTTGCAATAGAATTAGGCCTTATATCACATATTATGTGCCGATGTGCCAATTTTCCCTTTGTATGACACTTGAGACTTACACAGGCTTATGCTTGTTGGTGACTTTTGGTTGGAACTTGACTCGCCAGGACAATTATAATTGTTGGGACTATTTGTCAAAAAAAATAAAGTTGGGACTAGGATATTTTGCTAGTGGAGGAAAAGAGCTTTTACTGTGATCTTGTATTGATCTGCATTTAATTTCTCATTACAAAATGAGCTCCCTAAGACCCTAACTTTGTCTTGTTGACCATGCTTATATAAAGTGTTCAAGTGACAAAGCCCTCTATAAAGTCCATTCTAGAAAGGTCCCAAAAATATGCAATGCTTCATGGAATTTTAAGTGTAGGTACTCTAGAAATGGCCTTTCTACAATTCTACCGCATGGGGTGTGAATGTGTGATTGCATATTTCATTTTCCATACATAAATTGATAAATATCCCGAGTATCAAATTTTGGTTGGATCATCTTATTGGTCCTTCTAATATGCCCAAATAGCGTTTTGCACACTTGGTGCTCATTCGTAGCTGGCCTATAATTTTTATTAAAACTTTTTATAAGGAAGTGCTTGCAGGGACAAGCATGTCTCTGTTGTGAGCCTTGGACTTGTGAGCTACCCTGGCCTTGGCTTGTTACTTGAATGTTGAGACTACCTGTGACTTATAGGCATCTGAGTTTATCAGTGTCATTTCTCTGGGTGCTATTTCAGGATTGAGTAAAGGATCTATGATTTGAAATTTATATTTTGCTTTTGTGCAGCTTCTTTCACATCCATTTATTACAAAGTACAAGGATTCTCAAGTTGACTTAGCAGCTTTTGTTCAAAGGGTTTTCGATCCTGTGCAGAAGTTGAAGGATTTGGCTGACGTAAGCTTCTCGTTCTTATGTACCTTTGTTTACCTTTTAAAGTAATAATATATTGGATGGTTTGAAATATGGTTTAAATACATGAAAAGCATGAACTTTTCTTTCATATGTTTATATACTCTAGGAACTGCTGCTGAATGGTCACTTTGGAAGTTATGGTTAGTCTCTAGGGTTACTATTGTTTCTTTATACTCTATACTAGTTCTAAGTCTTCAAACCAATCTAGCTAGTTATGAGATTTTAGTTTTAAAACGTAAACTTCAATAAAAAATATTAAAATTCTGAACTGTTATCGTTTATTCACCTGTGGTGTCTGCATTAGAATGTTTTTTGGGTGTAAAGAGAGCGCAAGGGCAATGATGTTGATGGATTTGACCTCAGGTCTTGGCCTCTTGGGTACCACTCCCCCAAGACTTGAACAGCTTCACTAACCAAGTTAGTGGCATCCACTGTCTGCATTAGAATTTGCAAATGCATGAATTGCTATTGAAGCTTGAGAGCTGACAGCCTGATGCAACTTGAGCTGAGAACATATAGTTAACTTATAGTTCATGAATTTGGTTTTTGCAGATGCTTGGTATCCACTATTACTTGCTCTTTGATGTACCTGATGATGAAGAGTGGCAACATGTGAAGTCGCTCTACAGCGAAGAAACTGTTTTCAGGTTTGTATATTCCTTTTCTTTATTTAGTTTAAGTACACAAAATAAATGAAAACAATTTGAGAAGAGAGAAGAAAGCTATCTCATGTTCAAATGCATAGTAGATATAACAGTTTTTTTCATTTTGCCAGTTTTTCTGGGGCGCAATATGTCGGATCAAATGATATCTTCACAAAATTGTCGGATGTACGGAGAACCCTAGCAGGCAAATGGCCTCCTGAGAAGCTCATCCACGTTGTAGAGAAACTGCAGTGTCGTGCTCATGGTAGAGGTGGAGTTGCAATTCGTGTATCCGGATCTTTGATTGTTGGAAACCAGTTTATTATATGTGGTGATGGTATGCAAGTAGAGGGCTTGCCAAATTTTAGAGATCTCAACATTGATATATCAAGCAAACAAATGGGAACATTTAAAGAGCAATTTATCATTGAAGCAGGAGATGCCATCGGATGTTACTACATTACTAGTCAAGAGCTTTACATCATGTCATCGAACAGTTAAGATCGCAACATACCTTCTTTTAGTCACGAGGCTATTGTATTCCACTAAGAGTTATAGTTCTTTAAGTTGGCAAGCACTCTTGCAGTGTGTTTGGATTGAAGGAAATGGAGGGAAAGGAAGGGAAGGGAAATGGAGAGATGGGGTATCTTGAATTTGGATAACAAATGAGGAAGGAAGGGTATTGGAGGGGAGAGAAATGGAGGGATTAAATTGTAGGAAATTGATCCCTCCAACAATGGAGAGATTTGGAAGGAAAACTCACCATTCTTCCCTCCCCTCCCTTTCTCTCCCCTCCTCTTCTCCTCCCTCCCCTTCTTTTCCTTCCCCTTTCTTTATCCAAACATACTCTTAAATCATTAGAACTATGTAACCTGTAAATCTAATTTGTATAGTGATACTAGCTACAGAGTAGCATCAATTATTCAATTACAATTCAAATTGTAGATATATTAAGCTGATTTTGCAACTACTGAGAATAATGTATGTGTAAAATTGTATTGTAATTTTAACAAAAATAACATATTTCTTTTTTTTTTTTTGTAAAAATTATCAAAATTAAAAAAAAAAAAAAAAAAAAAAAAAAAAAAAAAAAAAAAACAACTTGACCAATGATTTAATGACAAGTGGATTTTTACCTGATACAACAGGTAGGGTGACCTACTTAGTTCATTTTGAGAGAAAAAAATGCAAACTTCTATTTATTTTGGGAAGATTTAAAGGTTGGTCTATTTTGGGAGAATGGGACAAAGGTTGGTTTGTTGTTGTTAAATTTTCTGTTTTTTTTTTTTTCAAATAAGGTTTGTTTTATTAACTTGATTTATATTTAGGGTTTGTTTTTGTTCACCTAAATTTTACTTATTTCAGTTAATATTCATTTTATTTTAACAAGACTAATAAATTCAAAAAATAAAATTCTTATTTACTCAATTTTAATATTTCGGAAGTGTATTTTATTATAACCTATAAGTATGAAATAAATCCACTTTACATATCTTGAGTATTCATTCACATGAATATCACTTCCAAGTTCCACAAGTTTTCAAGGGAGCATCTCATTGTTTTGTAAAAATCCCGATCCGGATCTTACAATCCTACGATTTTACGATCCAAAATTGCATGATCGATCCGGATCTTTGGTAGGATCTTAAAGTTTGTAGGATCTTACGATCCTACTCTGATATTAATTATGAGTAGTAGGATCTCAACTCGATCGTACTGAGCCATTAGGTACATGAGGTTGGTGTAAGCCATTAGGTGGTCTTCCGGGTTGGTGGTACCGTCATAAGTACCAACCAACACGTTCTTAACCTTGGTCGGCTGAGCCGCCTCGGTTATCTCCCGGGAGAACGCCGACGGCTGTTCCCCTAGGTGCAGCAGCCGGAGCTGCCAGTCCATGGGCTGGACCTGATGTGCCGCCTGACCCTCGAAGAGGGCCGGCTGCATGTATGTTGATCCATATGGCATGTATGGCTGTTGGGGCACATACGGAGCCGGCTGGATAATCTGAGGGCCAGTACGTGCGGACATGCCGCGTGACTGACTCTCTCGGTTTGTCTCCTGATACTTCATTGAAGTATTACGGAAACTATCTGGGTAAGTCGACGTTGAGGCCAACTCAGACATTTGTTGACTTCTCTTCTCCTGGATAAACATCCGGGCATCTGAGTAAGTCTTCTTTGACCCATACTTGTCGGATGGCCTTCCTTTGCCCTGATTCAGGGAAACGAAGTTTGGAAAGGTCGATCTGGGGCCCGTTCACCCCTTTTGGTTTAGGGTGAGGAGTAGACACCTAGTCTTTGATGTGCTTCTTCCCGGAGGGAGAAGGCTTCTTGGCCGACTGACCCTTGTTGGAGCCAGTTGACTTCTTTATTATATCTTTGATTTCCCTTTTAAAACTCGCCATGAATCTCATGAGCTCATCTCTGGTGACGGGGGATGTACCCTCCGCCACCTGGGGTTGCCCAGCAGGCTTGCCAGCTGGGTTGCTGGGACCAGCTTTGTCTCGCCCCGTTCTCTTGTTTCTTTGGAACGGGTGTGCCTTGTTCGAAGTGACCCGTCCGAGGCCACATAAGTGTCGACCTCAAAGTCGTCACCACTATCCTAGTCCGTATGGACCTTAGGGTCAAGCGTAGGCCGTCTGCCCTCACCAGTCGGTACAGTTTCGGATGCCATCTCGGAAGTACTCTCCCCACAGACGGCGCCAAATATTTCGGGGTTTTTGGAGTCCCTCGGGAGAGTTACAATTCCAAGAATGCGCGTCGACCGTCTGTACCTGCAAAACAACGAAACTCCGGTTGGGTGGAGTTCCGCCTCCGACGATCAAGTTAGATTGATTCCGGATGTATAAATGTGCGGAAGGTAAATGGATTTTCTCTCTGATTCAGAGAGAATTCTGCAATTAATATTGCTCGGTTTTTTGTGTTTGTATTATGAATCTCCAATAAATGAGGATTTTCCTCTATTTATAGTGGAAGAAGATATGTTCCCCTATTAGGGTTACAGTGCCACGTGTCAGCATCCGATTGGATCCCATTGGGCCTCTCTGGGGGGCTGACACGTGTCAGCTTGCTATTGGGCCACGTGGCATAGGGGATTTTTACCCCAAACAGAGGAGAATCTAAACAGATCATATTTAATTATATTTTATCTTATTTATAAATAGCAAACGACAAAAATTATTAGTCTTTGACTCTTTGTCGCTATTGGGGATTGATCCTAGGATCAAAAATCTCTAACAATGAGCTTCAAACCACTGTGGCAAATATTAAATACATTTAAATTTGCAAACAAAAAAGTATTTATATTAAAAATAGCTAGGGGTCAACAATAAAAATAGTAAGCCGCGAAATTGAGTCATAGGGGCCGGGCCACCACCCGCCCCCCATGTGCCTCCGCCCTTGCATATACTCCCTCCGTTTTTTTTATAAGTTAGAGTTGAGATTTTCCACCATTCATAAGTCATCATAAGTCATCATTGACTTAATTTTTTTACCAAAAATATAATATATAAATATGATTATATAATATGTTAGAATTGTCATAATGTCTACTTTTATAAAATATTTTTTTCATAATTTTTACCAACCTCTAATTAAAAATAATGATGGTTGAAATTGTCTTGGAAAATGTGCAAATCCAATTCTAACTTATAAAAAAATATAGAGAATACATATGTTAAAAACTCTATCACCTGACTTGATTCTATCCGACCCGGTTTTAAAGTAACCGATTCAAATTTCAACCTTTTACTATTTCTTATAAATCAAAGTGGAATTACTTTTGTTCACTTCAATTGAGTAACATGTGGAATATCATACTTGTATATGGGAAGGTTCAATATTAAAATATCTCAATAAAAGTTATAATGTTATGAATTCTGTATTTGTTTGATCTATATGCACGCCATTCGTCTAATCTATAAATTTATAAATTTGAAGTATAGTATACACAAACCATCTTTAAGAAATATATTTTATCAGCTATCTTAAGTGGAACACAAATACTTCACTCATTGCTTGGGAGTAAAGATCAATGACTTTTTCAAATGACAATTAACGATGTGAAAATCATTTTATGCAAATGCCTTAGGAAGGACTCTGAACATATTTTTAATAAGTTAAACCTACATTATTCGAGGCAAAAAGCTTTAATAATTTCCATCTCATAATTGAAAACGATTGAACATGTATATGTATGAGGCGCACCCAGTTCATTTGCCAAATGAACAATACCTTGTTTATCTGGGGGTATTTTTGGCTTTTCACTTGAAAGTCAGGGGTACATGCGTAAATTGGTACATACTTCTTTGGATGGCCATTTAACAGCCGTTGAACAATTAAAACTCCCGTTTGTTGCATTCTTCTTCTTCCTCCATTGAAACTCATTTCTTCTTCTTCCTTCCCCGATCTCCACCAACACCACCATCTCCGGCGGCTTCGCCGCCAAATAAAATGAAAACCCTATGAAAAAGGGAGTAATTAAGGGTATGGCGAACCCCTAAGGGTAAGGTTGGCCTCGTCTTCCATTAGAATCCTCCATTGAGGTCCTCCATTAAAGCTAATTTTCAGCTTCAACTTTTTACCCCAAAGTTCAAAATCTAGTTTCTCTCTCCTAACCCATGGATGGCAAATTTATGAAATGGATGTTAACGGATAAAGTTAACTTCTGTCATTTGCTATATTGTTGTTATTGTCAACTACACATGCAAGTTGAATAAAGTAAACTTCCAACTAAGCAATAATATGAATAAAATAAGGAATATATAGTACAACAATATTTACAAGTTTGCCATCAAGATTAATAATATTTGTTTATCTTGGTGATAAACTTGAATTTTCTCGTATATGTATTGTTCTCCTTAAGGATTCGCAAGCATTTAATTTCTCTCCTTCTAGTGATGAAAATTGTTGGATAGGAATTGCTTCCTTAACATTTTCGTTGAGCTGATGCATTACAGCAACAAAAATTTCCCTTCTCTGCTTCTGAGCTTCTCATCATGGGAAAAGCCGCTATTAGTATACGATCACTTTCAACTTCCACATGAAACACGTTAATGAAAAAAGGTCATCCATTCCAAACACACTCTATAAGGCCAAAGCTTCAGTAATGTCAGAAACATAACATGCTTGAAATTTTCTTGAAGACACCAACAAATACAACAATCTCGTAATCTCACATCATCTCCCTTCTATTTAATCCACTTCGAGCCTCACACCATATACATTCACTTCATCACATTCATTATTGGCTTAAACCATTTAGTTTTTTGGGAAGCAACGGCAAGAGCCTTTCCCTGGTCACTAATATTCTGAAGATATCGGTCACTATTGGCATCAAGCGCACGAATGTGACAAATCATAAGGGCCTCCAATAGCTCCTTCCTGTAAAAAGGATTTATTGCCTATGAATGAGAATTCTTCTTAGAAACAAAATTTAGGACACCATGCATACAAACAAAAGCTTAAAGCAAATGAAGTTTCAAAATACTACCTATTTCTTTTAAATCTATTAATCTACTTATTTTGACTTTTTACATTTGTCAGCAAGAAACTTTGACCACTAATATCTTTAATTATCAATAATTAAACATCATAAAAAGTTGACATTTAGAGACTATAGGTTGAGATATTTCTAACAAGATCCTAAATTATTACGATTTTCTCAAGAGAACCACTAATATTAGTCAAAGTGGAGCATGTGAATAGCACAAAAGGTTAAAATGGGTAAATGAAAAGAAAAAATGGAAGGAGTAACACTTGTGAAAAAAGTCGTCCTTCCCATCAATGCACAAGTCATACAAACATACTTCCAACACCTCATGTTATAATGTTTTAGAGGGTCTTATTATGTTTAGAATGACATAATAGTGAGCTCTCAACTAAATGACAAAAATATGAGAGCGAGAGGGGTGATGGGACAGAAGAGAAGTTGAAAGCGCTAACAACAGATAAGCATTCACCAACAAGACCAGACAGACCGGCTATTGCAAGAACTCACAAGTGTCAGCATGATTGATGAGAGGAAATAGTATATTTAGCTATTCATTAGTGTGTTAGATAACAAACAGCTAGGTAAACAGCCACTCAGTATTCCTCTCTACATGTTATCTATTAAGTCACTAGTATGTAACACTTAAACCCATAACAAACTGCTAAACACTTACAGATAACAGCTGCAGTACTACCCCCCCAGGGCGCCTCCCCTCTTGCAACCATCTCCCACAAGCCCCATTCATAGCGTCAACCATAACTCCATAAGGGCAAGCATCTTAGGGCAAAATTCAAGCCACCAAAGATTTTCAAGTGGTATTCTCCTCTTTTTTTGGGGAAAAAAAGTACCTTTTCGGCCCTTTCCTTTTATGAACTTCAAATTTCCCTAAATCTCTCATACAGGCACTATTTGTGTCTTCCACATTAGTCTCCACCATTAAATCTTTCCTCTCTTTTCCTCTTCCCCAGTTACCTAAATGATCCAAAAACTCATCTAGCTTATCAATTCTCACCAAGAAAGAAAGAAATACAAAATTAGAAATTTAGAACCCACAAAGAACCAAATTTCTATCCCCAACAGTGCCTGCTCAACCCTATAAAATTCCCATTCCACACATTTCCAAGTTGGATTAAAGGTTAAAAAAAAAAGGAAGAAGAAGAAGAAGAAAAGAAGAGAAGAGAAAAAGTGGCACCCAAAAATGTGATATTAAGGCCAGATGAGTTTGGGATGAGGATTTAGTGATCTGCGAGATGTTATTAATATTATTATGAGAAGAAATACTTCAAAAATTTGCAGCTTTCTGATGGTTTCCCTCTATGAAGTTGGTTGTATATAATATATGCAGGGAAGCTATGTTGTAAAGGGTCATGATATGACATATTGATATGGTTCCTTCTTGACTGCCCTACCTTTGAAGTAAATATGATAAGCTATGTATTCAATAGATATAACCGGTAAACAAAATATAATAGCCTACAACAGAGATTCAGATGTATTTCAGCTAAGCTACACAAAGATCTATGATGTGCAAGCTAAGAATCCATATTACAGAAGCCCTAATTCCATTGTACCATTGCATCACCAAAACTCTCCACACAATTTTAAAATATTCAACATACCCAACAAAGGCCTCCAACCCATGACATTCAACAAAAGCATGTTGGATAACATCCCACAAGCCCTGTTTTCCAGAGAGGTATACAACAAAGAGGTTAAGGCACAACAGTGTGATAAGAAAGAGTAATGATTGCACTAAGCATGTGACACGGATTTACAGCATTCTTAAATCTCGGAGAAAGGGAAGTAGAAGCAGCTAAAAGGTTAATCACCTAGACTTTGAAAGACCATGAACAAGAAAGGGGGACGTATTGGAATGAGCGAATGAAAAAGAATGATGGACCATTTCCCTTATTAATCCCAGCTATTCATAGTATGGATACTATGGAATCAATAGCTTCACTCAAGCATAAGCCTCATCATCAAAACTGATCTCATTTTCCAATCACTTCACTGATCACACTCTAAGAAACCAAAAATAAAACCACTAAGGACCCATCATCACTATGGATTTCAGTTCGGATTACAATTTTTTGTTCTATGATATGAAAATTTGTATGACTAACGGGCTTGAAATTAGTCATACTTAAACTAATCATGTTTACTTCACTGTTAACGTACGAGCCCTAATTATTCATACCCAAAAATCAAAATTCACAAAGAAATCAACCAAATCAACACCATCAAACTTCCCACAAAAATCCCACAATTTCAAACATCCTAAACCCACAAAATCATCATAAATGTCAACTAACTATAACAAAATTCAAATCCAAAATCAAACTTTCAACACAATATAAAACCATTGAAATTACTAGCAAATAGAAAAAGAGGGATAAAAATTTACCTCAACATGAAATTCATGTTTTCGAAATCTTGTCCAACAAAGCCTGAGCAAGATTAGCAAACCCATCAACCTGAGAATACTTACTAATCAAATCCACCACATTTTCCTTCTCTTTCAAATCAACCAAATCAACTAAATAATACAACCCCGCAATCGCATACTTGACCGTATTCCTCACCGGACTCGAAAGACAGTCAATCAACGCCGCAACACCGCCGCAATCACAAACAATCTGAGCATTTTGTGGGTCAGCGACGGCGTTGCAGATTCCGCCGACAGCGAACTCAATGAGACGTTCATTAGGCTCAGTTAAGCAGTCGATGAAAAGCTCTAAAACGTTGAGGTCACGAAGAATGGCGTAGTTGTAAGGATCGTAGGAGAAGTTAGCGAGATTAGCGACGATTTTTTCTTTGGATTCGTTGGAAATAGTGGAGTTTTGGAATTGGGTGATGAGTTGTTGAAGGTGTTGCGGTCTTGGTGTGCCGTATTTGCCTGTTCTCTCTGCTTGCCGTTTGTTGTTGGTGAACATTTTTTTTGTGATTGTTTGATTTGTTTCATTCACTTGAGAGGTTGGTTTTAGGAGGGAGGTTTTACATTTGGGTTGGCTAGATTAAACGAAGGGTATGGTTCGGGTTCGAGGTCAATTTAAGGTTTTTTTTTTTTTGGAAAATTTAACAACAAACTAACATTTGCCCCAATCTCTCAAAATGCACCAACCTTTAAATCTTCCCAAAATAAACAGAAATGTGCATTTTTTCTCCCAAAAAGAACCCAAATGACCAGTAACCTGTACAACCGGTCATTTTTTTTTAATTTTCCTTTAATTATTTTTTTAATTAAAGACCTTTAATTATTTTTTACAAATTAACAAAATAATTAAAAAAATTCAAATAAAAAAAAGACCATTTTCCCCTCACCCAGCTGCCTGCCACCCCCCTCCTCCACCTCTCCGGCCACCACTCCCCCTCCCCCTTCACGGCTTCCCCTCCCATTTTCGACCATCTCCTTTCCGGCTACCATTCCCCCTCCCCTTTTCACTGCATTTTCCGACCACACCCGCTCCCCATTAAACCCCCAAATCGACAATCCCTAAATCGGAAAAAAGTGTGAAATTGATGTAAACAGAAAGAAGAATTGGAAGATTGAAAAACACCATCATAAATCATAAAATCAATAAGAACAATAAAAAAAGGCAGCAAAATTCAAGAGTAAAGAAAACATACAGGAGCTGAAGAAGATGGATAAGAAGAAGATGTGAAGAAGAGTTTAAGAGTGCAAGGAAGAGGAGAGAGAAAATGACGGAAGATCGGGTATGACATTATGCTTCGTATACCCATCAAACCCGACCCGGACCCACCTCTTCCTCCTCTCTCAGCAACCGCCATTGTTGCACTTCTTCAGAGATCTCAATATACCCTTTTCAATGGATGATTTCAAACCCGAATTTCAGAATCTGGGTTTTTGCAATTATCAGCTCGCAGAGAAAAGGTGTATTTGAGTGTAAAATGAGAGTGAGAGTGAAGAAGATGATTTTGGGTTTGGTGGTCGGTATGTTGGTTTCTATGGTAGCTGTTGCTGGTAGTGTACATAGGTGGTGGTGTAGTAGGTGGAAGTGATGGTGGTGAAGGTTAAGGGGGTGGCCGGTTGGGGAGGAGGGTTGGTAGTGGTGGGAAAGGGTGATTTTGGGTTTTTTATTTTATTTTATTTATATATTTCTTTTTTTTTTTAAATTAACAAAATTAAAAAAAAATAAATAAATAAATAAAAAAATAAAAAAACCTTGCCCAATGATTTAATGACAAGTGGATTTTTATTTGATATAACAGGTAGGGTGACATGCTTGATTCATTTTGAGAGAAAAAATGCAAACTTCTGTTTATTTTGGGAAGATTTAAAGGTTGGTCTATTTTGGGAGAATGGGACAAAGGTTGGTTTGTTGTTGTTAAATTTTCTGTTTTTTTTTTCAAATAAGGTTTGTTTTATTAACCTGATTTATATTTAGGGTTTGTTTTTGTTCACCTAAATTTTACTTATTTCAGTTAATATTCATTTTATTTTAACAAGACTAATAAATTCAAAAAATAAAATTCTTATTTACTCAATTTTAATATTTCGGAAGTGTATTTTATTATAACCTATAAGTATGAAATAAATCCACTTTACATATCTTAAGTATTCATTCACATGAATATCACTTCCAAGTTCCACAAGTTTTCAAGGGAGCATCTCATTGTTTTGTAAAAATCCCGATCCGGATCTTACGGTCCTACGATTTTACGATTCGAAATTCCGTGATCGATCCGGATCTTTGGTAGGATCTTAAAGTTTATAGGATCTTACGATCCTACTCCGATATTAATTATGAGTGGTAGGATCTCAACACGATCGTACTCCGATATTAATTATGAGTGGTAGGATCTCAACACGATCCTACGATTTTATTACGATCCTACGATCCGATCCAACATTTTACTATAATTTGCAGATTTAAAATTTGTGTTTACAATCCCAATATCAATACTAACTTACACGAAGTATTAGACAAAGTAAATAAGTGCGATTGATAACCCTTTGTCAAACACAGAATTTACTAAACTGTAATGTGTCTATGACCAGAATAATTTGTATAAAAATCCTTCAAGATACACCTGTGCATACAAGTTTGAGTTTGACGGCCGCCAATAGTTTGGAGCTAATCAGAGTACTTGGATATCAACTTGTCAACATGAATGATGATATCATCAATGCGTGGTCGAACAGCAGCTTGAGGCTGAAGCATCCATGTCACAAACTGGTGAAGTGTATCAGGATATGGCGGCTTTGGTCCGGCTGGCCATTTTATCTGAACATTTACAATGGCCAATTGTAGGCTTCCACCAGATTCTCCCAACGCATACTCAAAGGGCGAGACACCATACCTGCAAATAGCAACATAGGTGATGTGACAAAAGATGTTTCTTTTTGCTAAACATATTATCATTCAAAATCCATTCACTCGGTTACTCAAAAATATTCAATCAGTCGGATTTCTCTCTCATTTTCCCACTTTTTTATCGGGTTATTCCTACATTGTAATCGTAAAGGTACTCTGTAGAATCATAAACGCAATGAAATCTAGCGGAAATTTGATGCAACAGGATCGAAAAGGAAACTTTACTCCATAAAATTAACAGAAACCAGACAGAGCAAGTTGCAATATAGTAATCAAAGTAAAGATATTGGTGAATGAGTCGCATTATGATCTTCACAGAGAAGGCCAAAACTGTGTGTTAAAAATGGTACTTACATTATTGCGTACAATGTGCATCCTAGTGACCATATATCAGTTCTTTCATCGATATTGCACTGACTTGGACAATCCCACAACTCAGGAGCACGAAAAGGGGCAGAACAGTGTTCAGCTGCCCATTCCTGCAAAATGTATCCCAATTTTTTAAGTACAATCAAGAACAAAATTATAAGAACAGAGAACCTAGTCCTAGTCCAACCACATCTCATCCCTTATCATAACCCTTATGTATGCAGACAAATACGCTACATAAGATGATGTTTATAAACCTAGCTATAATGATTATATAGATGAAATTTTTTTATCACCAGATCCAATCAGAAAGGGCATTCCACCATTACTAGACAGCAAAATAGTAGCAACCCTGCCTCTCATGCAAGCATAATAGATTATAAAACGGAGAAACAAGTGCCTCTGATACTTTAACAAGTACGGGAAATTATGAGGTTTCATACTCAGAAGGACAATACAAGGTATACAACATTTATGGAACTATTTTGTTGGGGACATAATGGAAGATGCAAAAGAACTAGAATAGAGATTAATTTCTTGATATTTTGTTGCCACAAGGAGGTAAATCTAGTAGATAACTCCACTCTTTAAGAAGCTCTTCTCTTATGTTTCAAATGTTTGAAAACTCAATAGCTTATGCTGTTACACAGCACAAAATGTTCATATTAGACAATTTGAGACAAGCATGCATTTGGTCAAGGGTCTACTCTAAATAGCCTAACTCCAGATAGTTGTATAGGTTAGCTTGGCTTCTTGCTTTAGCTTGATGCCATGATCTACTACATTCCATTTGTAACATATCATATGAGCACCTTTAGATTGGGCTACTATGCCTACTGATATTCCCAAAAAAGACACTAATGCACATTTACTAGACAGCTCCAAAGGTTAATTTGATAAAATGGAAACATTGACATCATAAAATCATCCCACTTCAGCATAAAGCCAGGACCCAGGAGGTGCTCGAAAATTTTAATATATAAATTTACAACTCATGGAATAATATGAACAATTCAACGGTCAACTTCAAAGAAATAAAGACAATTGCCTCAGCAAGAAGACATAAAGACGATTTAGCCTAGTGATCAATAGCTTCACTCAAGCATAAGCCTCACCATCAAAACTGATCTCATTTTCCAATCACTTCACTGATCACACTCTAAGAAACCAAAAATAAAACCACTAAGGACCCATCATCACTATGGATTTCAGTTCGGATTACAATTTTCTGTTCTATGATATGAAAATTTGTATGACTAACGGGCTTGAAATTAGTCATACTTAAACTAATCATGTTTACTTTACTGTTAACGTACGAGCCCTAATTATTCATACCCAAAAATCAAAATTCACAAAGAAATCAACCAAATCAACACCATCAAACTTCCCACAAAAATCCCACAATTTCAAACATCCTAAACCCACAAAATCATCATAAATGTCAACTAACTATAACAAAATTCAAATCCAAAATCAAACTTTCAACACAATATAAAACCATTGAAATTACTAGCAAATAGAAAAAGAGGGATAAAAATTTACCTCAACATGAAATTCATGTTTCCGAAATCTTGTCCAACAAAGCCTGAGCAAGATTAGCAAACCCATCAACCTGAGAATACTTACTAATCAAATCCACCACATTTTCCTTCTCTTTCAAATCAACCAAATCAACTAAATAATACAACCCCGCAATCGCATACTTGACCGTATTCCTCACCGGACTCGAAAGACAGTCAATCAACGCCGCAACACCGCCGCAATCACAAACAATCTGAGCATTTTGTGGGTCAGCGACGGCGTTGCAGATTCCGCCGACAGCGAACTCAATGAGACGTTCATTAGGCTCAGTTAAGCAGTCGATGAAAAGCTCTAAAACGTTGAGGTCACGAAGAATGGCGTAGTTGTAAGGATCGTAGGAGAAGTTAGCGAGATTAGCGACGATTTTTTCTTTGGATTCGTTGGAAATAGTGGAGTTTTGGAATTGGGTGATGAGTTGTTGAAGGTGTTGCGGTCTTGGTGTGCCGTATTTGCCTGTTCTCTCTGCTTGCCGTTTGTCGTTGGTGAACATTTTTTTTGTGATTGTTTGATTTGTTTCATTCACTTGAGAGGTTGATTTTAGGAGGGAGCTACGTTGCACAGATACCGACACGGACACGATACGAACACGGGAAAACGGCAATCCTGAATAGGGGACACGGGTACGGCGTATAACAAGGCATATAATATATCAAAAAAACGAGAATTTGACAACCTGTTCAATAAAACACTAAATATTTAGCCTCAAAACACACAAATCTGTTTAAACAAAGTAAATAAACAAAGTGTACGAACTAGAAGACATTCCTGACAATTTCAGCAAGACAACAATACAATTTCAGTTCTTCATGCTCATATCAAATGCATTAAAGTTCAATTAAACAAGTCCAACAACTCAACAAGTCCAGCAACACAGGCTATACATGATATCATATACAGTATACAGTAAAAATCAAATTTCAGTTCTTCATTCCCAAATTACATTACAGTATACATGAAGGATCAATTATGTACGCTTGTTCCTGATTCTAATCAAATTAAAGTTAAATTAATTGAATGTATAAAAAATTTCAGAAAATTAATTGAATTTAAAAAAAAATAAAAAGTAGAGAACCATACAGGCCCGTCCCTGAGGCAGGGCAGGAGGGGCGGCCGCCCTAGGCCCAGGGAAAAGAGGTTTGATTTCATATTGAATTATCTCGAAAAATACATAATTTTAGGGATACTTGATTCAATAATCAAATTACGCTCATAATTTTCTTTTCTTTTGGATATGATGTTTCATAATCTAAGAATTTGCGAACCCTAAACTTAAAGCACTGATAATTAAATTAGATTAGATCAAATATAAACCCTAGATTGTGAAATTGATGTGATGATAACAACAACAAACAACTTACCTTAGAAGCTGCTTCAATGGGGGTTACAAGAATTAGATTCAACGGAGAACGCTTCGATGGAGAACGTTGAGTGCGCTTCAATGGAGAACTTGAGTGCGCTGCAATGAAATAACTCAGAGACTTAGGACATAGGAATGGAGGCCTTTAAAAGCCATGACCCGCCATAGTTATAATATGGGTTAGACCCGTTTGATAAATAAATGAGGCGGATTTTTATATGATCGTCTAATTATGAGACAGATGGACTTTATAAAGGTTTTATGTAAATATGTTTAAAATATTTTTTGATATTTTCATATGTCGAAGCTTGTATCAATTCTTTGAAAGTTTTTAAGAGTTTTTTTTTTTTAAAAAAACAGCTGAAATTACATTAATTAAACTGAGTTTACAACAAACAAAAGGACAGTAACATAAGTTACTATTGGCATAAGAAGCCCTTACGCAATATCAATTAAGGTCATTAACGACACTTACTATTTAGCTATTACAACGAGTAAGGACAACGCATATAAGGCTTACCAATATACATTTAAACCCGCCTCCCCTAGCAACCGATAACAGCCAGTCGGCCCTTCTCTACCCCTAAAAACACTCTGGCGACCCACCTACACCATAGAAACCACCCCCCTTCCCCATCCCCCAAATAGCCTCTCTCTTCTCAGGTCGATGAAACTGCCCCTCCTCCCTTCCCTTTTCATTGAAACGACCGATTTTTTAGCTCCCTCAGTTGGAGATTATTGCCAAGAAATTAAATGTAGTTGTGTTACTCAAGGTTTTTGTGGTAGATTTTTTTAGATTTTTTTTTTTACAAAAAAATAAATAAATAAATGGTAGTTAGTTATTCTCAAAGTAGTCATTATAATGATAGTTGTTGGTAAAATTATCTTAAATTTTCACAAAATTACCCTATATCTAAAGTATAATACTCCCTTCTTCACTTTTTATTGGATACGTTTTGACTTTTACACGTTTGTCAATACACATATTTGATTATATTCATCACATACTTTTTAAAATTATAACGATTGAATATTAATAGAGCATTCGTTTGAGATGAATCAAACATGATCTCACATGGCTCTTTTACTTTCGTGAGTAAATTTAAATATTATCTAATTTCCTCTATCCCATAATACATGACACAGTCAATATTGCACGCATGTCAATGCATTACTTTGAATTTATTTGTATATAATTAATTATTATGAAAATTATTTTAAAATTATATTTTGAAACTTTATATATATACCTATTTAACAACATATTTTATGATAAAATAAGTTTTTATTATGTTAGTAAAAAAATATGATCAAAACTAATACATATATAGTGACAAAAGTCCAACGTCTCATATATTTTGGGACAGAATGAGTATTATGAATAACCTTTAAAATCTAAACATAACCAATAAAAAGAAACGGTTGTAGTATTATGAATAATATTTAAAATCTGATAATAACCAATAAAATACGGAGGGGTACCCTACAAAATTTATCATCCTAAAGTTTTTGTAAAAAAAAATCATCCTAAAGTAATTGAAACACTTTAATATACATTTTGTTGATACATAACATTATTTTACCTTTAATAATTTTGATCATATATTTATTATAATTAGTTGATACTATGAAATTTTATACAATGTATCAATTTTTTTGTGCGTATTATTTATAGAATTCAAGTCAATCTCCTAACAAATTATGCCTATTAAAGTGATGCGCACTTTAAAAATTGGAGGAATCAATTTCACAAGTGATTCCTTCATCTACCATATTCACGGTAGATGTGCTAGGATTTCCATCCTTAGCTCCTTCCATGGCACGAATCCCTTCTTCAATTTGAAGATGGGTGGCCAAACCGGACAAAGTCATGTCCTCCTTTTTATGTTTCAAGTCATGCTTCACATTTTTCCAACTAGGGGGTAATTTATCAATAATGCTAGAAACAACAAACAACTCATTCATAGCAATACCATGTTGTTCCAAGCTACCATAGATACGTTGCAACTCATGAAATTGGTCCATTATGGACCGACCATCAACAAACTTATAATTATTAAAATTGCTAACTAAGAATTTCTTACTTGATGCATCTTCCGCCATGTATTTGCTCTCTAAGGACTCCCAAAGCTCCTTAGCCGACTCAATGTTTTAATAGACATCAAAAAGATCATCCTCCATCCTATTCAAGATGTGACCACGACAAATGAAATCGTCGTTGTCCCATTTCGATCTTTTCCGAACACTCTCCAAGGTCTCATTCTCATGTTCACCCGGCCTTGGAGTGCTTATCACATAGACAACATTAAGAGATGTAAGAAGAAAATACATTTTCTTTTTCCACCTCCTAAATTCAACACCGTCAAACTTCTTAACAAAATTAGTTGTTAATTCCTTCACACTAGACATACTTGAAAAATTCTAAAAGTTAAACCTCTTTAGATTGTTAGGTTTTACAGTGATTTCAAACTAGAAAACACTTAAATGTGTGTGGGAACAAAACCTATGAAAATATGATTACAATATAATAATGTTATGTAAATCAACAAATACTTCAAAAGTATTACAATCAAGTATTAATATCTAAGAAATTACAGAAAATTTCTAAGACTACACTAATGTGAAGATAATCAAACTTGCCTTAACTCCAAGCCGTACAAACCACGCATGAACATGAGAATTCCGATGTCCCGTAAGACTACGACCTTGATACACTGTCTAAGGCGTGTAAACACTTTCCTAAAGAGGTTTATTTCTCCCACACGGTGCTTGGGTTTAACCGAAAATCCTCTTTGAGATACAATAGACAGCAATTTCGTTCTTAGCACAAAGAATCGAAATCAAGATGAATAATTCACAAAAAAGGCTAAAAATCAAGAGTATTTCTCACAAAAGTTTGCAAGAAGTTTGAGAGAAATTATGGAGAAAACTTAGGGAGAGTTCAAGAGAATAATGTTCTGTATATTTCTTGTTCGAAAAACCAAGTCTTATAATAATAGACTCAACCGACGCAAAAACCGCAAAACGGCAAGAAGCGCGGACGCGCCACTCTTCTTTGCCCAAATTCCTGAGTTTCCAGAAAACTGACGCGATTTTGTCGCACTTTAGACGCGGGCCGCGCCATACGGGGGCGCGGGCGCGCCACTCGGAGGAGCGGGCGCGCCTCCAAAATCCGCCAGAATTTCCGAAAAACCCAACGCGATTTTGGCGCGGTTACATCGCGGGTCGCGCCTAGCTAGCACGAGCGCGATTAATCAGTAGAGCGGGCGCTCCACTGCGACACTCTAAATTATCAACAATCCTCCCCCATTTAGAGTGTCCCTATAAACATTCTCCAATTCTATCAATTTAGCCACATCTCATGCATCAATGTCAATGTCCCTACGGATTGAATTGACACCTAGTACAACACACTTAACGATGATCATATCTCATGATTTCCATATGGATTGAATCACACGGATATATCCAACCATTCGAAGGTGAAGTACACACAAGACAAATCGAATCAATCATCACTTGACACTTTTAAACAACCATGTGTCCGTATCTTTCATAAGTTCATTAAAGTCTATATGTCCATCTAGACTTCTTGAAGCGGCTAAACTTCAAACTTATGTAGGTAGGTTCTCATATACGTGTATGTGCCCTTGTGACAAGACACTTTCATTTAGAGCTTCTCAACTTTAAATCTTTGAGAACTTTAAATTGACGCTACCTTGTACATCACAAGTACCATAGAATATGGGTCATCAAACATTGCTAACAAACAACAAAAATGCAATTCAACCACATTGAATCTAAGACTTGATGTTTCTTCAAGCGTTAGATTAGGTTTCACAAATTCGTGTTTTTGGACATAAACCCATTCCATTCATGGCAAATATGATGGAATGCTTTGGCATAGCCTTTGTAAGGCAATCCGCCAAATTTAACTTTGTTGGAACATAGTCAAGACTTATGACCCCATCATTAATAAGCTCTTTCACTAGGCTATGCCTAAGTGAAATATGCCGAGACTTACCATTGTACACTTGACTATAAGCCTTTATCAACGCCGAATTGGAATCACAATGGATTGCCACCGGTAGCATTGGCTTAGGCAATAAAGGAAACTCTATCATGAGATTTCTCAACCACTCAGCTTTCTTACTAGCTGAAGCAAGAGCAATAAACTCCGCTGCCATAGTGGAATCCGCAATGCAAGTTTGTTTTTTGGAAGACCATGAAATGGCACCTCCCCCAAACATGAATACCCAACCACTTACATAAGAGTCATCCTCTTTGTAAGTGATCCAACTTGCATCAGAATATCCTTCTAAAACTGAAGGAAATCTACTATAAGATAGACCATAGTCTAACGTACCCTTAAGGTACCTCAAGACCCTCCGAACTGCAAAGCAATGCTGTGCACCTGGGTTACTAGTAAATCTACTTAGTTTCCCCACAGCCAATGCAATATCTGGTCTTGTACTAGTCATGGCATACATCAAGGATCCAATTATCCTTGAATATTCCAATTAGGAAACCGTTTTCCCCGAATTCTTAACCAATTTAACATTAGGTTCCATGGGGGTGTTCACGGGACACTTATCAAACATATTAAATCGTTTGATCATCTTCTCAATATAATGAGATTGACTTAGGATAAGTCTTCCATTGCCCCTAATAATCTTTATTCCAAAAATGACATCCGCCTCCCCCAAATCCTTCATCTGAAAAGATGAGGATAAGAATTCCTTGGTCAATTCTACTTGTTGTAGACTTGTACCAAAGATAAGCATATCATCAACATATAGACAAATGATGACACCATGACTTTTGTCATCAAATTTGCTATATATACACTTATCAGCTTGATTCACTTTGAATCCAAAGGACAAAATTGTGTCATCAAATTTTCGATGCCACTGTTTTGGTGCTTGTTTAAGTCCATACAATGACTTAACCAATTTGCACACCTTATCTTCTTGTCCTTCCAAAACAAACCTTTCGGGTTGTTTCATGTACACTTCTTCCTCTAGATCTCCATAAAGGAATGCCGTTTTGACATCCATTTGATGAATCACTAGATTATATACCGAAGCCATTGCAATCAATAACCTTATGGAGGTAATTCTTGCAACCGGTGCATAGGTATCGAAATAATCAACACCATGCTTTTGCCTAAAGCCTTGGATAACCAATCTGGCTTTAAATTTCACTATGGAGCCATGCGGTCTCCTTTTCCTAGTGAAAATCCACTTGCAACCAAGAGGTTTGCAACCGGGAGGTAAATCCTCTATGACCCAAGTATTATTTCCCATGATGGAATCCATCTCATCATTTATACCTTCCTTCCAAAATGCACTATCTTGACTAGATATTGGCTCGCTATAAGTCTTTGGGTCACTATCCACATTGAAACAATATAGAGTAGTAGAACTAAGGACATCCCTAGATCCTTCAACCAAATAAATTATGAAGTCATCTAGAGGATTCCTAATTTTCCTTTCTCTAGTACTTCTCCTCACTTGAGGAGTTTCAACATTCTCATTATCGAATGTACTTTCATGAATTTCAAGTTGATCATTTAACTCTACTATATCCTTATCATTAGCACTGATTTGTAGATCTTTCGGTCTACTCATTGATGAAAATCGATTTTCATCAAAAATTGCATCTCTTGACTCAATAACCGAATGAATCGATATATAGTCATTTTGTTCTATTACATAGAACCTATAGGTTTTGCTATGCTCAGCATAACCTATAAATATGCAATCCAAGCCCCTTTCACCGAGCTTTCTTTTCTTGTTGTCGGGCACTCTTACGATTGCCCTACAACCCCAAATCTTGAGATACTTCAAGTTTGGTTTTCTTTTGTACCATAGTTCATAAGGAGTAGATTGTTTTCCCTTAGTAGTGATATGTCGTGTTTTGTGTATATTATTTGGCTTATTTTTAGTTAGTTTTGTTAGTTTAGTTGAGTATTTGAGTCCGTTTTGGTGTAATTTGGTTTAGTTTCGATGATTCGATGCTTTTATGGGTAGTTTCGTTGTTTTTGATGTATTTCAGGATTAACGGAGCTAATTTGGAGATTTTACGAAGTCACGAAGCTATGCCGAGGCCCACGAATATTAAATCATGTGTTCGAGACGAACTTGAGTGAAAATGAAGCAAAACGTTGATGAAATACTTGACAAATATGACATCTGTTCACTATTATGCTCATAACTTTTAGTATACAAATGATAATGGAGTGATTCAAATTTCATTGGAAAGTAGACTTGAAGACCTTTCCAACGATATATTACACGTCTCAAACGGAGCTCCGGATATGAAGTTATGACTGATTTAAGATGAGTGATACGCGCAGCAGAGCAGGCACGTCCGTGCCCAGCATCAGGCACGTCCGTGCCTGGAAGACAGAAGCTGCAACAACTTTGCTACGTACAGAGGCACGTCCGTGCCTATGGAGAGGCACGTCCGTGCCTCCTGGGATCCTTGTGCGCCAAGCTTTTTGCCGACTTTCTTATCTTTTCTAGGGCTATTTTTATACTAAGTGGTGTTTTATTATTTCATTAGTTTTATTCTAGCCTTTTATTTTTACGTTATTAAGAACTAGTTCTCCATTATTATTTTCCAAGTTTTTGTAATTCAAGATTCAAGATTCAAACTTTCTACTTTCAATTTTATTCAAGATTTGGTATTTATTTTTCATCCTTTGTTATTTAATTATGTTTTCATTATTTATTATTGTTTTTGTATCTTTAATCATGTGTGAGTAGATTCTTTAATTCAAGATCTAGTGTAGCCCAATTATTATTAATGCATGAATTAAATCTTTAAATTCTTTAATAACTTTAACAATTGAATTGCTAAATTGATTGTGATTATGCCAATGCTAGGTTAGACGTAACTATAGTATTGCGATTATTCCATTGTTTTTATCACAGCGAGAGTTGGGTATAAACGGATTTGAGTAAATCAATTTAGGGTTTGATTCTCAACACGAGAGTAGTTTGGTTTGATAATTGGGAAGTGAGAGTAATGTGTTTAATGTCTCTAATATGCATGATACCATGAGAATAGGATTGATTGTATGTTAGGGAAGCCATTGATACTCGAGAGAGATCGTTATTAGGGTTTACTTTTCCCCGTTCAATTGAAATCGTATGTTAAGGGTAGAATTACAATTGCATCGATAATAGTTGTGGTGAAGCTAGATCTTGGATGTTTTTAATTGCTTGATTTAATCATCTTAATTAGTTTATTTTCGAATTTTTCCTATATTTTAGACCCTTAGTTATCGATTATACTTGATTTTTGCTTAGTAAAGATTTGAGTCTAATTAATTGTTTCTGAACCTTAGTCTCTTGGGATCTGACCCTTACTTGCCAGTCTACATTAGTATTGGTCTGTTAGGTTATTTTTGATAGGTACGCGACACGCCTACCAAATTTTGGCGCCGTTGCCGGGGACTAACGGTTTCATTAGATTATTTGTGATTCATTTTTGCTAGGCTTATTTCGTTGCTTCAGCTATTTTCTCTTGTGTTTTTGATACTCTTTCTCTAGTTTTCTTGTTGGATGCCCACACGAAGCTCAGGTTCGGAAGATCTAGTACCTTTTGATTCTGAAATCGAAGCAACCGCACGAAGACGAGCAGGTAGAAGAAGAAGGAGAAATCAAACCAATAGAAACATGACAGACGCCACGAAATCCCTTTTGGAGTACGGTATTCCTGATACGACTACTTGACTTCTTTCTAGCATTGTCAGGCCACCTGTAACGGCTCAGCACTTCGAGCTTAAGCCACAATTCATTCGATTTATCTCTAATGATTCATTCGCAGGCTTACCGCATGATTGTCCGGTAAGTCATATTGATAGTTTTCTGGAGAAATGTGATACAATGAAAATGAATGGTGTAACAGATGATGCTATTAGACTACGCCTTTTCCCCTTCTCATTACGGGATAGGGCAAAGGAGTGGTTGAAAGATGAAGGCGCTGGCTCGTTCGATATGTGGGACAAGCTAGTGAAGGCCTTCTTAGTGAAGTTTTTGGGACACGAGAAGACTGCTAGGTTGAGGAATGAGCTATTCACTTTTAGACAGTCAGATGATGAGTCTCTCTATGAGGCTTGGAGAAGGTTTAAGAGGCTACAGAGACAATGCCCTCATCATGGCATTCCAGAGTGGATATTAATTCAAACCTTCTATAATGGCATGACTCATGAGTTCAGAATCTATATTGATGCTGCGTCAGGAGGCTCTCTCTTGACAAAGAACCCCACTGAAGCAAAGGAACTTATAGAGAAGATGGCAGCCAATGATAACTATCATCCAGGAGGCCGAAATACTGTGAAAAAGGGAGGTAAACTTGATGTTGATGCCTTAACTATGCTAACCAGTTCTGTGCAGGCACTAACAAGCAGGTTTGATAAGTTCCAAGCTGGAACCTCTACTAGCCCACAGGAGTTGTGTCAATTGTGTAATGTGCAGGGTCATATTGCACCAGATTGCCCACAGATTTCGCAGAATACAGGTGAGATGTCCATTGAACAAGCCAATGCTTTCTACTCCTCAAATCCTAAAAATCCTTATGATCCTTACTCAAATTCCTATAATGAAGGTTGGAAACACCATCCAAACTTATCATACAAGAACACCCAAGCACAGCAGAATCCATCACCACCACCCCAACCCAACAACTACAACCAACCACTACCCGGTTTCCAACAAAGACCATCCGTGAACCAACAACCAATGTAACCACAACCCCAAAAATATAGCCTTGAAGTGATGATAGAAATCTTTATTACCACAACCAATAGTGCTATCCAACAACAAGGTAACTTCATCCAACAGATGCAAGCCCATAGTAAGCTCATGGAAAGCCAAATAAGCCAACTTTCACAACAGGTGAGTCGCCTATCAACTCTTCAAGATCAAGCAAAGGTTCAAAAAGAACAATGCAATGCTGTTTTCTTGAGAAGAGATGAAGCCTTTCCAAGGCAAATTGTTGAGAAGGTGTGTAGTGAGGAGTCTAGAAAAGACGAAAAGGGCAAAGATGTTCAAAGCTCCAAATATGTGGCTCCACCGGCTTATGAGGAACCGATGCCTTTCCCGCAACGGTTGTCAAAAGTCGTGCTCGATAGACATTTTGGCAAATATTGTGAAGCCCTCAAGAAGGTACACGCTTCTACTCCCTTTTCTGATCTTTTAGTTTAAATGCCTCAATTTGCAAATTTTGTAAAGAATATCAAAGATCAACATGAGGATAAGGAAGTAGCACATAAGAAGGGCCCTACTCTCTTATACGATAACCTACCACCTAAGCTGCATGATCCCGGTAGTTTCACTATTCCCTGCACGATAAACGAGAAATTTTTCGATAGGGTTCTATGCGATTTAGGTGCTAGTGTTAACTTAATGCCCTATTCATTATATGAGAGTTTAGGCTTGCAAGGACTTAGGCCTTCCCCTATTTCTCTTCAATTGGCTGATAGGACCTCTAGACTCCCTGAGGGTGTGGTTGAAGATGTATTAGTTAAGGTTGGTGAACTTGTTTTTCCTGTTGATTTTGTTGTTACGGACATGAAAGAAGACCATAAGATCCCGATTATATTTGGTCGTCCATTCCTTGCCACAAGTCAAGCTTTAATAGATGTTCCTAAAGGACAAGTAATCATTAGGGCCCAGGATAAACAAGTCATGTTCAAGCTCTTTGATGAACATAATTCTATATTTGATGGTGGTACTTGCTTAAGAATCGATGCTACTAACCCTTTGTTTGATAAGTATGTATTTGATAGAAATTTCGTGAGAAGCAAGGACAAAATTCCACCCGATGATGTGCTTGGCCACATGAAGGTGAGTTCGGATATAAGGCAGGTAAACAATAAAATGAAGGAGTCACTTGGAGGCAATCATTCCCTTGGGCAACATTGCGGAGTTCCCCCTTCGTGTGGTGATCCCGGTTGAGCCAACAAGGGAGGTCGAGCTATAGACCTTTTAAACAAGCGCTAAATGGGAGGCAACCCATTCTCGAGTTCTTACTCTTATTTCGTTAATTTTTCTTCTTTAATTTCATTATTTTTCTTGATTTTTTTTGGTTTTGATTCTTATAACTAGTTTTTGATTTGTCTGTGGTTTTTTACATAGGTGAAAAGTAAGCAAAAAGAAGAAGAAACAAGGAAGAAATGCGCAAAGAAGAAGGAAAAAATGAGAAAATCACATTTCTGCAGAGGCACGACCGTGCCCCTGAGGAGGCACGTCCGTGCCTCGAAGGCAGAAACTTTGGGGACTATTTTTCTAGAGAGGCACGTCCGTGCCTCAGCTCGTAAAAAAAAAATAAAATAAAAATAAAAATCTACAGAGGCAATTTCAAGGCGGTCCTAGCACCGACCCGAGGTATGGCTTTCCCCCCACCCCTCCTGATCAGTAGGTTGTTTCCCCTTCCCCTTGTTCATTTACCACTGTTATATGCATACATTGAGGACAATGTATGATTTAGCTTGGGGGAGGATATGCTTTTCACCTTGTATATATTAGATTTATTTCAGTTTTTGGGTAGTTTATTTCTTTCTAGTGTCGAATAATATGCCATTGCATGACTATGCTTCTATGATTATAATCACATATGTGTGCTTTTTGAAAGAAAAAAAAAGAGTTTTTGAAAACCCATTCATTGATGTGCTTGGATTTGAGCTAGGTTGTGGCCAGGATGGTCTCCCCGCTTTACTTATGTGAATAGTTTGTGTACCCGGTGAGAGTCTTGAGCCTTATATGACTGATTTCACTCTACCTCAGTCATTTTTCTTCTTGTGTGATTAGATTGTCCTTCATATAATCGAATTCTTGGTCTTGCTTTTTGACTATTTGAGACTTTATGATGCATGTCGCGAAAAGATGATTGAAATTTCCTTGTAGAAATTAGAGCCTCCACATTTTAGGCCTTCATGTTTTTTCTTGTTGTTTTTATTTATTTTTATTTTACATTCACCCGTAGGTTGAACCAATTTGAGCCATATTAACCCCTTCTTGATACCCTACATTTAAAGCTTTAGAGCTATTTTTCTAGGTTTATTTTGAAGGTGTTTTACATTTGTTAAGCCCTATAAGTGTGAATGATGTTGAAAAAAAAAAACGAAAAAAAAAAATGAAAAAAAAAGGAAAAAAAAAGAAAGAAAACAAAGAGAAAAGAAGGGAGATTATGAGAAAGAAAAGGAAGAAAGAAGAAAAAAAAAAAGAAGAAAAGAAATATGGTCTCAAAGGCCTTTGAAAAAATAGAGGAGTCTTCCTTTTTTTTTTTTTAATCCCTTCCTCTTTGTGTGAAGGAAAAAAAAAAGGAAGGAAAGAATAAAGGGCTATGTTTATAATTGTATGAAGTTGGAGGAAATAAGGTTGGCTTGAACCCGACATTTGAATGTGTAGTGGGATTAGAATTTGTTATATTTTGAGCACCACATTCCCAAATTACGTCGTCCAACCCTTATTTACCGAGCTTACCCTTTATGGATTTCATGATTTTCGTAATTGCATCAGTCACTAAAAGTGGAGAAAGTCACATTGCAAGCCTAAAGAGGCCAGTTGTGTGAAGTTGATATGCATGCTATGCTTAGGTTGAGTGGCTTCATATTTCACCCCGAAAACACATGAGCATTATTGTTTTTATTTTTCACAACTAAAGTGAGAACTATTCATGTTTGTGTGAGTATGTATGGGGAGATGTGTGGTAAGATTGGTTGTCAAGTCCAAGTATATGAGATGAATGGTGGTTTTTGTGCATGTTGACTCTTGATTTCGTTTTTTTATCGTGGTTTTGAACTTGATGGCACATTGTGATTGTTTGAGGAGTTGTCATTCTCCTCCTTTGTGATTCATGGTTAAATGCTTGAGGACAAGCATTAGTTTAGCTTGGGGGAGTTTGATATGTCGTGTTTTGTGTATATTATTTGGCTTATTTTTAGTTAGTTTTGTTAGTTTAGTTGAGTATTTGAGTCCGTTTTGGTGTAATTTGGTTTAGTTTCGATGATTCGATGCTTTTATGGGTAGTTTCGTTGTTTTTGATGTATTTCAGGATTAACGGAGCTAATTTGGAGATTTTACGAAGTCACGAAGCTATGCCGAGGCCCACGAATATTAAATCATGTGTTCGAGACGAACTTGAGTGAAAATGAAGCAAAACGTTGATGAAATACTTGACAAATATGACATCTGTTCACTATTATGCTAATAAATTTTGGTATACAAATGATAATGGAGTGATTCAAATTGCATTGGAAAGTAGACTTGAAGACCTTTCCAACTATATATTACACGCCTCAAACGGAGCTCCGGATATGAAGTTATGACTGATTTAATATGAGTGATACGCGCAGCAGAGCAGGCACGTCCGTGCCCAGCATCAGGCACGTCCGTGCCTGGAAGACAGAAGCTGCAACAACTTTGCTACGTACAGAGGCACGTCCGTGCCTATGGAGAGGCACGTCCGTGCCTCCTGGGATCCTTGTGCGCCAAGCTTTTTGCCGACTTTCTTATCTTTTCTAGGGCTATTTTTATACTAAGTGGTGTTTTATTATTTCATTAGTTTTATTCTAGCCTTTTATTTTTACGTTATTAAGAACTAGTTCTCCATTATTATTTTCCAAGTTTTTGTAATTCAAGATTCAAGATTCAAACTTTCTACTTTCAATTTTATTCAAGATTTGGTATTTATTTTTCATCCTTTGTTATTTAATTATGTTTTCATTATTTATTATTGTTTTTGTTTCTTTAATCATGTGTGAGTTGATTCTTTAGTTCAAGATCTAGTGTAGCCCAATTATTATTGATGCATGAATTAAATCTTTAAATTCTTTAATAACTTTAACTATTGAATTGCTAAATTGATTGTGATTATGCCAATGCTAGGTTAGACGTAACTATAGTATTGCGATTATTCCATTGTTTTTATCACAGCGAGAGTTGGGTATAAACGGATTTGAGTAAATCAATTTAGGGTTTGATTCTCAACACGAGAGTAGTTGGGTTTGATGATTGGGAAGTGAGAGTAATGTGTTTAATGTCTCTAATATGCATGATACCATGAGAATAGGATTGATTGTATGTTAGGGAAGCCATTGATACTCGAGAGAGATCCTTGGTAGTTATTAGGGTTTACTTTTCCCCGTTCAATTGAAATCGTATGTTAAGGGTAGAATTACAATTGCATCGATAATAGTTGTGGCGAAGCTAGATCTTGGATGTTTTTAATTGCTTGATTTAATCATCTTAATTAGTTTATTTTCGAATTTTTCCTATATTTTAGACCCTTAGTTATCGATTATACTTGATTTTTGCTTAGTAAAGATTTGAGTCTAATTAATTGTTTCTGAACCTTAGTCTCTTGGGATCCGACCCTTACTTGCCAGTCTACATTAGTATTGGTCAGTTAGGTTATTTTTGATAGGTACGCGACACGCCTACCAAGTAGGAACCCGATTAAGAATGTGACATACAGTCAACATTGCTTCACCCCAAAACCCTTTACTCAAACTAGAGTAAGATAACATAGAATTAACCATTTCTTCAAGAGTTCTGTTTTTCCTTTCAGTTACACCATTTGATTGTGGTGCATAACCAGCTGTAGTCTCATGAATTATACCCAAAGATTGGAAATATGTTGGATCATAGTATTCCCCACCCTTATCAGTTCTTATTCTCTTAATAAATGAATCTACTTGCAATTCTACTTCTCTTTTATAAATATCGAACTTTGTTAAAGCTTCATCTTTGGAATGCAAAAGATACACATAACAAAATCTAGAATAATCATCAATAAAAGTAACCATGTATCTTTTGTTCCCCAAATAAGGAGTACTATGAAAATCACACAAGTCACTATGGATTAGTTCTAAAATATTAAAACTTCTCTCAACTCTCTTAAAAGGAGTTCTAGTGATCTTGTTCAACATGCAAGTAGAACACTTATTAGGAGAAATATCACAAGAAGGAATCAATTCTTGTTTTGACATGAAAAGCATCTTATTATAATTCACACGTCCTAATCTTGAATGCCATAAATCAAATAAACTCAAATCAACATGATTATCATTGACATCAACATTCAAACATAAACCATCATCAAATACATACTTGTCTTTCAAAGAAAGTTTAAACAAACCATTATCTAAGTAACAACGACCTATAAACGTTACACCCCTAGTAATTATGCATCTAGTAGCTTCAAATACAAGTTTATAGCCAAGACTATTCACGGAAGGCCCATACACAAGATTTCTACTAATTTCCGGAGCATACAAAACATTCCTAAGAAGAATTGCAGTCCCTGAACTAAACACAAGCTCAACTTGCCCTCTTCCAAAGACCTTGATGGTAGAATTGTTCCCCATGTAGAGGTCTTCTCAATCAACAACCTTTTGAAAGGTTTTGAACCAGTGTTTACTCTTGCACACATGCCTTGAAGCCCCCGAATCAATCCACCATGAGTCATCATCCTGCACCATAAAAATGTTAGGATCCGTTGCATTTAAATCCAAACCGGAATTAAATTCAACCTCATGAAATGGATTACCTTTGGTGGATGGGTCCTTGCTAGTGTTAGCACGACCCTCCTTGGCTTTCTCCATTCTTTTCTTGAAAGAAAAGCAGTCCTTCTTGCGGTGACCAACCTTACCGCATTCCCACAAGCAAATTTATTGTTGTTTGCTTGCTTTTTGGACTTTCCCTTGGAAGAATTATTATTCTTCCTCTTGAAGCTAGTAGAAGCACTAGTCCTTCCTTCATCTACCATATTCACGGTAGATGTGCTAGGATTTCCATCCTTAGCTCCTTCCATGGCACGAATCCCTTCTTCAATTTGAAGATGGGTGGCCAAACCGGACAAAGTCATGTCCTCCTTTTTATGTTTCAAGTCATGCTTCACATTTTTCCAACTAGGGGGTAATTTATCAATAATGCTACAAACAACAAACAACTCATTCATAGAAATACCATGTTGTTCCAAGCAACCATAGATACGTTGCAACTCATGAAATTGGTCCATTATGGACCGACCATCAACAAACTTATAATTATTAAAATTGCTAACTAAGAATTTCTTACTTGATGCATCTTCCGCCATGTATTTGCTCTCTAAGGACTCCCAAAGCTCTTTAGCCGACTCAATGTTTTGATAGACATCAAAAAGATCATCCTCCATCCCATTCAAGATGTGACCACGATAAATGAAATCGTCGTTGTCCCATTTCGATCTTTCCCGAACACTCTCCAAGGTCTCATTATCATGTTCACCCGGCCTTGGAGTGCTTATCACATAGGCAACATTAAGAGATGTAAGAAGAAAATACATTTTCTTTTTCCACCTCCTAAATTCAACACCGTCAAACTTCTTAAGTTTGACAAAATTAGTTGTTAATTTCTTCACACTAGACATACTTGAAAAATTATAAGAGTTAAACCTCTTTAGATTGTTAGGTTTTACAGTGATTTCAAACTAGAAAACACTTAAATGTGTGTGGGAACAAAACCTATGAAAATATGATTACAATATAATAATGTTATGTAAATCAACAAATACTTCAAAAGTATTACAATCAATTATTAATATCTAACAAATACTTCAAAAGTATTACAATCAATTATTAATATCTAACAAATACTTCAAAAGTATTAGCAATTTCGTTCTTAGCACAAAGAATCGAAATCAAGATGAATAATTCACAAAAAAGGCTAAAAATCAAGAGTATTTCTCACAAAAGTTTGCAAGAAGTTTGAGAGAAATTATGGAGAATACTTAGGGAGAGTTCAAGAGAATAATGTTTTATATATTTCTTGTTCTAAAAACCAAGTCTTATTATAATAGACTCAACCGACGCAAAAACCGCAAAACGGCAGGAAGCGCGGGCGCGCTACTCTTCTTTGCCCAAATTCCTGAGTTTCCAAAAAACTGACGCGATTTTGTCGCGCTTTAGACGCGGGCCGCGCCATACGGGGGCGCGGGCGTACCACTCGGAGGAGCGGGCGCGCCTCCAAAATCCGCCAGAATTTCCAGAAACCCAACGCGATTTTGGCGCGGTTACATCGCGGGTCGCGCCTAGCTAGCGCGAGCGCGATTAATTAGTAGAGCGGGCTCTCCACTCCGACACTCTAAATTATCAACAGTATGGGCATACATAGGGTTTGGTTTGATGATGTTGTTGGATAAGCGAGTGGTAATGGTGCGTTGTGGGGTGGGAGGAGGGGGAGGAATAGAGTTTGGGGATGCGTTAGGGGGAGAGGTGGTAGGAGGAGGAGATGGAGGGGGGGTGTGTGACAGGCGGTTCTGTTTGGGGGGAACATGTGGTTGGCGAGTTGGGGAGGGGGGATGGGTAACAATTGGCGAGGTGGTGGGGGAGGGTTTAATTATGGATAAAGTGAGGTGACACCATTGAGAGGGTGATATGGGATCAGGGGAGTGGGAAGAGGGGTTTAGTGTCGGGTAAGGGAAGGAGTTCTCAATGAATTTGACATGTCTTGAGGTGTAGATTTTGGAGGAGGAGGGGTCAAAGTAGTAATAGGCGCTCTGGGTGGGTAAGTAGCCAACGAAAATTCAAGGAGTGGATCGAGGTTCCATTTTGTGGGAGGTGTATGGACGTAGCCATGGATAACAAAGACAGCCAAAGCTACGTAATTTGGTGTTGTTGGGTGATTTATTGAAGAGTTTTTGGAATGGTGAGTTATTTTGGAGTGTGGTTGTAGGAAGGCGATTAATAAGGTAAGTGGCGGTGGTGAAGGCATATGGCCAAAAAGTGAGAGGAAGGTGGGCATGGGAGAGTAAAATAACTTCAATTTTGACAATATGACAATGACGACGTTCAGGGTAACCATTGTGTTCTAGAGTGTGGGGAGGGGAGGTGAGGTGAGAGATACCATTATCAAGAAGGTTAGGAGTGAGTTTGAGATATTCTCCACCATTGTCGGGGTAAAGTTGAATAATAGGACGTTGGAAATATTTTTCGAGTAATGCACAGAAGCGTTGGAAGGTGGGGGCGATGTCAGATTTGCGTTTTAGAGGATAAAACCAAATATATTTGGTGAAGTGGTCGACAAAGATGACATAGTATTTGTAAGAATCATGAGAAAGTGTGGGAGCAGTCCATAAATCAGAATAAATTAATTCTAATGAAGCAATAGAAGTAAAAGAGGATTTGGAGAAAGAATTTTATGAATTTTATTAATATTGCAAGAGTTACAAGAGGCGAAAGAAGATGGAATATGTAAAGAAAATTGATTGCTAATTAGTTTTAAAATAGAGATAGACGGATGGCCAAGATGATGGTGCCAATTATTATTTGGAGCAGAGGTGCTTAAATGAAGTGTAAGTGGTTGCAGTTGCTAGTCATAGATTCCGTGCCTAAGTTGACCTTGGAGGAGAGTGCGGTTCGTTGAGATGTCCTTAACACAAAAAGAATAAGGTAATAATTCAACAAAGGCATTATTATCTTTACAAAGTTGGGAGATAGAGATTATGTTATGTAAGATAGATGGAACATGAAGAACATTATTAAATTTTAATGTTTGAAGAGGAAGAGAGAGTGAAAAAGAACCAGTATTAGATATAGGAGCATGAAGGGAAAGATTAGTGAGGTCATTGGTGATATGGTGGGTGGCGCCGCTATCCATAAGCCAAGAGGACGAGGGGGGAAGAGGGGACAACTGCAGTGTAGGCTTGAGGGGGGTAGGAGAGACGGGGTTTGGAAGATTAGTAGGGTGAGGATGTAAGGGAGGGGAACACAATGTGAGGGAAAAGTTGTTTGAAAACCGAGCATTGTGAGACAACATGACCAGTGTTTCGACACCATTGACACTTGCCTGTAAAGGGGTTGGGTGGTCGGTAGGTGTTTTGTTGCGGGCGAGGGAGGAGACCATTGGTATAGTAGGAGAGGATGGAGTGGGAGGGCGGTAGTGGTTTAGGCGATATTGAGCAGCATTTATGGAGGTCGGGAAGGTGAATGGGGTTAAGGTGTGTTTAAGCTCAAGTTCATGGTTTATAAGTTTCTCATGGAGAGCTTCAAAGGTAATGAGGGTGTCACGAGCCTTAACGACATCGATGACAGGTTTATAGGTCTCTTGGTCAAGGCCTTTGAGAACTTTTGGCAATGATGTCTTCATTGTCCATGGGTTTACCGAAGAGAGAGAGTTAAGTGGTGCAAGCTTTGATGGCTTGCATATATTCGGCAAATGGATTGGGAGTTTTTAGTGAGAGAGTCGAGGCGGTCTTTGATTTGGAGAAGGTGGCCACGAGAGGGGTTGGCGTATGTAGTTGCTAGTATTGTCCAAGCTTCATGAGAGGTGTTGGCTTGGATGATGAGAGGAGCAATGGCTGGAGTAAGGGTGCCAAGAAGAGCACCAGTGATAATTTTATCTTGACGCTGCCAAGAGAGATAGGCGGGGTTAGGTTCAGTTGTAGAGTTTTTGGTGATGGTGGAGGGTGGGGCATGATAAGAACAATCAACAAACTTGAAAAGATCGTAGTCGAAGAGAATAGAGTATATTTGAGTCTTCCACGAGAGGTAGTTTTGTGGGGTGAGTTTGATACAGTTGGAAAAGTTAACAAGGATGAATGGGTGGGAAGGCTCATTGGGGTTGGGAATAGTGTGGGGTGAGTCACCCATGTTTGTTGGTCGGAAAAAAAAAGGAAAAAGGGATCAAGGCTTTGATACCATGTGAATGCTTATATGAATTGAATAATTACTTTACAAAGGGAATGGCTATTTATAGCCTTTATAGTAGTAGCTACATCTAAAAATAAAGTTTGGCAACTAATATACTAGATACAAAGCAATCTAATACTAACAAAAAGATAGGATACATAGGTGATTACACTAGGATATTAACAATATTATAAAAAGATAATTAGCAAAGCTAAGTAGTAGGATCTTTATCCTTATCATAACAAATCAACGATGCTTCAATTTCATGGATGAACACATCAAAATTCTTGAAACATGACCTAGAGAAGATACAAAGTACATAATCAAATTAATAAAATTCTGAATTTGTTCCACATGTCAAATGTACCAAGTGCCCTCGGTTATTCGAATCCATTTTTTAATGTCTATGTTGAAATAATTAAACAATACAAATATTTTTTTAGTCAAAATTTTTATATAGTTTATTTTGATGCTTAACCTACTAAAATGAAAAGAAGTTTGATGGTAAAAGGCATTAATGCCTTGATCAGTGACCAGGTCTATCGTTAATGTCTTTATAATCCACTCATATAAATTTGTAAAGAAAACTTTATAACATCTTATGGATCGGAATATGTTATTTTGGGTTACTCATGTATGGCCAGATTATCTTCAAGTTGATTTTGGGTTCAAGTCCAACTGAGTCCTATTTGGCTCTATTGCCAAGCATATGAACAATCACATTGATCAGTATAGGTTTATATCATCCCCATTTATGCATATTTTGAGTCAAAGTGATTCCAAAAAGTGATTCAAGCTTTGAATCAATAACCGAGTACGAGTCAGTTTTACCAGGTCTACTCTAAAATACAGTTTATTTTAGTAATTCAAAATCAAGCAATGAACAAAAACTCGATCAACGAACGACAACTCTTTTATTCTCTACATGGTTACGTTTACCCATTATTATAATTTATAAATACACCTTTCACTCCTTTCTCTTGAATGATCAATGCATGGCTTGTAACAACCCTGACCTCTTCTTCATCTTACACCAAATTCAAACACCAATTCCTTTGATTACATATTCTTTCATTCATCAATGGCAGGTCTCATTATTCATCCTCCAAAACTTCGTTCGTCGTCATCATGTTGTTCATTACCTTCGTACAAGACCAAAAACTCCGTCTTTTATAAACCCTCTTGGCTTCTCTCCTCCTCATCTTCTTGTTTTCCTTGCTCACCTTCTTCCGACAATGGCAAAACAACGATGTCGACAACGTGACATACGTTTTCCATCTGCAACCCCCTCATTCCTCTCTTTTGGCTAGTGAGTGCACCACTAGAGGGCTAGGTCAGAGCTCTTCCCTTGATTTTAAAGGTTGGAAGTTTTTTGATGATGACTCTAATCTTACACGAGTTACACCTAAGGTTAGTTCATTTTTTCGATTATGACCATCATACAAGTCCTCAATCATATACCAATCTATTCTAGGCCATCCCGAAGTTTTTAACTATAGGTCACATTTTAAATTTAGTAAAGCAACCTTTTAACGTGTTCATATTTTATATTTTCTCAACTTCGGTTACAATGTCATAGCTACTTTCTTAAATAATCAAACTACTTTCTTAATTTGAAATTATGGTCAAAGTTGGAATTAAATTTTACCACAGTCTTTGAAAATATCATAAATTACTTTCTTAAATAATTATTGTTTGGGGGTAAAAATACCCCTGACAAATGGACCTATGCTAATGCAACATGTGTCCCTTAACTCAGCGCTCAATGAGCCAATTAGAGCATGACACGTGTGAATCAAAGGGAAAAACGGGCTTTAGGCCCATAACCCTAGAAACCGTAAAACGGTGGAAGCCCATCAAACTAGGTTAAATAACCTAAGAGGCACCTTTCCCAAAAACTCTATAAATACTGATCATTTACATCAGTTGAGGGGAGATTCATATTCAATACACATTCATCCACACAAAAATCGAGCAATATTAGTTGCAGAATTCTCTCTGAATCAGAGAGAAAAACATTTGCATTCTGCACTATACTCCTCATACACGTTCTAACTTGATCGTCGGAGGCAGAACTCCCACCCCCGGGAGTCTCCGTTGTTTTGCAGGTACAGGCAGCCGGAGGTCAGTCTTGGTGTTGTAACTCTCCCGCATGACACATAAAAAACCCCAAAACATTTGGCACCGTTTGTGGGGAGAGTACTACTAAGATGGCTTCACAGCAATCTGTACCGCTTGCTGATAGGAGGCACCCTACGGTCGAGGTCAAAGACCAGGTGTCTCCTCCCCATCTTAAATGTCTGAGTCAACTTCTGTAACACCCTAGAATTTCCTTTCCTTCAAAGTACCTGTTTTTCCCTTTTTAAAATACGAAAAAAGAAAATCTAAGACATTACCGCCACCGTGAAAATGGCTAAGGCAAATATCAAAGACACACAGCGGAAGACTATCTTTAAAACTATTTAAAAAATCAAGTCTACTTTAAAAGTCAAACCAGCGAAAGTAAAAGTTAAGCAAAGTCAAACAAAGTCAACCTACAACTTGGAACCATTGTAGGCCCTTAAAGTCCAAATATTCAAAAACCTTTGCGTTAGTCTCATGATCAATAATTATTTAAAGCAAATAACACATCATACTCCTATGAGAACTAAGCATGATTCACTCTTCACTCGTAGCCCATCATGATTATGCTTCATCACTTGAAAAGCTTCTCTCTACTTGTCCCCACTACTCGCCATTAGAAATGGGTCGTCATAGGGCCAAGGTAAAGACAAGGCCAAACAAACATGCAAACACACACAATCAACAAAGCTGAGTACATAAGCGTAATAACAACACACTAACATGCTTTCATCCTATCAACACATAACTTACCTTGTTGCACCTGTTTACAAGCATACAAACATTCAACACTTAACTAGACCAATAACTAGTCCAATTATTTAGCTTGATTACGCATCGAACGGGTTTCCCCCTAACCTGCCCCAATAAAGGGGTACTAACACGAGAGCTAACCGTGAAAGTATAAAATAAACCACTCGTAAGTGGCGGAATTCCTGCACATAATAAAAAAGGAAAATACAGCGTCCTGTACTCCAGTAGAAGTTATGGTTAAATATAAAACCCCATAACTCCCCCCATATCTTCATTCTCAAGGTATATACGTTCCAAGAGTTTTGGTGCGTAATCTCTTTCACTTTATGTTGTTTACAAATTATTAGACTTGATAATGACTCTCAAACATAACACAAACCTAACACTATAATTTATTCAAGCAATCAAACATAGCGATTTAATTCTTGAATAATTAGTGACCACATAAATTTAATGTTGAACCCTTTTTAAACTACCTCAGTGTCAAAGACACCTTAAACGCATAGTGCGCCACAAATCCTATCCCTCGGTGTTAGAAACACCTTAAGTGCACATGGGCACCAAAATATAATTTAACCCTCGTGTGCAAAGACACTTAAATTATAGCATCAATAAAATTTATATGAACCATAATAAAATTCTCTTTTCATCTTCCAAACCAAATTAAACATCTAGTTTAATCAAACATGTTCTCTAAGATGCCAATAATAAAAGTATGGTTCACAATCAACATGCCAATATAATTAATTCCAATCACCAAATCACCATAACTAATTCATACATCACAAATCATTCACCAACATCAATCCAATCAACAAATTTCACCCAACACCTATCATGATACTACTTGGAATTAATTTAACAAAGCCTAGCATGCTTCTATACGCTTAAACATTACCAAGTACGCGAACGTACGACCTTGAATATGATCTCAAAATCGCCACGATTAAATAAAATCGCTCACTTGGAAATCTCTTACAAACCAAAATTATAAAGAAGTATTAATACCTCTTCAACACCAAAATTCCAGCAATATATACTCTCTTTAAATCGCTCACAAACCCTCTAAAATAAGCTGAAATTTTATATAAAACCCTTACTTTATTCCCAATTAAATGGGTAATTAAAAGTCCTTTCAAGAAACTTAATTTAGGCTTATATATAAAATTTCCAGTATTATTAAAACATCTTAAATTGTTGTAATTAAGTTTTAAAACACCTATTTCAATAATTTAAATCATCCAAAATCAAATCCCATTAACAAACATTAATTTAAAAACCTAAGGTTTTCAATTTTGGGCTTTTTAATTCTAAAACTAAATCTGAAATTTATAAATAAAATACTTATTATTAAACATCATAGAATCACCACAAAACCCAAAAACAATAGTTTAATTTAGGTAGATTTAATTAAAAAAAAACATAAATCCTTCATTAAAATCAAAAACTGCCCGATAACCATATTTAGAGGCTGAATTTGGCCACGAGAAGGTGGTGTTCACTACCATAGGTAATGAGTTTTGTTTAGAATGTCGTTTACACACGAAAAATACTATTTTTTGCGAAAATCGAACGAGTTAGAATCTAAACGTGATTAAGAAAATTAAGAACTGAGAATAGGCAACATGCAACCACCTGGGCCGCCGTTGCCACGCTGCCTGGTGGCTGCTGCCGCCGACAAAGGTTGGTGGTGGTGGCCAGCGTGTGTGGTGGTGGTGTGTCAATAAATAATTAAATTAATTAATCAAAGGGAAAGGGGAAAAATTAAGGAAAAAATAAAATAAGAGGAGAGAGAGAATTTACCTTTGGGTGCACTCCACCCTAAGCATATGATGGGTATTTATACCCTCTCTCATAACTTTCTACTTACCTCCCTTAAAATCTCTTTCCTGCTCAAACTAGACTTTTGACTTTTTAAATAAATTATCTTTTATAAAATAATATGCCCCAATATTTTTAAATCATGAAATAAAATATTTTCTAGATTATTAAATAATAAAATATACTTTTAATTAAAATCATTCTTTACGGATTAATAAAAACCCTAAATAATTCATTTCGAATTATTTAAATACTTCAAGAAATACTTATTTAAATTTAAAATACGTATAAAAATACGGGGTATTACAGTCTACCCCCCTTAAAAGAAGTTTCGTCCCAAAACTTGGGCAACGAAATTCAAACTTTTTCCTCACTTTGTATAATATTGCTGTACTCTTTTGTCATACTTTTCCTTAATCGTTTCTTATAAAATCAAAATTTCTTGAATTAATCCTTAGAAATGTGCAAGAAACACCAAAATAACTGTAAATATAGGTAAAAAGCACGAAATTCTACCGCGTTCTACCCACCTAAAGAGCACGAGTTACGCCCTCGTGACTCAACATACCTCAATCAACTCGGGATATTTCTTTTTCATTTCATCCTCGGCTTCCCATGTCGCTTCTTCATGCTCATGGTTAGACCATAGTACCTTAACAATCTTAACCTCTTTGTTACGTGTGCTACGCACTTTGCTGTCAAGGATTTTGACAGGTCTTTCCTCATAAGTTAAGTTTTGATCTATCTCAATGGTTTCGGGTTGTAACACATGTGACTTATCCGGGATATACCTTCTTAACTGAGATACATGAAATACATCATGCACTTTACTTAGTTCCATAGGTAAGGCCAATCTATAAGCTACTTTGCCCATCCTTTGCAATACCTCATATGGTCCAATATACTTTGGGCTAAGTTTTCCTTTCTTTCCAAATCTCATTACACCTTTCATTGGTGACACTTTTAACAATACTTTGTCACCGACCTCAAATTCCTCCTCTCTACGCTTCAAATCCGCATAGCTCTTTTGGCGATCTTGAGCCGCTTGAATCTTAGCTTGAATCTCCCTCACTTTCTTAACTGTATCATCGATCATTTGAGGCCCTAGAATCATTGTTTCACTTATGTCATTCCAACAAATTGGACTGCGACACTTCCTTCCATATAATGCCTCAAATGGGGCCATGCCAATACTCGCATGGTAGCTATTATTATAGGAAAATTCGATTAAGTCCAAGCTATCTTCCCATCCCCCTTGGAAATCTATTACGCAAGCTCTCAACATATCTTCCAAGGTTTGAATGGTCCTTTCAGTCTGTCCATCTGTGGCAGGGTGAAAGGCTGTACTCATCTTAAGTGTTGTACCAATGTTTTCTTACACACTTTTCCAGAACCTTGAAAGAAACCTAGAATCTCTATCAGACACTATATCCTTTGGAACCCTATGTAATCTCACCACATTTTTTATGTATGCTTTTGCAAGTTGTTCCATCTTCCAGGTCTCCTTCATTGGTATAAAAACTGCAAATTTTGTGAGTCTATCTACCACTACCCAAATGGTGTCATTTCCGCTCTTTGACTTTGGAAGGCAAGTCACAAAGTCCATTGAAATACAATCCCATTTCCAACCACAAATTTCTAAAGGTTGCACTGTTCCTTGCGGTCTTTTGTGTTCTATTTTCACCTTTTGACAAGTTAAACACTTTGACACAAATTTCGCAATTTCATTCTTCATTCTGGGCCACCAATACACCTTTTTCAAGTCCTTATACAACTTGTCCCCTCCTGGGTGTACTGAGTATGGTGTATTGTGACCTTCTTCCATTAATTTTCTCTTTACCTCCTCACATTTTTGTGGTACCATACACACCAACGACCTTTGTACCTTAAACTACCATCGTCATGAATCTTAATATCCGTGGCTTTTCCTTGACTTATTTTCTCAAGAATCCTATCCAACTTCACATCTCCCTTTTGATTTTCCTTTATCTCATCAAATATTGTTGGTTGAATACTTAGATTTGCTAGTATGCCTGCTGGCACTCCCCATTCTACCACCTCTAGGTTCATTTTTCTCATTTCCCTATATAACTCATCCGCTACTATCAAGGTATTCAGTCCATGACTGGATTTACGACTCAGAGCATCCGCGAATACATTCGCTTTCCCCTCATGATATTGTATGTCTAAGTCATAGTCTATGGTGTACTCTAACCATCTCCTTTGGCTTGAGTTTACATCCCTTTGAGTGAAAATGTATTTCAAACTCTTGTGGTCTGTGTAGATCCTACATTTCACCCCATATAAATAGTGTCTCCAGATTTTTAGCGCAAAAATAATTGCAGCTAATTCTAAGTCATGGGTTGGATAATTCACTTCATGAGTTTTTAACTTCCTTGATGCATAAGCAATCACTTTCCCATTTTGCATAAGTACACATCCTAGACCATTTTTGGATGCGTCGCTGTACACATCATATATACCACTATCGTCTAACAGTGTAAGCACTGGCGCTGTAATTAGCTTTTGTTTCAAGGTTTGGAATGCCTCTTCACATTTGTCATCCCATTCAAACTTTTTGTCCTTTTTCATTAATGTGGTCATAGGTTTAGCAATCTTCGAAAAATCTTTCACAAAACGCCTATAATACCCTGCTAAACCTAGGAACTCCTAACAACAGATACTGTTTTTGGTGTAGGCCAACTCTTTACTGCCTCAATATTCGCTGGATCTACTTAAGCTCCTTCTTTAGACACGAAATGTCCTAAAACTGCCACCTTCTCTAGCCAAAATTCGCACTTAGAGAATTTGGCATAAAGCTTAAATTCCCTTAATGTTTGCAAAACTGTCCTCAAATGTTCTACATGTTCCTCTTTACTTTTTGAATACACCAGTATATCATCTATAAACACTACCACAAACTTGTCCATAAATGGATGAAATACCCTATTCATCAAGTCCATAAAAATTGTTGGAGCATTCGTCAGCCCAAAAGGCATTACTGTGAACTCATAATGACCATATCTTGTACTAAACGCAGTTTTGGGAATATCTTCATCCGCGATTCTAAGCTGATGGTATCCAAACCTAAGATCAATCTTAGAAAATACTGTAGCGCCTCTCAACTGGTCAAATAGGTCATCAATCATTGGTAAAGGGTACTTGTTCTTTATGGTGACCTTATTCAGTTCCCTATAATCGATACATAATCTCATACTTCCATCTTTCTTCTTCACAAACAACACTGGTCCACCCCAAGGCAATGCACTAGGTCTTATATACCCTTTTTCTAACAAATCTTGCAATTGTTCCTTCAACTCACTCATCTCCGTAGGAGCCATGCGGTAAGGTGCTTTGGAAATTGGTGTTGTTCCTGGAATTAGCTCTATTGTGAAATCAATTGCCCTCTTGGGTGGCATTCCAGGAATCTCTTCTGGAAAAACGTCTAGAAATTCATCTACTACCTCTATATCCTTAGGTGTAGCTATCTCTTCATGCACCATATTCTGCACACTACAAAAATATATTGGATGCTCCTTCTTAATGTATTTTGCCAATTTTAGCACTAATATGATCCTTGCGTACTTGGTTTCACCATGCATCCAATAAGTTACCAATTTGTTATTGGTCGTACGCATTTTTACTTTCTGCGATCGACAACTAATCTCTGCACTGTACTTGCTCAACCAATCCATTCCCAAAATGACATCAAAGTCGCTCAATCCAAACTCAATAAAATTCGACAGGAACACTTTTCCTTCGATTTCTAAAGGTATATCTCTAAAGGTCTTGTCACACCTTACTACCCCGCCCGTAGGAATAACTATAGGCAAATCTACCTCATCTACGATTTTCAAACAGTGTGATAATTTGGAAACAATATCCTTTGAAATGAAAGAAAAAGTTGCACCAGAATCAAACAAGACTTTAACAGGAATAGAGTTGATAGAAAAAGTACCAGTGATAACATCTTTCGTGGAATCAGCTTCGTGCCTACTCATAACATTCAACTTTCCTGTTGCTCCACCTTTTTGTTGGTTGCTTCCATTATTGTTATTGGTTTTCGCTGCATTCTATGGTGCCCCATTGTTCCTAGAATAGTTATTACTTCCCTGAAAATTTCTTTGAGTCCTGCCTCGATTACTTCCCTACTTGTTTCTATTGGGGTCCTTGGAGAAACAATCATACTCCCTGTGTCCTAGTTTGTTGCAAGCACGAAAGGCAACCAAATTCCCCTCACAATCTTTTCCAGGGTGGTTATTCTTGCACCTTCTGCAAAAATAGCGCCTTCCATCCTTATTATATCCCTGGTTAGAGTTTTTAGCTCCACCATTAAAGTTCCGCCCACCTTGGCTATTGTTCCCTTGGAAATTATTGTTGTGGGAGTGGTTATTACCAAAGTTATTGTTGTTATGGTGATACCTTTGCTTCTTAAAGTTGTTCTGGTTACCTTGTGGGTTTCCCGGGTGTTAGTTCACTTCCTTTCTCTTTTCTTTCCCTTCCATCTCAGCTAGTTCTTTTCTTTTCTTAAGCTCTAACGCATAAATATGCGCAGCTCTACCATACACCTCATCTAAAGTCTCAAAAACTTGCCCACACAGTTTTAACTGCAAGTCAGTAGTCAGGCCACTCTCAAATTTCCTAGCCTTGGATTTTTCTGTAGAAACAGATTCCATAGAAAATCTCGTCAGTTCAATAAACTTGGTGTAATATTCAGTGACTGTCATTTTCCCCATCACAAGGTTGGCAAACTCCTCAGCTTTCTGTTTCTGTAAGAAACTAGGGTAAAACTTGTCCCTAATCTTCTCTTGAAACACACTCCAGTTAAATCCAGGTAATGCCCTAGTGGTAGCTTCAGTTTGTTGCCACCAAAGGTCTGCTTCACCCCTAAGGTAGTAGGTAGCACAACCCACCTTTGAGTTTTCTGGGCACCCTACTGCCCCGAACAGTTTCTCAAATTCCCTTAACCAGTTTTCCAATGCAGTTGGGTCAGGTTCTCCTTAATAGGTTGGGGGCTTACTCTGCGCCACCTTCTTAAATAGTTCACCCTGAGTATCTCCATTATTAGTTGAATTCCTTGCTAGTTGTTGGGCAATAACTGCCAATTATCTCGCTATTTCACCTAGGTCTCCTCCGTTATTGTTGTTTCCACTCCCCGCCATATTCCTTCGCCTGAGTTTAAACAAAAGGGTCTTTTTTAAACATGGTTTTGGCTAGCCCTCAAGTTAGACACTCACTTAACTAATTAACACTCTTGAGGCACACACATTGGACTTTTAAGCTAAAAATTTGGAATTTAAAACTCCCAAAATTTGTAGCTTTTAACCAAATATTGATTGCTAACCAACCACACACTTAATAAAGCATTACATTAATAAAAAAAAAAAAAAATTTACATAGATTTCCCCGAGCTTAGAAGTGCATTATTGGAATAATTGGAGTGAGAAATGGCTTTTTGGAGTAGTGATACGAAATGAATGATTCGAGAACAAAATGAATGAATTGTCAATAAAATAAATTAATTGACAAAGAATTAAGGGAGATTTTATTGATAGGTAAGAAAATAAACGGAATACTGAAAATAAATGAGTTTGAATAATAACTTATGCAACTACATAAGTTTATTGACTCGCTGTGAACATGCCACTTATTACTTTACTGAAACCGAAATAACTAAAGTGCGGAAATGAATCTAGGAATCCTAAAAGAAACGAAACTACATAAATCTAATGCTTTCGAACATTGTCTCTCTTGTCGGTAGATTGTTTGTAGCTTCCAGGATCGAATTTAGGGTCATCTTCCTCTTCCATTGGTTCAGGCGATGATGTGTTCATTTTATATAGTATTTTATCCCCGTCCCTTGATCATAGTTAGGAGTATTTTTGGCTCTTTAAAGCCACTTTTATTACTAATATGCGTTTTCTAGTGTTTCCGTAGTTGTGGTATTATTTTACAGGAAATTGTAGATTTGGAGCATTTCCCCGTACTTAGTGAGCCACCACGAGCATTGGAGCGGAAACGCATTGATATGATCGTATTCCGAAGCCCAAGACCGTGTTAGAGAAGTTAACCCGGTGATTAAGGACTCGGTGATGAATAGAGGAGCTCGGGCATTGGACCGCAATTCAAGACCCAAGAGGAAGAAATTTGGGCCAAGAATTCAAGCCCAAAGTAAAAGAATAAGGCTTGCCCGAGCACTCGCCCGACCGGGCAAGGGCTTAGCCCCAAGGCGCGCCCGGCCGGGCGAGGGAGATAGGCTAGGGCGAGACTTCGCCCGGATGCGCGTCCGACCGGGCGCAAGCAAGCATCATTGAAGAAAAAGGCGCGCCCGGCTGGGCGGTGCCTCGCGCGACCGGGCGCGCGATATTCTAGATATTTTTTATTTTCTTTTATCTTTATTTTATTTTAGGATTATTTATTAGTATAAATACGTTTTTAGCTTAATTTTGACGATTACGCATTCATTATCTACAATTCCGTTTTCTTAATTCAAGATTGAGTTTTTGAGTATTTTCTTGTTATCATTATTCTCTCTACTTTCCTTCATTAATACTAATCATATATTCCGTTTGATCTTGGTACGATTTCTTCCCTTGCTTTATTTTCAGCAATTTAATTCCTTTAAGTTAATTATGTCTTGCTTAAATATTTTGTTTAGTTTAGATTTAATTATGTGTGAGTAGATTTATTTCTAGGGTTGTGGGGATCCATGAATAATAAGAAGGGGTAATTTATTTTTGTTAATTATTAATGATTAATTAATTTCATATTGATTGATTTAATACTATGCAATTAGATTAGGCCTGGTTTAATTGTATGAGTTTTTCAATATTGATTCGAGATTCGAGAGATGAGAATTGATGTTTAGGCTTAGTTTCAATAGGCATGTTAATCTATAAATGGTTAGGTCAAGATTCGAGAGATGCGATTTAATACCGGTAGATTAATTCTGTGATTATAATACGTAGCGAAAGCCCTTTATAATCTGGTTAATTTATACATTGATGATTGATTGTTATTTTTACCCTGGAGTATTATATATTGGTGAACCTATACCCTAGACCTTTTATTATTTATTATTCCCTTATTTAATTTGCTTAGTTTAATTGTTAGTTTAATTCTTACAATACAAATTGGTTACTTGATAATTTAGATTATAATAATTTATTAGGAGTAAAAGAACATTGTTTCCCTGTGGATTCGACCCTACTTCCCTATCTACTTTAGTTAGAGGACTTAGGAATTACTTTTGATTAGGTGATACGACTTTAGCCTGTCAGGCGACTCTGATTCTTGACTTACTAGCACAAAATCTTCGTCCTCCTCATCATCAGATGAAATATCAATTATGACTGGAGTTGGAGGTGGATTTGGATTTGGAATTTCCATGATGAAACTATCAATAGTGTTATTACTCTGAGTAGGAGAAGAACTCCCTGACTGATGATTGGAGGAAGGGGGATTAATTCCTGCCGGAATATTATAGTAATAGGTGGGGTATGGAATATTTGAGCATTGACAATGATCCTTTTCAACCTTAACAAGATAAGAGGTTAAGTATCTATAATCAGGGTACCACTGTCCATGAATTTTTTTATATTTGGAGTAATTTGGAATGTCCCCTGGTAAGTAGAAATCAGAGAACTTTGATTTGACAGCTAGATATGGAGGTTCGTCGGGAAGGCAATGAATTATCATGGCGGAAATGCGATCAGGAAGGTCATAAAGCTTGTTTCCAAACACATTGCTCATTCGGGCACAATAAAACTGAATTTTGTTGACATAGTCACACGGATGCTCGTGGTCTTTTTTTATGAGAGTACCAATTTGGGTGAATTTGCTAGGAAGGATTGGCATCCTGTAAGGAAAAGGTTTAGAAAAGAATTCCCTTCCCAAAAAAAATAAAAACAATACAGTTCTAGCATGAATTAGGTTCAATGTTCAATCAAACAATTTCACTTATTCTAATCATATAATCTAATGCTTTCAATTTATCAATCCACACAACTTACCTTGTTGCACCTGTTTACAAGCATACAAACATTCAACTCTTAACTAGACCAATAAATAGTCCAATTATTTAGCTTGATTACACATCGAACGAGTTTCCCCCTAACCTGGCTCTGATACCATTTTGTAACACCATAGAATTTCCTTTCCTTTAAAGTACCTGTTTTGCCCTTTTTAAAATACAAAAAAGGAAAATCTAAGACATTACCGCCACCGTGAAAACGGCTAAGGCAAATATCAAAGACACACAGCGGAAGACTATCTTTAAAACTATTTAAAAAATCAAGTCAACTTTAAAAGTTAAACCAACGAAAGTAAAAGTCAAGCAAAGTCAAACGAAGTCAACCTACAACTTGGAACCATTGTAGGCCCTTAAAGTCCAAATATTCAAAAACCTTTGCGTGAGTCTCATGATAAATAATAATTTAAAGCAAAAAACACATCATACTCCTATGAGAACTAAGCATGATTCACTCTTCACTCATGCCCCATCGTGATTATGCTTTATCACCTGAAAAACTTCTCTCTACTTGTCTCCACTACTCGCCATTAGAAATGGGTTGTCGTAGGGCCAAGGTAAAGACAAGGCCAAACAAACATGCAAACACACACAATCAACAAAGCTGAGTACATAAGCGTAATAAGAACAAACTAACATGCTTTCATCCTATCAACACACAACTTACCTTGTTGCACCTGTTTACAAGCATACAAACATTCAACACTTAACTAGACCAATAACTAGTCCAATTATTTAGCTTGATTACGCATCGAACGGGTTTCCCCCTAACCTGCCCCAATAAAGGGGTACTAACACGAGAGCTAACCGTGAAAGTATAAAATAAACCACTCGTAAGTGGCGGAATTCCTGCGCATAATAAAAAAGGAAAATACAGCGTCCTGTACTCCAGTAGAAGTTATGGTTAAATATAAAACCCCATAACTCCCCCCATATCTTCATACTCAAGGTATATACGTTCCAAGAGTTTTGGTGCGTAATCTATTTCACTTTACGTTGTTTACAAATTATTAGACTTGGTGATGACTCTCAAACATAACACAAACCAAACACTATAATTTATTCAAGCAATCAAACATAGCGATTTAATTCTTGAATAATTAGTGACCACATAAAGTTAATGTTGAACCCTTTTTAAACTACCTCAGTGTCAAAGACACCTTAAACGCATAGTGCGCCACAAATCCTATCCCTCGGTGTTAGAAACACCTTAAGTGCACATGGGCACCAAAATATAATTTAACCCTCGTGTGCAAAGACACTTAAATAGCTCTTTCCTCATGCTTATAGCATCAATAAAATTTATGTGAACCATAATAAAATTCTCTTTTCATCTTCCAAACCAAATTAAACATCTAGTTTAATTAAACATGCTCTCTAACATGCCAATAATAAAAGTATGGTTCACAATCAACATGCCAATATAATTAATTCCAATCACCAAATCACCATAACTAATTCATACATCACAAATCATTCACCAACATCAATCCAATCAACAAATTTCATCCAACACCTATCATGATACTACTTGGAATTAATTTAACAAAGCCTAACATGCTTCTATACGCTTAAACATTACCAAGTACGCGAACGTACCTTGAATATGATCTCAAAATCGCCACGATTAAATAAAATCACTCACTTGGAAATCTCCTACAAACCAAAATTATAAAGGAGTATTAATACATATCTAACACAAAAATTCCAGCAATATATACTCTCTTTAAATCGCTCACAAACCCTTTAAAATAACCTGAAATTTTATTTAAAATCCTTACTTTATTCCCAATTAAATAGGTAATTAAAAATCCTTTCAAGAAACTTAATTTAGGCTTATATATAAAATTTCCAGCATTATTAAAACATCTTAAATTTTTGTAATTAAGTTTTAAAACACCTATTTCAATAATTTAAATCGTCCAAAATCAAATCCCATTAACAAACATTAATTTAAAAACCTAGGGTTTTCAATTTTGGGGCATTTTAATTCTAAAACTAAATCTAAAATTTATAAATAAAATACTTATTATTAAACATCATAGAATCACCACAAAAACCAAAAACAATAGTTTAATTTAGGTAGATTAATTAAAAAAAAAACATAAATCCTTCGTTAAAACAAAAAACTGCCCAAAAACAATATTTAGAGACTGAATTTGGCCAAGATAGGGTGATGCTCATTACTATAGGTAGTGAGTTTTGTTTAGAATGTTGTTTACACACGAAAAAACACTACTTTTTTTTGTGAAAATAGGACGAGTTAGAATCTAAACGTGATTACAACATGATTAAGAAAATTAAGAATGGAGAATAGGCAACACGGAACCACCTGGGCCACCGCTTCCACGCTGCCTGGTGGCTGCTGCCGCCGGCAAAGGTTGGTGGTGGCGGCCGGCGTGTGTGGTGGTGGTGTGTGGAGGTGGTTAAACAATAAATAATTAAATTAATTAATCAAAGGGAAAGGGGAAAATTAAGGAAAAAATAAAATAAGAGGAGAGAGAGAATTTACCTTTGGGTGCACTCCACCCTAAGCATATGATACCCTCTCTCATAACTTCCTACTTACCTCCCTTAAAATCCCTTTCCTACTCAAACTAGACTTTTGACTTTTTAAATAAATTTTCTTTTATAAAATAATAAGCCCCAATATTTTTAAATCATGAAATAAAATATTTTCTAGATTATTAAATAATAAAATATACTTTTAATTAAAATCATTCTTTTCGGATTAATGAAAACCCTAAATAATTCACTTCGAATTATTTAAATATTTCAAGAAATACTTATTTAAATTTAAAATACGTATAAAAATACAGGGTATTACAGGCAGCCTGCGTAATACATGCCCAAGCTTAAATGTCAGCAACAAGCGGCATCATACGCTAGGCATAATATGGTATATCATAAAGAGCAGCCAGCCTCATGACTATAAGAGTCGGTCAAGCACCCGCAGCCAATGGGGTCAGCCGACACCTTGCTCCAGGTGTTGTGATACGTCAAACAAAGCCAACCTTTGAGCATCTGGCTATGCCCAGTCTCTGACCAAGCGGCAGACGGTTTACCACTCTAGTAGCACAGCCGGTCTTCTACTCAAGTAACTCAGCCGGCCAAGTATAGTGCCGCCTAGGGTAGATCACGGCATGAGTGTTGTTCAAAGATGTACACTTGTATAAATTTGTAAGTTATGGGACGCATGTAGTAGCCTAATCATTGAGCATAGAGTCTTTAACCGAGCATGGGTCCCCTCAATAAGCATACAAGTGACATTATTGTAAAATAACCATCATTTTTTATGATTTTGATATAATCATTATTATGATTTTTATATTGTAAAAAAATAAAAAAAAATACTTGTGTAAAGCATGGAGCCGCCGGCATTACCGTCCATGAGTGATGGGTCCTTGTGTGATCATCAAGGGGGTCAGCCGGTATTTTATAGCCGTATGTCCAGCAACCAAGTAAATACTTGTGATGGAAAGTCTCAACAAACGACATCATAGAGACAGCCGTCACTACCTCAAAAAACCGTGCTATTGCCTTTACAGCTGGCATGAGAAAAAACCAAGCAACCAACCAGCTCTAACCACGCGACCGGCTGTGTGTATATGAGTTAATAAGCGTTCAAATAATATGAGCATTTGGTGGCAGCAACCGCATGAAATAAGCTCCAAGGTGGTGATACAGCCATCCCAATCCCAGGCCCTAAACATCCGGCATTATCCTTGCCAACAGTCGAAATGTTGCTATTGTTTTCAATGGGATCAGGCGGCAATAACGGGAGTGCGACATTAATATCGTCTCAAGTTCGCGAGACGTTAGTAAGTCTTACAACAAGCCTCCATTTCCACAACACACAAGCGGCTGTGGAGTTTAAAAATCAGCCGCCGCTACCTATTGCCTCTACATCCAACCAGCTCTAATCTCACGTCCGGCATATATATTCCGGCTGTGAATGCAGTAGTCCGGCTGTTGGTGGGCAAGGTAAGCCAAGATCGGTCCAAATGGCTGGCCTCACCAAGAACTTGTGTATACTTTGAATAAATCCCACAGCACCCGGACCGCAACCAATCAAGCAAAACCGGCTGTATTACTTGTGTAATTGGCTGGCTGAATTAATGACAGGCAGGCAGCATTTAGCCCAGCATATCTAAGGGAACTTTGGATGCAAGTTGAATGGCTTGTTATTCCAAAAGCCCACAGCCGGCAATATCCCAGCCGGATCAAAGAAGTCAGCCGGCTGTGAGTGTGAGCAATGTGATGCACCTAACAAGCCAAGCATCCGGCCAGCTCTAAACATTGCACCTGGATGTATATACTTTGAATAAGCAGCGTGCAATTGGCATCATCAAGCGTGAGCATTACAGTTATGTTATTGTGATCATTAGGCATAGCCGGCAATATCCCAGCCACCGACCATCCGGCCAGGCGACAAAATGTTTAGCCGGCTGTTTGAAGGCTAGATGAGTTCGATTGCTCGGAAAGGTATCGCATGGGTTACATTAATAGTAAACCCGGATGTGAGTGTTGATGCTAAGACCGGCTGTGTATATGCGAGATGAGCCTTGAGATTTCCGAATGAGTTGCGCATATATTGCACCAATAAGCTTGCTGTGTGTATGCAAGTTAAATCACGACTCGTCGCTCCAAGAACATACAACCGGTATCCCTCCTGATTGAAATAAAACCGGTTGTGAGTGCATGCACTTCATGGAGTCTTGCCTCATGTGTGTGGGTTCCCACCACGATCATTATCATGATTAAAAAAAAAAGATGATTGATCATTATTATGATTATTTTAATCATTGATCAAATCGTTGATCAAATAATTATTTAGAAAACGGTTGGTCATTATTGTGATTATTTTAATCATTGATCAAACCATAAAAAATAAAAAAAACCGAGCAGCCAGCTAGCTTTAACCACCATTGAAGCCGGTTGTGGGTGCATCCTTGCTAAGCAGGCTGTATGTATGTGGTTTGAGCCATGAGCTGTCCGGTTGAGTGATACTCTTGCCACACCATTGAAGCCGGCTGTGGGAGCAATGATCAATGAGCAGCCGACACTTAATGGCATTATCGCAAGTCTTTGAAGCTGAGCATTTGAAACTGTCGGCCTTATCATGAGGCGGTCTCCGAGTGTAAGCACAAGCGTGGCTTTAAGCGTCGCTACGAAGCAAATAGATTGGCCGTATGTATATGGGTGAATGCGACCTCATGAAATGCCATGGGTAATGGCCGAGTGTGGGGCTGGACGCCTTTCTGCGTTGGTAGAGTTTGAAGTCTTGCCTCATGTATAAATGTTGCCAGCACAAGTGTCGCATGTGTTGCACCATTGCAACCGCCCGTGGTTGCATACTCTACAATGCGACCTCATGAAATGCCATGGGTAATGGCCGAGTGTGGGGCTGGACGCCTTTCTGCGTTGGTAGAGTTTGAAGTCTTGCCTCATGTATAAATGTTGCAAGCACAAGTGTCGCATGTGTTGCACCATTGCAACCGCCTGTGGTTGCATACTCTACAACATGACCATACTCCCATAAAGTCGGTTATATATATATGGGTTGAGGCCTTACCGCCTGAATCAACCGTCTGTGCCATCATCGCTCCCGGGTATACTTCAGCAAGCTCCCTTGATTTTAAACTACAACAGCCGGTCAACCGTCTAGGGTATCATCAAGTAAGGTTTCAGGGAAACGCCTGGGTACCTCAACAAATTCTTGCTCTCTTTCTGAGTGTATGTTGCTTGGAGCCTTGCTGCATGTATATGGGTTAACAACCCCCTAGCCCTTGAATTTGAATCTATGCCGCTTGGTTTAGCCCCCCGGCACTAAGTATTGTCCAAGGCAGGAGGCATCTCAATGGAGAGCCATCTGTATAATCCGAGAGCAAATTCGTTTCTCGAGCTCAGTTACTCGGCGTCTCATGGCCGCCTGTCACCATTTGAAGAGCTTGGTATTATGAATTAAGCTGGAGGCATCTCAATATCGTTCAGCATACTGACAAAAATCCTCCACCGGAAGGTACCATTCTAATAACTCAGTATGAGTATTGTGTGCTACCTTATTATTATTGATTGGTTTTCAATACCGCATCCTACTTGATTTTTTGAAAATATTTAATATTGGTTCAAGTCTCCATCAAGGGCAGCATACCGACTGAAAAAGGTCTAAAAGTATATTGAACAGGCTTAAGTAGAACCACCGCCTGTGCAATGTGCAGGCAGCAAAATTTAAATCAACCATTTGTTCCAACATGAGTGGATAAAAGCTAAGTCTAAACAACTTAGCGGCTGTATTGTTTCTTTTAGAACAATCAAATCAAGGCCAATGGGCGGATGATCAAATTGAGGCTAATGGCCGAAATGATCAAATCAAGGTCAATGGCCGGATGATCTTATTAAAATAAACAATCCGTCTGCTCCAACATGCGGAGGCGTTCGGCGACGCCCATTTGGGTGAATTCGTCGCAGAGAGCATCTCCCATTTTGGTGGTGCATTGCTCTACAATCAAATTGAGGCCAGTGGCCGGAATGATCAAACGAAGGCCAATGGCCGGATGATCATTAAGGCCAATGGCCGGAATGATCAAACGAATGCCAATGGGCGGATGATCAAATTGAGGTCAATGGTCGGAATGATCAAATCAAGGCCAATGGCCGGATGATCTTATTAAAATAAACAATCTGTCTGCTCCAGCATGAGGAGGCGTCCAGCGACGCCCATTTGGGTGAATTCGTCGCAGAGAGCATCTCCCATTTGGCTGGCACATTGCTCTACAATCAAATTGAGGCCAATGGCCGGAATGATCAAACGACGAAGGCCAATGGCCGGATGATCAAATTGAGGCCAATAGCCGGAATGATAAAACGAAGGCCAATGGCCAGATGATCAAATTGAAGCCAATGGCCGGAATGATCAAACAAAGGCTAATGGCCGGATGATCAAATTGAGGCCAATGGCTGGATAATATTGCGCGCTTACCCCTACTCGATGATCGACAGTCCGCCTGATCTGGGGCTATCAGCATAGTGGGGCTAAAAGCAATAAGAGTCGACATCTGTCTAGTTCAGCGGAAATCATTATTATGATTCGATTAACTTGGAAAATGTCATACCGTTTAAGGTATCAAAATTTTCCAAGTCAATCAAATTCCTCCTTAATTGAACTAGACAAATGCCGACCAAAGAGGCTCAAGGGGTCTCATATTCGAAAGGAACAATCACTCTTAAAAGAGAGATTACTCCTTCCAAGGGGCTAATGTTTGGGGGTAAAAATACCCCTGACAAATGGACCTATGCTAATGCAACACGTGTCCCTTAGCTCAGCGCTCAATGAGCCAATTCGAGCATGACACGTGTCAATCAAAGGGAAAAACGGGCTTTAAGCCCATAACCCTAGAAACCGTAAAACGGTGGCAGCCCATCAAATTAGGTTAAATAACTTAAGAGGCACCTCTCCCAAAAACTCTATAAATACTGATAATTTACATCAGTTGAGGGGAGATTCATATTGAATACACATTCAATCCACACAAAAATCGAGCAATATTAATTGCAGAATTCTCTCTGAATCAGAGAGAAAAACATTTACATTCCGCACTATACTCCTCATACACGTTCTAACTTGACGTCGGAGGCGGAACTCCCACCCCCGGGAGTTTCCGTTGTTTTGCAGGTACAGGCAGCCGGAGGTCAGTCTTGGTGTTGTAACTCTCTCGCAGGACACATAAAAAACCCCGAAACAATTATATCTTATTTAATATTTGAAAATTCAACATGACAAGGATGATAATGATGATTATTATACTACATATGAATGTATTATTATTTTGAACTATAATTTCTTTTAGTTTTTAATAAAACTTCTTACTTAACAATGCTAATTTAGTCGATTCTAATAATTGTTTACACAAATTTGGATTAATTTTAAATTTTTTTACTAAGTTCCTAATCATTAAATCTTATCCCATTTTTCCAATAACACGTTAACACGTGAATATTTGCATTTGCATTTTACTCGATTACTTGTATTATAAGTGGTCGCCCATGACAGAAGCATTATTTAGTCAATATATAGATAGAATTATTGAAGGCATTTTCACGTTAATACCAATTTACCAAATAAGATTCCAAATGCTTTTGTACATTCTTCAACGATATGATCCCTCCACTTATTGCGATTGTAGGCGGCTAGACGTACATTCCTCGATTTTACCTTAGATCTATTACGTTACATACATACCAAAATTTGTTTCTCTATGACTCTATAGTGTATGGGTATATCCCTAAAACAATGAGGCTACTTAAACCCTTTTGGTTGTGGTGAAGTGGCGGTGTATGTATATGTAAAACACGTTAAATAAATCTTAATTTTTATATAAGAGACGAAACATCATTATTCTCTCACTTAAATTTTAAAATATGACTTTACTACCTCTCTTGCTGCTTTAATGTTTATGAAATTGTAATCATGAACTCATGTATTGTGTTAGATATATGTATTACTCATGTATTGTTGAAGGAAAGGCAGCTAGCCCTAATCAATGTATCTAAAGTCCCTGAGACGTACTATTCCTGTGAGTAATTCATTTGTATATATTTTATGGCTATATTTTGCCTTTGATTTGCAAATTTTTTACACTTCTCTATTATTGGTTTTATTATTTATCTTCTCTTTCTCACATATAGGGAGTAAAAGTTATTTCTAGAACAAGAGAACTAGAAGTCCAGCAAGCTCAGAGGTTCGTGTTCAGTTATTGTTTAGGATTCGATGGAAAATGAACTAGGAATATAGAGACACAATAAATTAGTTTAGGAATTAATCATGACAAAATTACGCATCGATGTATATTTTTAAAAAAAATTAATCTACGGAGTAATGATATTCAATTTTTGCACTTTATTAGTTTCATTTTTTTGACACGTAATTAATTTCATTTTAATATGTGCATCGTTACAGACTACACAATGTTTAATTTTTTAATTAATAAACTTGCTTTTTTTTTTTTTTTTCTTTTTTTCTTTTTTTTTGACAAGTAATAAACTTGCTTATTTGCCGTATCTAATCTAGTCTTAAACTAGATTGTAATGTTAGTTACACATGTTGGTTACTATATACAATAGACAGATTAAAGAGGAGATAAAACTGATAAATCCAATAAGTATGTCAAATTGTAAGAGTTACGTTGTAGAATGAACTTATCTCAACTTGTTATAATCTTTTTTTAAAGACCAAAAGAACAAACTATATTTGTCCATCTTATTATCCTCGTCTTGTAGCATGCATATACTACGTACAATTGTAATACTTGTATGATCCCAATGTTCTATGTTTTTATAAGTCCTTATTACATAAAATCCTACAAAAATCTCTACAAATTTGCTCCTAATTAATAATTTTGGATTATATATCAGTCCAATTTGGAATGATACATGGCTTTCAGCCGCCTTCAACAAGCCATGCAACAGTAGTGCGTTATTTGTGAAGCAAACCCTCAACATGGAAACGGCTATAGCCATGGCAAGGGTATGTATGATGTGTAGTATGATTTCAACCTAATAACACTATACTTCTTACAACTTCTATCTTTGATTAATTTTGATTGTCATTTTGAACCTACTCAATGAGAGAGTTATTAGCAAATGTACCTAGTGATGTTGACGCGGTTGTATTTTCAAACTATGTGAGTAAATCAAAGGATTTTGTTCAATTCTAAGGTAGCTATAGTACGTCTCTTTATCTCGAATTTTATTGTTGTGAGCGTGATTTGATTGGCGCGACTATCAAGTTAAGAAATACTTGTACATAGTATGGACACATGATGATAAAGACACAAATAAAGTTAAATTTAGGTTAGGTTGAAATTAAATAAATATATAACGTGATTGTGTGATAGCTCAAATATGTTCATTTGGGATATATATTTTAACCTAATAATTGGCAATTTTTTTCCCCCCTCGTTAGGAAAGTGCGGTTGAGGAATGACTTCAAGATCCTTTCTATGAGGTAATTTCAACTAATCAGTTTAGTAAGCACTAATATAGAGGGAAAAAAAAAATTGAAGTTATTACTACCTCCATGACATATTAGTTACAACTTTGGAATATTTTATGTCTCACAAATAATAACCCAAAGTTACAACTAATATGTAACGGAGGTAATATAAGCCCTAATGTCCGTATACACGTTTCTGTTACACGATCCTTACTTTTAATGTCATTGCATAGGTTTCATTATTCAAAAAAAAATTCGACCATCTTCCTAATGATTCAAATTTCGAACTTTACAAGATGGAAACCCGAGGTAACCCAAATTATTTCCTAACTTATGTTATGCAAATGGAAAATCAGCTGCAAGGATCCAAGATCACCTTCGCCCCAATGGTGCTCATCAATGGTATAACTATTTCAAAGAACCCAAGTATGCTTCATTCTCCTTTTTCATAAAATATTTTGTATTGATTAGTGTCTTTTTATTAAGATAAATGATTTCTTAGTAAGTATAAATGATGTAACACATCAAATTACAATAATTGCACTAAATCTTTTGGCTCATCACACCACCATGCACTAGTAGAAAAAAAGAAATAGGCAACCCCCCTATGGCAACGGTTCATGAAAACCGTTGCCAACTTAATTGAGCGCCAATTAAAATTACAAAGTTGGCAACGGTTAACCGTTGCCAACTGTTTAATTATTTTTTTAAAAAAAATAAAATAAAAAATTGGAAGAATTGGCAACGGTTAACCGTTGCCAATTGATGATTTTTTTTAAAAAAAAAAATTAAATTAAATGGTTAGAGTTGGCAACGGTTAACCGTTGCCAACTCCGTTTTATAAAAATAAATAAATAAAAGGTAAAGGGTCCAATTTTTTTTTAAAAAAAACCCCGAAATACGAACTCCCCCTTCTTCCTTCTGTTCTTCTTCATTCTTCATTCAATAAAAAAAAAAAAAAAAAAAAGTAGAATGCGCGTTTTCCCTCTTCTTCCTACTGTTCTTCATTCCTCCTTCTTCATTCAACTCGCTCCATTGAAGTGGCCTGGTGCGAGCTTTTTCACCTCCATTGAAGACCATTTCCGTGTCGTACCATTGAAACAGCGAGCTTCAACCTAATTCTGCGTCGTACCATTGAAGACCATTTTCGCGTCCATTTCTCATCGATTTTGGGTAATTGTTTTACTTTCCGCACTTTATTTCCTTCCATTTGGTTGTATTATTGAATATTATTTGCATTGTTGCAACTTATAATGCGGCTAATTTGGAGTCATTTTTGTGATTTATGTTGGTTGGGTGAGAATTGGTAACTTAGGTGATACAACTGATTGCTTTATGCTCCGTGTTCTTGAGTTCATAAAATGCAGCATTGGTTGATTGTGTTCATCTTAGGTTTTGTATTTTTTTGTTTTGACAGAGCATTGATAAGTCGACCAGGATAGATATTTGCGGGTTTAAACATATATCTTGCCGTGTGTGTTAGGTTTGAAAGGTGTGGAGAATGGTTCAAGGCATAAGGATGCATAGCTCATGAGTTTAAGCTATGGATTATTGTTTGATGTTGAGCAATAATGCATGTGTGCAAAGGGCTGACTTGAATGAGCATATCTCACAATCAAGAAATGATTTTGAGATGTTTCAAGTTGGAGGTGATAGCTTGGTTCAAGAGCTTTCCAACGAATGGTCATAAGCTCGATTTGGTCAAGAATCGAGGGAATTATGGCCGTTCTTGTAATTAGTTCTTCAAGTTGTTAGAAATTGATTATGTATTTTAAGTTATGTAATTCATTCAAAAGGGGAAATGAGGGACTTTGATTGGTGACCGAGAAGAATAGTGTTCTGATTCTTTAGAGAAGTATATAGAAGTGGATGAGGGATCGAGAACAATCAGTACTATTATATCTTCTTTTACATCTATTTGCTGCCAACAACTCAGGGTATTCATATGCAGGGGTGCAGAGTCTTCAGTTTCCTGCAGATGCAATACAAGATTTTGCTACGGCAAGAAGTGGAGTATTTTTGTGCATATTGATCCCAAAGCTCTCAGTCATGTCCAGGGTTTCAATATCTGCTTCACCAGGCAACATCCATTCAAACTTACGCATGAGATTTGCCAATAAAAGCTGACTGCTTGCCATGGCAAATGATATTTCAGGGCACATCCTTCTGCCAGCTCCGAATGGAATGAACTGGAGGTCATGCCCTCTGAAATCTGTTGAGGAATTCAAGAACCTTTCTGGATTGAACTTGTCAGGTTCATCCCAAGAATCAGGGTCTCTGTGGATTGCCTTCCTTTCTTGCTTGCAGCAACTATACTAAGTGTGTGTGTTAAAGGAATGTGGAGGGTGTGGTGAAGTTTATATTTGAGCTTATGCATGATTGTACGTATTTTATGTACTTGTATGATACTTTTGGTTTTGCCTTTTAATAATAAGCATTGTTGATTTGTTGTTATCAATGTCTTAATTAAACTTTTAAAATTGTAAATTCAAGCAGCAAAGCAGTTTAGTTATTGCCGCCAAAAAAAAAAAAAAAAAAAAAAAAAAAAAAACCAAGTTGGCAGCGGTTAACCGTTGCCAACTCAAGCAATTGGCAGCGGTTAACCGTTGCCAATTGCTTGAGTTGGCAACGGTTTTGAACCGTTGCCAACTATTTGGGGATTTGGCAACCCTCAAATACGCAACGGTTCAAAACCGTTGCCTTTGGAGGGTTTGAACCGTTGCCAAATTGACATTTTCGTGTAGTGATGCATGCATGCCTCATTTGCTTCAAATTAAATTATTAATAATTAAATGGATTATTTTTATTCCAATTTTTAATATATGAAAAAAATAAATAATAATACTCCATTATTCATCAGTTTTGAAAATTATCGCAATATTTTTATCAATTTTGCATACGAACGCAATAATAACTAACAAGTCCTTGCATGATATATGCACTAATGCACGTAACATAAACATCAAATATTTAAACGAAAATGACAAGTACATCTCAGTCCAACGATTAACAGCCCATCCATGGATATTATGGAGTAATAATTGATAACTTTGATGCACTCTTCTACCTCTTTATTATGAAGATGTGACTATTTTTTTTCTTTTTTTTTTTTTTTTTTTTTTTTTTTGAAGATGTGAAAATTTTACTTTAACATGTGTACTTCCATATAACTATTGATAGAGAGATTATATTGGATGAAGCTGCAATTTTGCACTACACATATGCAAGATTCTCCGACTTAACTTCAAGGCGCGATAGATGCAATTGCCAACCTACAGAAGAGGATGTGAAACGATGTTTCTGGTTGGAATTCGATAGATCTGTATGTTACAACTTATTCATCATCATCATCTCCTTCTAATAATTCTTGGATTTTCTTGTTTATTATTGCTTCTAATGAAAATGGACTTGCTGAATTTCAGGCATTTATAATTGCTTCTACTGAAACGCATGAAAGAATGCTTCAATGGTAAGAGAACACGCCCAATTAATATTCAAGTACACATGCATAATCTTGATATTGTATCGTAGTCCAACCATTCCATCTAAATAAAGTTGGTTTTTCTGTTTTAAGTTCTAGCTTAGTAAGCAAACTTTGACCACTAATATCTTTGAAAATAAATGAATTAAATCGTAGAATTAGTAGTTAAATATTGATCAAACTACACCTACAATTATAAGTTCGTAAAAAGTAAAGGGAACAATTGCTTCAAAACAAGAGGTAAAGAGGCCAGGCAATCTTCCCCAAAGGTAAAGGTAGTATATTTTCATGTACTCGTGTAATTAACTAATTTCAGATACGTATTTTATATACATGATTTACACCAGGCCATGAAACTTCTATTGTTTTGGTCTAATTCGATCTACTTCGTTCTTATGTATGTAGGTATCGTGACCATGTGGCAGGGGCGGTTCTGGGCCGGAGCGGGGTGTTCGACGGAACAAGGCCCCCAAATTTGAGGGGCCCCAAAATTCAGATATATGTAATTAAGTTGTACATAATATCACAAGATTATAGTTGGAGTATTGGTTATAACACTTATGCTTTGTGTACGAGACCTAGTTTCAAGCCTTGGGGCCAGCAATTTTTTTTATTTTTTTGGGAAATAAAGTGTAGTAGTGTACAGTTGTATGTCAATCAAATTCAATGAAGTGAATGAACTAAGTCACTTCTCTAGAATCCTCCGCCCAAACCTTTCCTCTTCTCCAATATTTTTCTCCAAAAAAACTTTCAATCTATCATTCAATTAATTCCAAGTCGTATATATCATTCAATTAATTTCACTCTATATTTCCAAAATTAATTTCACACTTAACTATTTTAACATCTTGTTTTCAACATTTTTAATTTACTTTTTATTAGTATCTTCAATCATTCAATTAGCCCAAAAATATTTCATCTTCCAAAATAATTTTGCCCATATTAATTCATAATTTCAACGGTTAAATCTTCAATTTTAAGATGAAATTAATTATTAAACCGTTGTTAATCCCCCAAATTTTTCTATATATGCAATTTACTAGGTTTTTCAATTTTATAAATAAAAAAGAAATCTTTAAGATAATATTAATTCCAAAATTATTTGCAAGTACTGTGAGTATAGCTAGTAATTGGAAATTTTTTTATCACAAACCTCTTTGGAATCGGCATTGGATATGGATACGCCTATGGAGTACGGCATGTGTTTAATCTGTTTTTTTTTTTTACCTGTTAAATCTGTTACTGTTTGATAATATTATGCTTTTTAATTTTTTTTTTGTTAAATTTTAGCAATTACTATGTATAAATTATTCATAAGTTTTTTTTTTATTTTTTTTATTGATTACAGCGGTTGATGAATGGTTTTGATGGAGTATTGGATTATACATAGCAATTAGCGATCTCGGATCTGTCGAATTCAATCGTTGGCTTGTTACAAGCTTTTTCCGGTGATATTTTTCCTCTCTTATCAAATATTTAGTGTAATTGTGTTTAAAATGTTTCGAAAGTATCCATCTGGGCATGAAAAACGCAATAAAAAAAAAGAAGGAAGATCAATTCATTCAATCACAAAAAGGTGCTTTAGATAAGTTTTTTGTAATAGTGCCACAGTCAACTGAAAATCCTATTGATTCAGAGTTAAAAGAAAATAATGATAATGTTGGTGGTGATAATGTTAATGTTGATAATGATAATGTAGATGTGATAAATGACAATGTTAATGTTGATGATAATAATATTAATGTTGAGCAAGAAGATGTGAATCTGAATAATGTTAATGATTTTGAACAAAATGTGGAGGAAAATTCAGATCATAATATTCACAATGTTGAAGAAAATGATTTTGTTTCTCGTGATATATATGATCCAAGGATATGGGAAGCTCTTGATCAGAAGTCGATTGATATTTTGGCTCTCAATGGCCCTAAAAGAGACTTAACCATAGTGAAAGGCCCTAAAGAGAAAGTATCTAGGAGAATTACTTCAAATTTATATACTAGGTATTTGCCTAATGGTGAAACTTGTGATAGAGATTGGCTTGTTTATTTTAAAGATATTGACAAAGTATTTTGTTTTTGCTGTAAAATTTTCAAAAAGGGTATCGGAAAAGGCAATTTGGTAAATGAAGGATATAATGATTGGTCACATGTTAGTCATAGACTTAAAGAACATGAAACAAGTGTTGATCACATTTTGAACATGGGTGCTTGGTGTGAACTAAGAAATAGATTGAAAAATAATGAAACAATAGACAAAATTACCCAAGACCAATTTCATATAGAAAAGGAGTACTGGAAAAGTGTCATTATTAGAATTATTGCTATTGTGAAGTTCCTTGGTAAAAATAACCTTGCATTTCGTGGGAAACATGAAAGGTTATATCAAAGTAGCAATGGAAATTTTTTTGGTTTGATTGAAATGTTGGCTGAATTTGATCCTATGATTATTGAGCATGTTCGTCGTATTGAGAATGGGATTATTCATCATCATTATCTTAGCCATGAAATTCAGAATGAATTGATACTCTTACTTGCTTCTAAAATCAATAATGCTATCATGAAGAAAATAAAAGAAGCAAAATATTTTTCTGTGATGTTGGATTGTACACCTGATGCTAGTCATCAAGAACAAATGACTTTAATTTTAAGGTGTGTTGACAAATGTTCAAATTCTTATAAAGTGAAAGAATTTTTTATTGAGTTCTTACAAGTTAATGATACTACTGGTCTAGGACAGTTTAAAGTGTTAGAAAATGTGTTAATATCTCATGATCTTGACATAGATAATATAAGGGGACAAGGATATGATAATGGTTCTAACATGAAAGGTAAACATCAAGGTGTGCAAAAGAGACTATTGGATTTGAATCCTAGAGCTTTTTATTCTCCATGTGGTTGTCATAGTCTTAATTTAGTTTTGTGTGACATTGCAAATGCTTCTCCTAAAGCAAGGGAATACTTTGGTATAGTCCAACGCATTTATACTATATTTGTTGGTTCTACTAAGAGATGGCATATTTTAAAAGAAAATGTTAAAGGTTTAACTCTTAAATCATTATCTGCCACTCGATGGGAAAGTCGTGTTGAAAGTATCAAAGCAATCAGATTTCAAATACCTGAGATACGTGAAGCCTTACTTGAAGTAGCTGAAGTAGCTGATGCTGACAATGATCATAAACTTCAAAGTGAAGCTAGATCTTTAGCAAATAATGAACTTGGTAGTTTTGAATTTTTGCTTGCTACAATCATTTGGTATGAAATTTTATGTGCTGTAAACTTTGTTAGTAAACAATTACAATCCCAGGATATGCTGATTGATATCGCCATTGGTGAGATTAAAGGGTTGATTTCCTTTTTTAAAAATTATAGGGAGAATGGTTTTTCAAAGGCCATAGATATTGCAAAAAAATTAGCTATTGAAGTTGGCATTGATCCTGTATTTCCACAAAGACGTATAATACGTAGAAAAAGACAATTTGATGAGATAGATGGTGATGAAACACTATTATCTCCTGAGGAATCATTTAGAATCCAATATTTTATATACATTGTGGATCAAACTATTGCATCATTGGAAAAAAGGTTTGAACAATATGAATCGTATGATAATATCTTTGGCTTTTTGTTCAATTCTGATAAGTTGCATTCAATGGATGATGAGAAACTTTTATCTTCTTGTTTAGCTTTTGAAAATGCTCTTAAGAAAGGTGAGGTTTCTGATGTTGATGGAGAGGATTTATTTGTTGAGTTAACATGGTTTAGAGAGTTTTTACCCAAGGAGAAAATGGGAGCAATTGATTTATTGAATTTTTTAAAACGATATACTTGCTTCCCAAATGCAACAATTGCATATAGGATATTACTAACAATTCCTATTACTGTTGCTTCTGCAGAACGGAGTTTTTCAAAGTTGAAGTTGCTGAAATCGTACTTAAGGACGACAATGTCACAAGAAAGATTAAATGGACTCGCATTGATGGCTATTGAATCTGATCTTTTAGATGAAGTCGATATGGAGAATGTCATCGATGACTTTGCTACAAAACATACAAGAAGAGCTACTCTTTTTAAGTGATTTCTAGGAACAATCAAACTTTGATATTTTGTAGTATGATTTGTAGCTTGGATGTTATGTTATTTAAGTTGTTTTGTTTGCTGATGATCAGCAGCCTTTTTAGGCCCAAGGATCATGGCCACATTGTGCTTCTTGATCCTAATTTTGTAAACCTTAATCATCTCCCTTTTATTTTAAAAAAAAATGATGAATTTTCTAATGTAATGAATTTTTTTATCAAATAAAAATTAGGTATTAAATTTATGAACTATAAGGCCCCATTTTAAAAAGTTAAACAGGGCCCCAAAATTTTTTTGCAATTTTAGCCCCGGCACTGCCATGTGGTGTGGGATAATGATAAAATGAATCGTAAATTATTGAAATATGGTATTTTAACTCGCATTTATACTCCCATGGTAAGTCTTTACATACCAAAAAAAAAAAAAATTACTTTGTGATCTATCTCGATGTCTCATTCATAAAAAAAAGCTTTCACAGGTAAATTATTCAGAAATTAAGGGAATCCGGGATTTTTGCTTCTATAATCTCATCGGCACAAGACACTTCACCTTCAATTGAATGAAAATATTTTCTTCATCAAATATTAATAGTCACGTTGAATCGTTGATATGTATAAAGCATACAACTATACAAGTATTAGAGAATGCAGTTATAGTAATAAAACTTTAGAGAAATTTATTCTTTGGAGAAACTTAAGGAGGTAATTAACCATGTACTTAATTGCCCCTTTGTTTCTTTTTATCATTGAAATAAACTTCTAACATTTTCCCCTTTTTTCAGTTATATATACTATACATAGTGATTTTTGACACTATTTTTGCACATTTCACTTTTATTACGTACTAAATCATCGATTGAAAATTACTTGTATAATATACATGCATCAGGATACAAGGTGCACTACTTATACAGTTCACTTTTATTACGTACTAAATCATCGACTGAAAATTACTCGTATAATATACATGCACCATGATACAAGGTGCACTACCCAAAGTTTTTTTTTTTTTTTTTAGTTCATTCGATGATTAAATGAACAATCCGGTGTAGTATATAACAATCTCTCTCAATTATTTGAAAATAATTTACTTTAAAAAAAGTAAAATATTGTATTTTGTTATATTCATCTCACTATACAGTTTCAAATTATCGACTTTTCATAATTTTGTATTGTAATTCATTAAAAATATTAAGATTAAAGCACACACATTGGCAAACATGTACAATGAAAATGGATTTACCAAAATATAAATAAATAAGGTGAAGTATTATTAAAGGAGTTAATCATTATACTTCCTCCGTTCTTTATTTATTGCATCATGAGTGGTTTTACGTTTGTCAAAAAATTACTTTGCCTGTTAATATCTTTAATTATACTTTTGTAAAAATTTTAAAAAAATTTGATATTTGAAATGTAAATTTCAAGACGAATCTAACTGGATCCCATATAACTATATTTTTTCTTACGGTTAAATCATAAAAGACGGTAAAAAAACATTATGTGAATAGTGTTAAAGTTCTTATGGTGCAATAAAAGAAAAACTAGGAAGTATTAACTTTCGGTCCAAGTAAAGCCACATTTTTGGGCGCAGATCCTCTAGCTCCAGTAATATTTGGAACTGGAGTTTACTCCATGTTTCCACTTTCTCTAAAAATTGGTGATTAAATCGATATGAATAAAATACATTCAAAGTGCATAGGCGTAGTAATGTGGTGCAATAGTTCTCAATTGTGCCTAAAAATATGTTTGTCATCCCTTCTTGGTTTCTTTTTATCTCGATATGGTATAATTAAATTAGTCACACCTCACATGTAAGAAGAATGATTATTCAACAAAATTAGCTTAGAGTAGACTAAATTGAACTCGAATGAAAATTGGCCTCGGTCTCCTTTAATAGTTCCTATCGTAGGAAAATTGAAACATGGTCGATATTGGATGAATAAGATCCATATTTATTTTCTTTGGTATGATAGGATATTATGTATATTATGTAAATATCTTTAATATTACATTATGTAATCACTTATTTATTTGATTCATTTACATCGTTTAATTTAGTAAATCATAGAGATTGTATTAGGTTTAAACTCTTGTAACTAGCATTGTCAAATTTCAAATCGAAACCGTTTAACTGCTCAAAATCAACCGTTCCAAATGCATGAGAACCAAGCTGATTAAAAACCGTTTTTTTTTTAAAACCGAAAACCTACCCAAACCGTGTTTTAGTAAACCCGAAACCGAACCGATCCGAATAATGTTAAACTGTATAAGAACCATAACTTGTAAACGAACCGAACCAGTTCTAAACCGACCTGAAATAAAACTGAACCGAAATAAAAAGAACCGAATCATTTCCAACTCGAAATCGTTTGAACCAGGATAAAACCCGTTTACACCGAACCACTAACAAACGGCAACCCGTTTGCACCGAATCGTGTACAGACCAAACTGTTTATAAACCGAACCGTTTATAAACCAAACTACTTACAAACCGAACTGTTTATAAACCAAACCGTTTATGAACTGAAATGCTTATAAATCGAACCGATTACAAACCGCTTAATATAAAGGGAAGATCAAAATCATGATAAGAGGAATTTTATATGAAAATTATGCACACATGTTTACTACGGAGTACATTATTGTTTTCTCTGACTTTTTATATGTAATTATGGATTAAGCAAAAATAATCTTCGTCTTCTCTTTAAACGACATCATCAAAGTGCTTCATATTTTGCTCGGAATTATATAAATTGGACCAAAGCTGGCATAGTCAAATTCTTATGATGTATTATTGTAATTCTCAAAATTTTTAAAATGAGATGATTGCATCCTTTGATCTTCCAAAAACAAATTAAAGTCGATACAAAAATCATAATAAAGAATATTATTAATCAAAACCATTTAATTGCCCAAAACCAACCGACGCAAAATGAGAACTGAACCGATTAAAAACCGACTTTTGAAACAGAAAACCAACTCGAACTATATTTTAGTAAACCCAAAATCGAACCGAATCGGATAATGTTAAACTGTATAAGAACCGTACCCGTTCTAAACCGAACTGCGATAAAACCGAACCGAACCGTTTCTAACCCAAAATCGTTTTCAACTCGAAACCGTTAGAACCGGGATAAAAACCGTTTACACCGAGCCGTTAACAAACCGCAACCCGTCTACACCGAGTCGTTTACTACCCGAACCGAATTAAAACCGCTCAAGAATAAACCGAACTGATAATAATTTGAACCGAACTGAAACCGACCTGTAAGGCACTTGAACCGATTCCAAACCGACCCATTTTCAAACCGAACTGGTTTCAAACCAAACCGAAACCGAACTGTCAATAAACTGTTTTGACAGTGCTACTTGTAACACTATATCATTTCATGAATATATTCAAACTTACCAACAATATTCTCTTTTCCATAACTCTATAAAGATCACAATCAAATTCAAATCTTCACCATATCGATAGATTATATCTCGAGAAAGGTTTTGTATAAAGTAATAATAACTCAATATGAAGAGAAGAAAAAAAAAAAAAAAAAAAAGGCTTGATAAACTATCATATACCATATACACCAGTAAATATTAGTCACAATCACCAAGCATCATTCAGTTCAATGAAATTGAAGTGATGAGAACATGGCTGTATATGTAACAAAGCCTCATTTTATAACATTCATTGTATAATTTTTAGACAAAAAACTAAAAACTGAGTATCAGTCAACCTTCACCTTATATATGTTGAATAAATCAACAGCTAATAATCTTAATTCTCGATCTAGTCATACACTCACATGGCCTTACATAATAATTTTACATTAAAAAATACAACTTCACATTACCTTGCCTCTCTCCAACTTTGATGGTCAATGGTTTACTACTTCTCTTAGTTTATACTCGTATTCATCTTAATTAATAAATTTAAACTAGTAATAACTATATAAATCAACTTGTAACAATTTAATACATTTCCTTTCATAATAAATTTCCTTCTCTCATTATTTTGTTTATTTGTGCTAAAACTTGAGTAATACATACATACAATGGTGGATCTTATTAGCCAAGCTCCTACTTCATCAATAAAAAAAATCATCATTAAACACCTTTTACTTCTCATTATCCTTCCTTCATTTGTGTTACTATTAACCTTTTTTCTTCAATGGCGAGGCGGCGCCATCGATCCGTTGACACGGTTGTCCTTAGACCGTCCGATCACTTGCACTTCTCCGGCTCCGGCAAAGTTGAACACTTCATCGGCTGTTTCCTCTGGTTTAAGTAGTTTCAAGTTTATGAACAATGACTCTGTTCTTACACCCAAGGTTAGCTCCTTTGAGCCTTTTTGTTTGAATTTTATGTGATTTTGGTTGGTAAAATTTCATGCCTTCTCTTAAATTGTATTAGATGACATTTGACTTTTTACATGGTAAAAAGATATTTAATTTTAAGTTTTTAACCAATGTTTTGGACGAGTGTTTCCTGGTAGAATTTACAAATCATTCCTCTCATTTACATTTCACAAGTTGACTTTTTATGTTTGATTTCGTAATTTTTTTATTTTTTTTTTTTTTTTTTGGTCTAAATTACTCTCATTTACATATGTTAATAATTAAGGTATTTCAAATTGTGTTAGATATGTATAACTTCAACAACATCAGCTAGGCTAGAGGATATATTGTCTTGGATCCTGTTTCATAAGGTTGTTGGCATTTCGAATTTTTTCCTCTTTGTTGAAGGGAAGGCTGCAACCCCTAATGCAACCAAAGTACTTGAGTCTATTCCGGTAAGTGATTTTTTTTTTTTTTTTTTTTTTTTTGGTAAGAACTATTTTAATTTAATTTGCAAGATTATTGTCGATAATATATACCATGTCTTATGGTCTTATTATGTTTAATACGAAATATACATGTCATTTTGTCACAGGGTGTAAAAGTTGTACCAAGAACAATTGAATTGGAAAAACAGCAAGCTAAAAGGTTTGGAGCCTAGACCTCTGTTGACAATGTTCTCTTCTTAAGTTTATAAATTGCGTAGTTGATTGAAGTAATGCTATTGAATTTTCCAATTTGTTTCTTTTTACGTTAAGTAATCCCTTTACATATCTAAAAAACACATATATATATATTTATGATTGACAATTGTATAAATTGGTCTCAAATTTTTATTCTTATTTTAGCTGCATGTTAAAATCAAAAAATATATTTCCTCCTAATTGATTTTGGATTGCCAGTCGAATTTGGAACGAGACTTGGCTTTCAAACGCCTTTCACAAGCCATGCAACGGCGAATTGTTTGTGAAGCAAACCCTGAACATGGAAATAGCTATAGTCATGGCGAGGGTATGTACTACTATAAAATTAGTCTCTTACTACATTGTACTTTGTATGTATGACCTATAAAAACCAATCGAATAATGTAACATGTATATTTCCTTATTCAATTGTGGAGTTCACAATAATGAAAAAGTTGTTGATTTATTCACGAAAATGCCCCCATAAGGAATAAATTTCGTTTCTCACTATGAGAAACAGGGAATTTTCCGATAAACTGATGACGACTTTGTTTTGCAATGCTGATCGATCCTGTCTATGCAGGATTCAGGCATGGAGTGGATATTCCATATTGACACTGATGAGCTCGTGCATCCTGCAGGGACTCAAAACTACTCAGTACCAGAATTATTAGCTAAGGTTCCTGATGATGTTGATGCAATCGTACTTTCCAATTATGTAAGTAACCTTATTTTGATTATCTTGATTATATACTTTCTCCATCTTTCTATTTTTTTTAGTCTTAGTTTGATTGGGGCTGCATAATAATGTAAGGACGACATATTATTCCACCAAAAAATTAGAATTGCATGAACTAACTGGAATGTATAAATAATCTTTTGTACGTATTGTTATTGATACTATACTATACGAAACTGGTATCTAATTATATATCTATTATATAATACAAATAAAACACAACACATACCTTTATAATTGATTCAAAATGTAGAGTACTATGACCCGAGTCCAACAAATCACGTTGTGTCCTTAAGACAATTTTGCACCCTCTATGATATTAAAGGTTATTGAGCAATCGTCTCTCAGGATATAACGGGTTTCGTTTCTTATAACATGGCATTATAATTATAAGAAACCAACGAACAAACTATATTAGAGTAACCGCAACTATATACATGTAACTAAGACAGAGTAATTTAAACTAATATTAAATACGCATAAATCAAAACAACCAACAACTATTTATAGAAAAAGAAACATGGATGAAATGGTTCAAGTAATGAAATGACACAACTATCCATTATAACTAATGAATAGCTAATGAAATAACACAACTATTCACATTAAAAATTACCATTGAAAAGTAACAATTATCCAAATATTCAATCCAATTGGTCATACAAATTGTCAAACAACATTACTCTACATTAGATACATAATTCTTCATTAATACAAAAATATTTACAAAATAAATATCCAACAATCCCCCACATTAATTAAAAATTTCTCATTCACAAACAATTGAATCTAACAATCATCCCCAACATTAATGAGAAAGACTCATTATGATGCACCATGGTATGTTATGCAATTGCGGTTACTCAAAGAAAAATAAGTGCATTGGGATTAGTAGTCAAAGACTTTGAACCACCCCTAGTGAAGTCCATCGAGCTTACTCAATCGATCAGTAGTATTTTTTAACTTTGAACAGCTAACTTTGAAATGTAAGCTTAGACAATAGAAATCACACAAATATATCTCTATAATAGTTTGTTCTCATGTTCGTGTCCGTTTTGGCCATGGACATTCCTGGTTCTGCAAGTGTCTTAGAGAATTCGACCTCAAAATTCTCATAGAGGCGGCCCGTCCTCACACTCACATAGGTGACTTCTATACCTTCCAATAGAAATCATTAAAATTCTAAGCTTAATATTAAACTTAAACTTAACCTTTCTCGTATAAGCACCAATGACACATATAGGAATGGATTAGAATTTTGTACTCTATTGTGCTTTTACAGTTATCATAACTTGGTTGTCCCTTTGAACCTAGATCTTGGGATCTCCATTCAACTAGGTTGGGTAGCCACTACAATAACTAATTGATAGGACTTAACCCCATCCCCTTTGATGACTTATCCACTAGCTCTCTAGTTAAGCCTTTTGTTAATAGATCCGTAATATTATCCTTTGATCTTACAAAGTCCATCGTGATAATTCCACTAGAGATTAGTTGTCTAATGGTATCATGTCTATGATGTATATGTCTAGACTTTCCATTATACATGATATTCCTTGCCCTTCCGATAGCTGCTTGACTATCACAATGTATGCAAATAGCAGGCATAGGTTTTGGCCAATTAGGAAAATCTTCTAGAAAATTTCAAAGTCACTTAGCTTCTTCACCAGCTTTATCTAAAGCAATAAATTCATACTCTATGGTAGATCGAGCAATACAAGTTTTCTTAGATGACTTCCAAGACACTGCCCCTCCACCTAGTGTAAATAATTATCCACTGGTAGATTTCGTATCCTTGGAGCCAGTTATCTAATTTACATCACTATAACCTTTAAGTACAGCAGGATATTTAGTGTAATGCAAACCAAAATTTTGAGTTTGCTTTAGATAACCCTATACATGTTTTAGCTCTTTCCAGTGATCTCCATTTGGATTACTCGTAAAACGGCTTAATTTTCTAACAACAAAAGCTATATCAGGCCTAGTACAATTTGTTAGGTTTACAGTTAATTTCAAACTAGAAAACACTTATAATATGAGTGTGGGAAACAAAACCTAAATATATAATTACAAAACAAGGTAATGTAATTAAACAAACACAACAATGGTGTTCCAATCAAGTATTATAATCTAGAAATTACAGAAATTTCAAAAGAAAAACATTAGTGAGAAGATTAATTACACTTGCCTAAACTCCAAGCCGAAGAACCACACATGAACATGAGAATCAAATTGCCCCTTGAGACTTCGATCTTGATACACTGTCAAAGGCGTATGAATACTTTCCTAAAGGGATTAATTTCCCCCACACGGTGCTAGGGTTAATTCGGAAATTCCCTTTGAGATACAATTGACAGCTCTTTCCGTTCTTAGCACAAAGAATCGAAAACCGATGAATGAATCACAAAGAAGGCTAAAATCAAGAAGTTTTCTCAAAATAGTTTGCAAGAAAATTTAGAGAAAATATGGAGAACTCTTGGGGAGAAGAATAGAGAATAATGTTCTGTATCTTTTTCTTTCGAAAAACCAATTCTCTATAAAATAGACTCAACCGTCGCATAAAACCGCAAAACGGCAAGAAGCGCGAGCGCGAGCGAAACGGCGCGGGCGCGCCACCACAGCAGCGCGGGCACGCCACCAGCTCGCGCGGGCGCGCCTCCTTCTTTGCCTAAAAACTTCGTTTTTTTCCAAAAAGTTAGCGCGATTTATGCGCGGTTTGGGCGCGGGTCGCGCCATACCATGACGCGGGCGCGCCATCCGGAGGCGCGGGCGTGCCTCCAAACTTTCCAGATTTTCCAGAAACTCATCGCGGTTTATGCGCAGTTTTGTCGCGGGTCGCGCCTAGCTGGTGTGAGCGCGATTCCGTAGAGCGAACGCTCAGCTCCGACACTCTAAATTATCAACACAATTCATGATGTACATTAAACTGCCTAAAATACGAGCAAATTCTTTTTTAGATACACTTTGGTCGTTGTTCTTGGCAAGGTGTAAATTAATATCTATGGGTGTCCTCATAGGACTTATGCCTAAACCCTTAAACTTGCTCAATACTTTCTCAATATAATGAGATTGAGAAAGAGCCATGAGATTGAGAAAGAGCTTAACCATCAGATGTCTTATGAATTTTAATCCCTAAAATTACATCTGCAACATCCATATCTTTCATTTCAAATCTATTAGTCAACATCCACTTAGTGACATTAATATGATTAATATCACTACCTATTATAAGCATGTCATCAACATACAAGCACACAATAACATATCCATTATGAGTGATCTTAATATAGACACATTTATCACACTCATTGATTTTAAACCCATTTGACAGCATTACATCATCAAACTTTTTATGCCATTGTTTCGGTGCTTGTTTTAAACCATAAAGAGATTTAACAAAACGACAAAATTTATTTTCCTATCCAGGAACAACAAAACCTTCCGGTTGTTGCATATAAATCTCTTCTTCTAGATTGCCATTTAAAAATACAGTTTTAACATCCATTTGATGTATTTCAAGGCCATTTAATGCTGCAAAAGCAATAACATTCTAATGGATATTATTCGGGTAACTGGAGAATATGTATCGAAATAATCAAGTCCCTCTCGTTGGTTATTACCCCTAACAACCAGTCTTGCCTTGTATTTGTCAACAGTTCCATCAACTTTTCTCTTTTTCGTAAAAATCCATTTACAACTCAATGGCTAACTCCAGATGGCAAATTTGTTAATTCCAAAGTGTTATTGTGCATTATGGATTCAATTTCACTATTGACAACTTCTTTCCAATGAAAGGATTCTAGAGACGACATGGCCTCTTTAAAAGTTTTAGGCCCATCTTCTAACATGAAAGATAGAAAATCTAGTCCAAATGACGTAGAAGTCCTTTGTCGTTTACTACGTCTAGGCTCCTTTATTTCGAAATTCTTAATATCTCGAGGTCTTTTATTTTTCCTATTTGACCCATATTCATGACTATTGTCACCCTTTTCTGATTTATACGGAAAGATGCCTTCAAAACACAGCGTCCCTTGACTCAATAATTGTATTAGCATGTATATCTTCTATTTCTGATTTATATACCAAAAACTGGTATGCACTACTATTTAGTGCATATCCAATAAAAACACAATCTATAGTTTTCGATCCTATTTTCACCTTTTTAGGCTTAGGAACCGAAACTTTAGCTAAACACCCACACACTTGAAATTATATTTCAAGGATGGCTTCTTTCCTTTCCATAATTCATAGGGTGTTTTTTTGTGTCTTTTTATGAGGAACTCTACTAAGTATATAATTTGCAGTTAAAATAGCCTTCCCCCCCCCCCAACACAAATTTTTGGGTAAACCAAGAATATTGGACATATCACTCATCATTTCTTTTAATGTCCTATTTTTTCTTTCCGCAACTCTATTAGATTGCAGTGCATAAGGAGCAGTGGTTTGATGTATAATACCGAATTCTGAACAATTTCCTCAAAAGGAAATTTATACTCACCACCCCTATCATTTCTGATTATTTTAATCTTCTTACCCAATTGATTTTCAACTTCATTTTTGTAGTTTTTGAAGGCACCAATAGCCTCATCTTTACTACTCAAAAGATAGACATAACAATATCTACTGCAATCATTTATGAAGGTTACAAATAGTTTTTACCTCCCCTAGATGGCAGTGATTTCATGTCACATAAATCAGTATGTATTAAATCTAAAAGTTCGATATTTCTTCCATCAATTGAATGAAATGGTTGTCTAGTAAATTTAGATTCAACACATACTTGACATTACCTTTTTGAAGAATCAAAATATGGTAATATTTCCATGCTAATTAATTTCCTTAAGGAGTTATAATTAACATGGCCTAATCTTGAGTGCCAAAATAAGAAGACTCAAGCAAATAAACAAAACTTATCATTCTTATTAATATTGTCATCCTTGGATACAATAGTCATTACATTTAATTTAAATAAGCCATCACTAAGATGGCCTTTGCCTACATACATATCATTCTTAGAAAGTACAAACTTATCAGATACGAAGACCAATTTAAAACCATTTCTACTAAGTAATGATCCAGACACTAAATTCTTACGGTCAGGCACATGTAGCACATTATTTAGCGTCACTGTCTTGCCAGAAGTCATTTTTAGTGCTATTTTTCCAACTCCTTCAACTATAGAAGTTGAAGAATTCCCCATGTACAACTTTTCTCCTTCCAATGCAGGGTATAAGATGAGAACATTGACTTGTTTGCATAAACATTACGAGTTGCACCTGTATCAATCCACCATTCTTTTGGATTACCTACCATGTTGCACTCCGTTATTATTGCCGAAAGATGTACATCATAAAGTTCTTCGGAGACATTATCAACCTCCACAAAACTAGCTTGGGAATTTTTCTTTTTCTTATTGGGATTTTTGCAATCTTTGGCCTTGTGACTAAGTTTACCACACCCATAGCATTTTTCCTTAAACTTCTTTTTGTGGCTTTGGTTGGAGTCATCATTAGTACACTTAGCTTCCTTTTCTTGGTTTTCGAAGAACTTTCAACCACATTGGCCTCAGAAGACATGATAGTGTTGCCACCGGCTTTTCGGCTATCCTCTTCGACTCTTAACCAAACAATAAGATCTTCAAGTGACTTATCCTTTCTCTTATGTTTAAGATAATTCTTAAAATCTTTCCAAGATGGTGGCAATTTTCTATACAAGCAGCCACTTGGAAAGACTCACTCAAAGTCATATTTTCAGTATGTATTTTATGGATAATTAATTGGAGTTCTTGGACTTGACTCATTACAGTCTTACTATCCATCATCTTGAACTCCAAAAATTTACCAAAAATGACTTTCTTTGAACCGACATCTTCTATCTAGCTTGTACTTATGGTCTAGCAGACTTTCCCACAATTCTTTTGCCGTTTTAATCGGATTATACACATTATAAAGTGTTGTAAAGACAATTAAGTACATAATTCCGACACAAAAAATCGGAATGCTTCCAAGCATCTATGGCGGCAACCATGTCTTTGTCAGCCTCTCTATCCTTCAACTTAGGGACTTCCTCTGTGAGGAACCTTGCCAAGTTCAATGTAGTCATAAAACAACATTTTTTGTTGTCATCTCTTATAATCAGTCCCATTGAACTTTTCTGGCTTTTCCCCATAGTTGACAGTAGGCAAAGGAGTAACCAAATTTGTGTTTCTAGCCATTTCTTTATAACAACAGAAAAATGAAATTAAATAAATAATCACATGCACCACACTAGAAGGAAGTTGATTAAACAATTACAAACTTTATCTAACAAAGATAATGGTTACGGTTGATGTACATAAGAACAAAAATAAAACAATAAAATAATCATAAGGATTTCAATTTTTAAATTATTTATTAACACATACAAATCATAAATTGCATCTAACATAAAACTGAACAAAGTACAAAGTTCTTACTAAATCGTCAAAAGCAATAAAAAAATTGTCTTAAGATTGTTATTAAAACTATACAAAACTAGTATCTAATTATATATCTATTATATAATACAAATAAAACATAACACATACTTTTATTATTGATTCAAAATATAGAGTATTATGACCTGGGCCCAACAAATCACGTTGTGTCCTTAAGACAATTTAGTTCCCTCTATAATACCCAAGGTTATTGAGCAATTGTCTCCCAGGATATAACGAGTTTTGTATCTTATAAAATGGTATTGTAATTATAAAAAACCAACAAACAAACTAGATTAGAGTAACCGCAACTATATACATGTAAATTAGAGAGAGTAATTTAAACTAATATTCAATACCCATAAATCAAAACTACCAACAACTATTTATAGAAAAAGAAGCATGGATAAAAAGGTGCAAGTAATGAAATGACACAACTATTCATTATAACTAATGAATAGTTAATGAAATAACACAACTATTCACATTAAAAATTATCATTGAAGAGTTACAATTATCCAAATATTCAATTCAAATAGTCATACAAATTGTCAAACAACACTACTCTACATTAGATACATAATTCTTCATTAATACAAAAATATTTACAACATAAATATCCAACACGTATAATATTTCATGATATCTTCATTCAAGCATATACATATTGTAGGATAGTTTGTCTAAATGCATGTTGCTATAATATTATGCAAGTGCTAGGCTTGTTCCTCAGAACGAGGTTTAGTTTGTAGGGTTTTATTGCTTTGTTTGCTTTGTTTTTTGCTGTTTTCTTTTTGTTTTTCTTTCTTTACCTCTCTTGCACCAAAAAAAAAAAAAAAAAAAAAAAAAAAAAAAAAAAAAAAAAAAATTATGCAAGTAGTTATGTTTGACATAACGAAATGCTTAAGTCATGGTTTGTAATGGTCTCTTTCTTGGTATCAGAGTCTTAAGGAAAGCATCTAAAAGTGAATTTTAGGAAATGAAAAATGAACTCATGCTAATATGCTTTCTAAATAGTTTAAACCCATTTTATTATTGACTTATTGTATTTTTGTTTTAGGAAAGTGCGGTTGAGAGGGATGACATTAAGGAGCCTTTCACTGAGGTAACTTCAAATAATGTGATGCTATTTTCAATTGAAAAAAAAAAGTTGTCCACGGTTCACTTCAACTAATATATTGCTTGATTCCTACAACTAAATTCTAATTTCATCACAAATATTTTAGGTTTCATTGTTCAAAAAAAATTTCGCTCATCTTCCAAATGATACAAATTTCAAACTGTACAAGTTGGCAGCTCGAGGAAACCCAAACTATTTTCTTACTTATGGAAATGGAAAATCAGCAGCAAGAATACGTGATCACCTTCGCCCCAACGGTGCTCATCGATGGTATAACTATGTCACTCAGCCCAAGTATGCTTCATCCTCCTATTCATATACAAGTATAAGCAATTTATGTTGTCTTGTATGTTATGCTTAATAATATCTCACTAAATATTGCACTAAGATTATATAACGACTTTAATTTTGGATCAAAAACGTATACGACTTGATCATATTTTAGATCATCCTATCTACCTAGAAAGTATATGTATAATACTGCATGTCATATCATAGGGGTAGACACTGACTTTACCGATCCGACTTAATTTGACCCGAAAAAACTCCGATTCAGATTTCATCTCATATAGACATAATAATTTAGCATGACTCAACTTTGAAATGGATCCGACCCAACCCATTTTTATCAAACCTGATCCTAGTACCTGAATTGACACCTCTCATACACCTAAGTATTATCATTGGTAGTCCACTAGTCCATCAAACATCCTTAATATTCCGTCACGAATTTGTCACAAGCGTAACAATCATGTACGTACCTACCTCTAAGCACCTTGTTTAATTTATAATAGAGTTTATCACATGGACTCACAACATACATGTATATAATGAGGTGTCAATTTGGGTGTTTGGGATGGGTTCGATAAGGCCAGGTCGGTTAATTGGGTCGCATTAGGTCATCTCGGGTCTATTTCACATCTGAGTCATGCTAGATTATTTAGCCCATACGTATAAGTTGAAATATGAATTGAATTTTGTTCGAATTGGTTTCGGATCGGGTCAGTTGTGTTAGGTTTTACTTTTTAACACCTACCTCACTTACACACCTTGTTTAATTTATATGGAGTAATAGAGTTACTTGATGATCTTTAACAGAGAGATAGACTTAAAGGAAGCTGCAATTTTGCACTATACATACGCAAGATTCTCCGACTTAACTTCAAGGCGTGATAGATGTAAATGCCAGCCTACAAAAGATGATGTCAAAAGATGTTTTTGGTTGGATTTCGATAGAAATGTATGCATCTTGTTTCTTAACTTCTCATTGTTCTCTCTCTTTTTTTTTTTTTTTTTCTTCTTTTGGGCCTCTAATTATGAATTTTTTTATTTTTTATTTTATTTTTATAAAACTACAGGCATTTATTGTTGCTTCTACAGAAACACAAGAAGGAATGCTTCAATGGTGAGAAAATACATACACCCAACATTTTCTTTTCCTTCTATTATTTTTTTTTTGACATATGCTCGTTAAAATTAAAGTATTACAAACTATGTAAAATGTTTTTTCCAAAAAAAAAAAAAAACTATGTAATAAAATGTTTGATAAACTACTTAAAAAAGCTTTACTAACTCCTCTGTTACGTACCAAGAGAACAATTAAACAAAAATGCATATACCTCACATTTTCACACAGGCATATTGATGTTGTTAATCATACATGCATATTTATATTGTTAAAGTATTCCTTGTTAAATTATTTAGAGTGTTGTAGACTTGTAGAAGTATAAGTATAGCAAAAGAAAAAATAGAAAACATTTAAAAGATAAGTAAAGATGTGGAATTTGACATTTTTTAAAAAAAAAAATGTGGAAAATATTACGAGTTTTTTTTCATCCATCCTAATTTAATTTAAACACTTTATTTTCTGTAAAGGTCTCACATCTCTCGTTCACTCTCTGATAGTGTTTTTAATAAATAGGACGAAGTATTAAAGATGATCGATGAGTATAAATTTATGTATTGTATGTATCAAAGTGGGACCAATAATTGTTTCGTACACTCGGGTGTACCATGGGCATGGTTAGAGCTGTCAATTCGGGTAAACAAGTCGGGTTTGGGTCGGGTAAGTGTGGGTCAGGTCAAGTCAGGTCGGGTCATTTCGGGTTAATGCCGTAACCTATACGGGTCGGGTTCGGGTTGGGTCATGCTTGAGTCGGGTAACATCGGGTCATACATCTTATCGGGTTTGGGTCGGGTTAATAATAGGTCGGGTTACATTCGGGTCGGTGAATAATAGGTAGGGTTTAATCCGGGTTTTCACGGGTTAAAACGGGTTAGGGTCATTCTCGGGTTCGAGTCGGGTTCGGTTCAAGTCAATAATTTGCGGGTTATAATCAGGTCGGATCATTCTCGGGTTTGAGTCGGGTTCGGTTCAAGTCAATAATTTGCGGGTTATAATCAGGTCGGGTCAATTCCAAGTCGGGTCATTCTCGGGTTCAAGTCGGGTTCGGTTCAAGTCAACAATTTGCGGGTTACAATCAGGTCGGGTCATGTTCGGGTTCAAGTCAGGTTTGGTTCAAGTAAAAAAATTGCAGGTTATAATTAGGTTGGATCATTTTCAAGTCAGGTCATGTTCGGGTTCAGGTCTCAAATATTGGGTTAATCTGGGTATCGGGTTGATTTCAGGTCGGGTCATATCAGGTTCGGGTACATTTTTTAATTTGGGTCAGTTTGTTAACAGTTCATGTAATGACAATCACGTTTAATCATTATCAATTACTTCATTTATTGTAAGAGAAATAATTTTAGATAAGTTTTAATTCGAGGTAATAAGTTCTAATAAGTTTAGATAAGATCTACATAATAAGTTCATATTAATTTCAATAAGATAGGTTTTAGTTTAGATTTTTAGATAATAAGTTCAAACCCTATTCTAATCTATTCACATTGATTCCACTCATTTTAGGGATAACAATTTCAGATAAGTTCGAGATGACATGTTTAGATAAAATACAATAAGTTCATATAAATTCGGATAAAATAGGTTTAGTTTAGATAAGTTAAAATGCAATAATTTTTTTTTATAAATTTATTTTATTTGAAATTATCTAAACTTGTATTTTTTTTTTTTATAAGTTCATATCCGAGTTCACGTTTTTTTATAATGGTATTTTTTTTTTAACATTTAAATGGCATTATTCAAAACATCTAAATAAGATTAAATAGGTAAATGAATAATAAAATTAGAAAAATAAAAGACCAATAAAAGCCTTTTAATAGCTCTAGTTCGGGTCACCACTTTCTCGAGTCCAGACTAGTCAAGTCATAATCGGGTACAGGTAAATTATTTGGGTCAGATTATCATCTGGTCATTGTCATATACTCATGCTCACATGTAATCATTATCCAAATTTTTTTTTTATTTGATTTTTTTTTATTTTTTATTTTTATTTATAAAATATAAGATAAAACAAACAAGCCTAAGGTCAAATAGTATTTGTAAACCGTAATTGACTACATTAATGCACATGCACCTACAAAGTAGTAGTATTCGTATACCATAATTGCTTAATTGAAATATAGAATGAACTTGCACCTAAAAAGTAGTAGTATTCGTAAATCGTAATTACTAAATTTAAATAAAGAATGCACATGCATCCAAAAAGTAGTGGTATTCATAATATTTTATAGGTTTTTATGAGACATATAAATTGTATTACATTTGATAGTAGAGAATTTTATTGAAAATATTTGAATAAGCTTAAATAGGAAAATAACTCATAGAATTAGGGGGAAAAAAAAAGATATGACGTAATCCTAGATTGCTAGTTAATTTTGGGTCAAGAACAAGTCGGGTTCGGGTCAGGTTAGTGACAGATCGGGTTGAATTCCGGGTCGGGTTAGTAATAGGTCGGATTTAATTCGGGTCGGGTTAGGAATAAGTCGGGTTGAATTCAGGTCGGGTTAAAATCGGGTTTTGACGGGTTAAAACGGGTTTGGGTCAATTTCGGTTCAGGTCGGGTTCGGTTCAAGTCAATATTTTACGGGTTATATTCGGGTCGGGTCATCTCCAGATCGGTTCATGTTCGGGTTCGGGTTTCAAATAATCGGGTTAACTCGGGTCTAGGGTTGGTTTCAGGTCGGGTCATATCGGGTTTGGGTCATCATTTTTCCGGGTTTAAACGGGTCGGTTAATAATTGGGTTCGGGTCGGTATTTCGGGTCGGGTCAGCTTTTGACAGCTCTAGGCATGGTACATCCAAAAGAACATCACTCTATGAATAAAAGAATATTACCTATAAATAGAAGAACATTACATAAAAATAAAAGAATATTACATATAAACAAAAGAACACTACTTATAAATAAAAAAATCGTAATTATAATAATTTATTATACATTACAAATGAACATAGAGTACATTAAAAAGAACGTTACATATAAAATAAAGAACATTACTTACAATAAAAGAACATAAAAAATAAAATAACATTACATATAAATTTAAAAGAACATTATCTTTCTGAAAAAGAACGTTACATATAATTAATTGAAAAATGCTACTACCCAAACCCATAGAAGAAGATGATGAACAACAATGCTAAAAATTTAAACAATCAAGTAATTTCATGATAACAAAGCTTTATATGAACAACAAACATAATCACAAAACTCAAAATATAGGTAAAAATAACAAGCAAAGAGATAGTTCACTATTGAAACACAACCTAGGGTTTCATATTCATGAAGTAGAATAAAGATGAACAAAGAAAGATAAGTCATACCTCAAATGAGTAGAAAATCCTTGTAAAGTGAATTAATAGTGGAAATCAAGCAAGTTAAACACTCAATTGCAAGGTTATTAGCCAAAATCAAAAATACCCAAAATTCTCAAATCATGAAAAACTCGAAAATTTGGTTGTGAAATTCGGATTTTGGAGTGCAAAATATAGTATAAATATGTTTGTGAGTGATGAATTAAGCACATAAAAGCTATAAAAATCAAGAAATAAAATGGAAGAAGAAGTTAGAGGGAGAGGAGAGAGAGTATCAAAAAGTGAGAAAATAAATGGGTGAAATGAACATTACATATAAAATAAAGAACATTACATATAAATGAGGTTTCATAAAAAAAAGAACATTAAATTTATCCCAATATTTTTTTTATTTATATGTAATTTACTTTCGGGTGTACCATGCACATGATACACCTCTCTCTACCATACTATTTTCATGTTATCAAGACTTTGCAGTTTACTTCTTTTGAAGCAACTCACACTTGGATTCCCATTTACTCTTGCACACAAGTTTCATATATATTATATTTTGGTCTAATTTTATTTCTTTTGTAGGTACCAAGACCATGTCGTATGGAATAATGAAACTATGAATCTAAAATTTTTAAAATATGGAATTTTTACTCGTATCTATACTCCCAAGGTAACTTTATATACCATAAACATTACTTTATGAAATATATATATGACCCTTCCTCTATATATATATATATATATATATATATTATGTGTCAACAAAATCCATATTAATACTTATTTCTTACCATAATTCTCACAGGTGATTATGCAGAAGTTAGAGGAATCTGGAATTTTTGCGTCATTAATGTCTTCAACAAGCACTACTTCACCTTGAAATCTTGAATCATCATCAAATATAAACATTGATTATAAGGAAAAATACAAAGTATATATATTATTTATGAAATTATAAGATAGGTCATGAAGATTGATCTACTATAGATATAACGATACACATACATATAATAAAGATCGATCTACTATAGATATAACAATACACATACATATAATACATAGTCTAACCTTCTCTCATTTTAGAATTGGAAATTAGATAGATTTAATAATTCATAATGGTGCTTAATTTGAGGGTGACATAATGTGAGGAATTGATGATGTAAACAATATTTGATTCCAAGTTTTGATCACTACTCCTTTATATTATTTATTTATTCTTTTAATTCATTTACTCTTTTAATTTACTTGATTCCAAGTTTTGATCAATACCTAAAATGTTCTTATTTTTTATTTACTCTTTTAATTTGAGTGTTTTAGTGTTAATAATCTTAATATATGGAGTATATATATATTATGTATGATTTGTTGTATAACTTTTGATGGTACCCGAAGAATAACCCATTGTGTGCCTTTCAAATCTAGTTTTTACTTTGTCAAAAAAAAAAAAAAAAATTTGTTTTTACTACGTAGTATATTTTTACTTTTCGGTGGGAAATTAAAGGCAATACAATTGCAATTTTGTTTCAAAGAGGGCTAAAATAGAAATTAAATAAGAAGATTAATTGGAAATGGGTGATAAGGTTATCAAAACTAATTATTTGCATTGATGCATAAAGTATTATAATGCCTTGAATAATATATTTTGAGAAATACTTTTTGCAACTTTTTTGATAGTTTTGTTTTTGATAAAATAAACCAAATCCATCATCACAGTCACCACCATCTCTCCGTCTATCAGCGCGATTAATCACAAATGTCTTCCTCTTTTTCCCGTCATCTTCAATTTCACTTCGTTGTGGATAGGGGAACAAAAAGATACCTTGATAGCAAAGAGTGTAAAGTATGACCATATTAACCTCTTAGGGAAAGCATCTCATTCGTAGCGGCATCTCCAACAATGATGCCTCACGTGGAGGAATCGGTGAAATTTTGAGCTGTTTTGGTCGTGATATGAGAATGAGAAATGGAGGAAAAAATTATTGTAATTACAAATGAACAATATACCCCACTTTAAAAGTGAAAGAGGAGAATAAGAGATCTCTAGTCTCTACCCTTAAAGTATCGCCTACGAAGATTAAACCCCAATTTCAAAGTTCGAAGATACAACCGAACAATATTTCCCAATAGACCATGAGCTTAAATGTGGCGGTAAAGAAAAAGCCTTCTAGTTCTAACAGCTTCCGTCTCTCCACAGTCACACTGACGAATAACGGCAGTTAAGTGTTTAATCGCGCGCCATTCTCATTTTCTCTTCAATGTGGCCAACATTATGCTACTAGGGTTTCGAAATTTCATCAATTTTAGGTCATCCACTTTTCTAATTTCACCTTTTATTTCTCAATTAATGTATCAAATTGAAACCCCACCAATAAATTCTAGGATCCTTAATTCTATGCCCAATTTCTAATAATTCAACACTTGCAGTTGTGTAGGGTTCCAGAAGAATCTAAAAATTCATCAAGGGTTGTTTGCCATTCAAGTACGAACAATGGGTTCTGGTAAAAACGAGAAATGGGCAAAATTGTCAGTTGGTGCTAGTCCAAATTCTCAGAAAAATGTCTCAAATGTTGGTTTTTTTCTATAATTTAAAAGTTGGGGTTTTTCATTTTATTTTTGGGATTTTTAATTAATGATTGTGGGTTATTAATGTTCGTTGTGCACTTGTGCAGGAAAATGTTGTTGGAACCAAATTAGCTGAAATTTTGAGCATGAAAAATGACCCAGGAAAGCTGGAGAATATGACAGTTCAAGAGCTTAGAACTGCATTAAGGTTATTTCTTTTTTTTTTTTTTTGGTTAAAAGGTGATTTCTTTTATAATACAATATGTTTTTGTGAACCCTTGAACAAAAATTTGGTAACCTTATGTTTTAGGTTGGTTGTACTCTCTGCGCCCCGAATTAATAGTTGCATTGATAGTGTTATTCGCATATTTGAACTTGTTATGTGACAACTAAATCTAAACGGAGGGAGTATTATTTAGGTGCTTTGTTGAATTTGTAAATTGTGTGTTAATGGGTGATGTGTTGTGTGTCCGACTAGAAATGTTGGAGCATCCAGCAAAGGTCGCAAACAAGAGCTCATTTCGGCTTTGAAAACTATTTTGGAAGAAGGCATTGATGGTATGTCAAGCTGTCTGATTTTTTTTTCCCTTGTTTTATTAGTGCATTGTGATTGATGATGAATTTGGTTCTTTTTGTTGCTTTAGTATGGCATTACTGTATGATTTTAAGATCATAGATGTATTACTTGGACACAGGTAAAAATTCTTTGCTAAGTGAGAATGAGTCTTTAGAGGAGAATGCATCAAATCAAATAAGCTCACCAAAACGTAAACGGAGTAAAACGAATGAAAAAGATGTTGCTGATGAGAATTTGGAGATTGATATTGGCATCAAGACTGTGAAGCAAAGTACATCAGTAGAGACTAGTGATGTCTCTGGTAAGTCATCTTTAATTATTGCGTCTGTCAGAAGTATTGTTTCCCTTTAAATTGATGTTGTTTCTGCTTTTATCCACCCTTATCCTATAGATTATTCTTACTTGCAACCGTAAACTTGTGAGTTGATAAGCCAGCATTTTTCTACTTGAAAGTTATATGGATGCATGAAACCTTGAGTGTAGTTAGGCTACATAGTTATGATTTATAGTTTCAAAAGGGCTTAATTGCTGCAGGAAAAAAGCGTACTACAAAAAGAAAAGTGGCTGCAGGCTCTGCTAGCGTTCATGTGGAAGTTTCTCAAGAGGTTAATGAATCTTCTTATGAGAAGGAACCATGGACAAGGTTTGCCCACAAAAAGCCTCAGAAAGGTTGGGTTGCTTATAATCCAAAGACCATGAGGCCACCTCCTCTTACACGTGATACTAATGTTGTGAAGCTGTTGTCTTGGAATGTAAATGGTTTGAGGGCATTACTCAAGTTGGAGGGATTCTCTGCACTTGAGCTTGCACAAAGAGAGGATTTTGATGTTTTGTGCTTGCAGGAGACCAAATTACAGGCAAGCTTTATTCTTGTAAAGTTTAATTCTTGTCATGCTCATTGTGATTCTGATTTTACTAAGAAAAATAATTGTGAAGGCAAGTCTTGATTACTAGTTCCTGTTGAAGTTCGACTTTTGGTTAGCTACGGATATCCTATGGTCGTTACTGGGAAGCTTAATTGACTTTTAGAGTTACAATTAAATCATTGAAGAAGGCATAAGCTGTTGTATTTATTAGTTTTTGATCTATTTGCGGTGATTTTCCTATTGATTGGCCTCCACTATCTTTACCCTTTTCCATTACCATTACTGCTAGGCCTCCAATGAGGCTTATGACCACCCTAGCCTGGTAAAAGAGTTGGGGGTGGGGGTTTCTAGATTTACATAATTACAGTTAGAGAGAGATTTTCTTTCTTTCAATACCTAGATTATAAGCTATCAGAGTATAAAATAGGATAGTGAGACATTTGGATTTTTTACTATAATGTGAGATGTACTGTGCATCTGTGGAACGTGCTGATGTTATTGGCTCATCTTTGTCCATGGCTTTATATTTTTGAAAAAATTGTCAAAAACACGTCAATCTTTTGATTATTTCTGAACAATACAAACTTTGGGGAGTATCCGCTTAAAACAAGTTATTTTACTTGCAAATTATGGTTAATTAACAATTAAGATATTTTTAAAAGTTTCCAAAAAAAAAAAAACAGTTAAAAATATTCTTCAAAAATAAAATATTTTTTTTAAAAAACCATCTCCTCCACCAGCCACCCACCACTGGCGCCAGCCTCCCTCCAAGCCCCCCGGCGCCGGCCGCGCCCAGATCCCCCTACTTTGTGCCGACCCCCTCCCCCGCGCGTCACCCCCCCTTCCCTCTTCCCCGGCAACCAACTAACCCCCTTCCCCAAAACCCTCCCCCACAAAACCACCAAAAACTCATCCCCCACCCTCGAAAAACCTTAATTGAATTCCTAGCGGTGGCTGGGGAGGTCCTATTAGGGTTTTTCGAGGGTGGGAGATGGGATTTTGGTGGTTTTGGGAGGGAGGGTTTTGGGGAAGGAGGTTCACTGGTAGTCGGGGAAGAGGGAAGGGGATGACGCGCGGGGGAGGGGGATCTGGGCATTGCTGGCGCCGGGGGGTTGGGAGTGAGGCTGGCGCCGGTGGTGTTGGTGGCTGGTGGAGGTTTTCTTTTTTTTAAATAAAATATTAATCTTTTTTAAAAAAAAAATTAAATGGTCAAACCAATAATATAATGACACGTGTCCCACAAAACCTGTGAGGTCATAACTTGTTTAAAGAGGATACTCCTCAAAGTTTGTATTATTCAGAAATAATCAAAAGATTGATTTGTTTTTGGTGGACCGCTCAAAGTTTGTATTATTTTTGATATTTTTTTTTAATTTTCAGTGTAACTTGAACACTTCATTTCACCAACATAAATGTTTTCATTAGGAATACCTTGATCGTGGGTATGATACTTGGTCTTTTGGAATTTTGAATCCCACTTCATTTTACCTGCCTATATGTTTCCAATAGGGATACTTTGATTGCGGGTATGATACTTCGTCCTTTGAAATTTGGAACTATTTGAGGCAGAGAAATTCGGACATACAATAACACTTGGTTTTGTTAGGTGCTAACCTTGTCCAAGTAACACAACAAGTTTTAATGGTTGAATTTAACTCAATGGCAATTAATATAATATCATTAATTTGTGCATATTAGTAATAAAACATGGTAAAAAAAATAGTGTATTAAGTCAATTGTGCATGCATTGTGAACGGTGTTTGAAAAAGTGCGCCTAGGCGCTGAGGCGTTAGGGGTCATGTGCTTTTGTGGTCTAGGTGAAGAGATTTTGTTGTGGCACACAACACTTGTTAATCAGAATTTTTTTATGCGCGCGGCGCACCTTAGGCGCAGGGAACTCTGAAACGGCTTGGTGTGCCTTGTGCTCTTTTATACATTGATTAACAAGGAAAGTACACACTTATACTAACACCACACCACATCCTCCACCACCCCCTCCCCCCCCCCCCCCCGGGTTCCTTAATGTTCAATTATTTTAGAATTTTTTCTTGGATATTTAGAAAAATGTGAGTAGGCGTAAGAAAAGAGTGTACTTCGTATATAGTAAGAAAGATGGGGTGAAAGATGGGTAAGAAAGAAAGACCAAAAGCTAGTCCAGTTAGTTTTTCATGTTTGTCATAAAAGCTAGTTTTTTGGCCACTAAAAATCCGTTTACCATTTTTTTGGCTGTTTTGCCACATTATAAAGCCACCAATGAAAAAGCCACCTTACAGCCAATTACCTAAAACCTCCAAAATATCCTTGGTATTTGCGATTGGTAAACCTCTTAAGATCATTAGGGAAAATTCTTTCAAGGAAACCATCACGAGTTTACTAAAGAGTATTCTTTCTGATACTTGAAAATTTTTATTTGGTATGCTTTTTCCATCGCTGTGATAGACAATCTCAGCCATTTTATAATCTTTTGGCTGCTGTGACAAAATTTGAAGAGCTATTAGCTTTGACATGCTTAGATTTCGATGTATATCTGAATTATGGTACCTTGACCAGGAGAAAGATGTTGAAACAGTCAGAGATCTTTTGGAAGGCTATGAAAACAGTTTTTGGACGTGCAGTATAGCAAAAGCTGGATACTCTGGTACAGCAATTGTTTCCCGGGTATGGCCCTAGTTAAAAGTGATATATAATACCTCTCCTAATTAGAGCTAATATTTTGTGGCTTCTGTTAAACTTGTGCAAAATGTGCTATGCGCCTAATATCATAAATCTCTTTCATAATATAGAATTCATATTCCCAATTGCTTTTGAGGTTGTGAACTAGTTTTCATTTTGCCTCTTGATTTCTATGTCATCTCTCTGAAGAATTAATTGAAGGTTAAGTACAGGTGCTAATGTTAAATTTGGAACAGCAAGTATGCTAATTTATTTATTAATTAATTTTATTTTATTTTAATTTTATTTTATTTATTTATTTTTGTCACATGTGAGACTTCCTTTCACACTTCAAACTCTAGTACATTAAAGAAGGTTTAGACATTAAAAGTGTGATGATTCTTCATAATAATGAATGTGTAAAGACAAAGAAGAAATAATGTGGCTGTGTTTAACTTGTATTGAACAAGTTATTGTTTTTCATGTTTTAATATTTGTTTTCCAGGTTAAACCTTTGTCAGTGAAATATGGCCTTGGAATAGCAGACCATGATACTGAGGGGCGTGTAGTAACAGCAGAGTTTGATTCATATTATCTATTGTGTGTATATGTTCCCAATTCTGGGGATGGTCTCAAGAGATTGGTAATTGATTTCATCTCATATCTTTGTACCATAACCTTTGTTTTTTTTTACTTAGTTGTTTGTATAATTCTAAGAAATTCCAATTCTCACTGTTGATGCATGCTTTTGATATTAGTCATACAGGATTAAAGAATGGGACCCGTCGCTCAGCCAGTATGTAAAAGTAAGGATGAATTTTGTAGCATTTTGAATAACGTTGTGCCTAATTCTTTTTTTTTTTTCCCTGTCATCTATTGGCTGCAAATTTGCACAATTGTTTATGCGCTTTTGGTATAACTGTTTTATACTTCTTACTTGTAACATTACAGTTTATGTCTTGGTTTTACCTCCCCAAAGCCATTCAGTTTTTTTATTTTATTGTGTGTGTGTGTGTGTGTGTGTGTGTGTGTGTGTTGCTGACTTGCTTTTTCAGTATGGCCACAACTTTAAAGGCATATAATAAGTAATAATAATAATCTGAAGGCCTAGTTGAGTAAAATGTTTTTTTAAATTGATGAAATTTTAACGACTTTGACAAACGTGCAGATTGCTGCTATTAAGATTCAATATGCCAGATTGTAAATTTACAAAGCTGTTATGTTGCACGATGTCTGATTGAAATAGAATGTGGGTTTCATGGTGTTTCAGTCTTGATATTATACTCAATAACTGTGAATGCTCTGACGCTGCTTCTGTGTATATGTTCAATTTAGCATTTTGTTGATTGATTACACATCTAATATGAGTAATATCGTCATTTACCTTATGGGAGATTCTAAGAGTATTTCATAATGCAAAGCAGATAATGTAGAACCCACAGAGGAAAAATTATTTACAAGAGTATATCAGCTGGTTGGAAGTTGTTTGGTGTGGTTAAGATGTGCTTGCTGGTTTCAGCTAGCAAGGGGCACTTGTTCTGCATTTTTTCCGCTCCATAGTAATTTTTGTCAGTGCTTGCCTTTTGGTTCTGCATTGTTGTATGGTAAAAGTTAATCTCTTAAGTAGTACATAATTATCAAATAGATTCTTGACAATGTACTATCTTTGTAACATTATGATGCAGGAACTAGAAAAGTCGAAGCCTGTAATTTTGACTGGTGATCTGAACTGTGCACATCAAGAGATTGACATTTATAACCCTGCTGTAAGTTGTGACAATCTTGATGATCTTTATTTCTGTTTGAAATTACTAACAATTTTTGTGATGTCTACTTCCTTGATTTGGCAAGTTATTGTAAATGGATTCAGAATTTTTTAGTTCTTCGTACAACCTGGTGTGGCTGCTGGTAGTTGAAAACATTTTACTTGACAACTCACAATATGATAGATTTCTAAGCAAGACTTTAATACACTTATGGCCTTATGTGAATTTCAATTTAGCTTCTCAGTACTAATGAGAATTTAAGGAATAGGCAAAAGATATATGCTCAAGTATATCTTCAGCTTACATGCTTCCTCATTGTGTGATGCTCCTGATTTCACCTATGCTTAGTATCTAAAAGAAACTTTTTTGTGAAGCTGTGTCCCTGATAGAGATTAGGTGGATTATTGTTCATATTTATGTGGCAATGATGGTAGTCTATGCTTAAACACCATTGTTTGAAAGGTATATTGCAGTGTATTATCTCACTTAATTGGCAACCAAATCCTCAGGGAAACAAGAGGAGTGCTGGATTTACAATGGAAGAAAGGGAATCATTTGAGAAGAACTTCCTGTCCCAGGGATTTGTGGACACTTTCAGAATCCAGCATCCCAATGTTGTGGGATATACTTATTGGGGCTACAGGCATGGTGGACGTAAAACTAACAGAGGTATTAATCTGTGTTGACTCATGCATCTTGTAAATTAGATTAAAGGCGATCTTCTCATAGCTGATTGGCTTGAATTACATAGACCCACTGCATCATGTTCCGCTTACCCCATGTAGCCTTCTGCCCCTTCTGTGCAAAGCATTCACTTCAGTCTGATCTGGATGGTGTTCTCTCTTGCCTAAATCCAGCTTCCTTGAATAATGCTGTAGTACAATCACTCTCTCTTAAGCAGGACTTCTTCTCATTTGTTTTCTTCTACTGTTAACTGCCTTTGATGTGGAGAGACGTTGGATTCCTTAATTCAAATTTTCTTGCACTATGCAGGATGGCGGCTTGACTACTTTCTAGTCTCAGGATCAATAGCTGACAGTGTTCATGACTCCTATATTCTCCCAGATGTCAATGGTAGTGACCACTGTCCCATTGGCCTTGTAATCAAATGCTAGCCCACCCATATGGCCATATATAACTCATCAAGTGGGACACATGTTGAGGCTCGTGAAGCAAAACACTTCTTGATGGTGCAATTTTGACATCAGTGCTGCAATTCTTGCGTGCTCCTTTCTAACTTTATGAATCGCAGGACGAAGCAATTGTTCTTCACCTTTGACGCACTGCATTGAGCATTCACTATTATTGGGACGTGAGGAAGTCGGCTGGATTCTGGAAAAGGGTCGTCACAAAGTTTACACGGGGTTGGTTCAATTTTGCAATCAGAGCCTTTTCATCCTTGTAAGCTTGTCCGTGCAGTGTGCCCTAGTTGAGTCTTGTTCACTTGTGATGTTATAACTTAAATGTAAATCAAGTATTTACACATGTTATTGTCTTCTTTTTATTGTTTATGCATTGCTAGCTGATGTTCATGGTTAAATGCTCGCATGAAAGTTGATAGATAAAAGATTAATCATGATCCTAGGTCCATAGTGATCCCTCAGTTCCTTAACGATTGCACATGAGAAAGGAACCCTTTTAAGTTTTAACCATTGAAGAAAGGAGGACCTTAGCTCCTTAGTATCCTTTTGATTGAACTTTTTCGCCCAATTTTTTCATCTTCGATGGTGTATTGACGTGTCATGACTCGTGCCTGATTACCTATAGTTGACAAACTTTCCTTTTTTTTTTTTTTTAAGGTAAGGAGAATTCCCTTACAGGTAGAGGGGAAATTAGAGATCCTTCTTGCTTGAGATGAGAATCAAACCCCTATCACAGGGGTGGAAGGAGGTCCTCCAACCACTAGGCCAACCTTGATTCTTTGACAAACTTTCTACTAATCAAGTGTTTTCACAATGAGCCTTTTAATACAAAGTATATAGAATATATTTATATTTAGTCCCACCATTTTTCTCATTCGTCAAATTCTCTCAACCTAAACAAAATTTCAAAAAGCGAATTTGCCCAAAGATCTCAGACACGTGTGAGAGAAATCAGTTGGTATTGAAATAATGCCATCAAATTACAATTTTATACCACAAGTATTATTTGAGTCGTTAATAACTCAAGTTATTAGAGACTAATCCCAACCAATAACTAAAAAATCAACTTTATCCAAGTAGGCAAACAAACAAACAAAAAACGAAGGAAGTATACTTTTGTATCTCTATAGATTTTCTTCCACATGTCAACCAAGTACGGAGTAGCATATATGACCGTATGTTTCCCTAAACCCATACTCGAAATACTCTCCATTTATATAGACCGTATTATATCAAGTTAAGTTTGGTATAGTAAAAAATATTACTCCCTCCGTTAATTTTTATTTGCAACTTTAGCTCCGCTAAACATTATGTGCAACTTTCTGTTTTCTTTCTATTTTTAGTCAACAAAAACTCCAAAAATTACATATTTGCCCTTACATAAAAATTCTGATTTTTATAATTTTATCCTTACTTTACTTTAATCAAAATTAACTAAAATTAATCTGATTTAACCTAACCTAATCACTCCCTCCATTTATTACCCCATTTCCCCCCAACCACACTTATCACTCACATTCCCAACCACCAAACATTAATTGATGATGGTTGGGCTTCCTTTTATCATCTGGAGAGTTCCTCAGAACCCTAGTTCTTGTTCTTGGTCTTTCTCTCTCCTCTTCGTCTGTAATTTTCTCCAATCTTCCTCCTCAGATAGACCTTGAGACCTCAAATCTTGCAAAAACCGAGTCCCCCACCAACATGATTAACCTAGATCCACTTCACGACGCTTACATTGCCACCGACGACGTCGGTGAGGGTAATTTGATTGTGTCCCTGATTCAATGCTTCGACACTGGATCTCCTTTTCCTCGCGAATTCTACGAGTCTGGTGAGGCTCCTAATTACTGTTCGTCGACCACCTACAAGGCCTTGGGTAAGGTTCTTGAAAGCGTCAAAGAGGAGGAGGGTCTCAAAAAGGCTGAGGGTGAGGGAGAGGGAGAGTCCCGAGGCAAAAAAAACCCTTGATTTCACTGGTGTACCTGTAGATCTAGTGTGCGACAGTGCTGAGGGGAGTTCTGTGCCCACCACTAAGCCCAGATCTAACAGAGCAAGACCACCCACGAAGATTAGGGCTAGAAGGAAGGCGGCGTTGGTGGCTATGAATAGGATGCGTGGGTTGCCAGATAAGGAGATGATCGTTCTCTCTTCTGATGATGAGGCTGAAAATGGTGACGGTGGTGAAGTGGTTGGCCCTCCTTTGAAGAAGCACTTTGCGAGGCGGATGAACCCAAGGGTTCAACCCTCCAAGTGACTTTTGCGTAACGATTCCTAACCCTACAGTATTTTTTTTTTATTTGAGTCCCTGTCCTTTGATTTTTTCGATAATATGTTGATTTGATTTGGTTGCTGGTTGGCTTCGTTGGTTATTTCTGATTTGATGTGGATGCATGTTGGCTTCGTTGGTTATTGCTGATTTGATCTTGATTTATGTTGGCTTTGTTGCTTATTTGTGATTGTCTGATCTTTTGTATGGTTGGCTATGTTTGCTGTTTTGGACTTTGTTGGCTTCATTGCTGATTTCTGATTGTCTGATCTGTTGGATGGTTGGCTATGTTTGTTGTCTGGACTATGTTGGCTTCATTGCTGATTTCTGATTGTCTAATCTTTGGATGGTTGGCTATGTTTGCTGTTTTGGACTATCTTGGCTTCATTGCTTATTTCTGGTTGTCTGATCTGTTGGATGGTTGGCTATGTTTGCTGTCTTGGACTATGTTGGCTTCATGCATGTGTTGGAGAATATTTTGTGATATGTTGGCTTGTTGGAATATGACATTTGGTGCATATGGGGGTTTGATTGATGAATGAAGAGACTGGTGTGTCATTTATTTTTTGAAGTTGGCCTAGTCATACCTTAAAGTGTTCTCAATGATCATTTGGGTAGAGAACACATGACAGTCCCTTATTGTGTTCACACATTTCTTAAAGGAGTCCCCTTTGAATATCTGTTGTAGCATGATTTGTATTGAGTCCCCCATGTTTCTGTGAAGTTTACATTATCCAAATCCAACTAAGGAAGGGACTCTATTGACTTTCACAACACACAAGTGTTTTGCTCCAACAATTTGCTTTATGCTGTTGTTGTTGAGGTATCCTTGTGAGTTGGTGTTTTATTGAAATATGGGAAACAAAACTTCTGATGGATTTAGTGCCCACATAACATCTGATTCTTTTCCATTTATATTCCAATCAAAATGTGGGTACAAAAGGACTATACATAAGACTGTCTGACATGTTTGATCACTGTATTCAACAAAATACACCTAACCACCTAATAACTGAATAAAAACAGAAAAAAAAAAAAATAAACCATAACATAGCTAAGTGGTTATGTGTGGCAGTCCATGTGTTTCTCTATTGTTGTGATGAGTCCCCTAGTCTGCATCTACCTCCATATCTTCTGTTCCTTGTTCAGTCCCTTCATTTACTGGCCTAAACATAGTGTTTAGGTACTCCACAACCTCCATAACTACTTCCTTCTGTACTTCCACTTGATTTGGCAGAATGTCAAGATTTTCAAGTTTTTTCTTATTCATGTGGGGTATTTTGTACTTGTTCCCACCTTCTGCCTTGAGGATCTCAATCATGCACTTTTGCAAACTCAGCCAAATGTACTTGTTCACTTGATGATTGAATGTCTCATAAGAGTCCTTCACTTTTACAACTAGCTCATCTAGGTTGGTAGGAAATGACTGATATTGCAATGATTGAATAGACCTAAATAACCCTAAATCAAGCACATTCAAATCTGGAGACTGTACTGGCTGAAAAACAAATTGAATGTTGAATCTATGTGCTGTTGTTGCTTCCATGAACTCTGCATCCTTAGGAACTTGGTGAGGCCTTGCATTATCCCATTGGATCACAACATTTTTTGCCAGACTCTCAGGCCACTTTGAGATAATTGCTGGTATGACATTTGTCAGCAACATATCTCTGATTACCTCTCTGTTTACATTCTGTATTGCCTTTGTTTCCCAAGTTCCTGCTACTTTGTTTTTACTGGATTTCTTTGCTAGTTGTTTGACAGTGAATGGGAACATTCCATATTTCCCATCATGGAGTAGTCCCCCATTTGTGTCATACAATAGCTTCCCAATTGAGCCCATAAACATTGTTTTGAGCTTGAATCTTTTGGACTGTATTGCCCTATATGGATCTTCCTCACTAGGTAGGAGGTAAAACCTCCACTTGTCAGGGTTCAGATAGAACCATTTCTCATCCATGTGTATGACATGGTTCATATCAACAAATGTGGGGTCCTCATTACTTGTTACTGGATTTATATGTGACAAAATCCATTTAAGTCTTGCTATCTTGTGGTCTGATGTCAATGCTGGCTTGTTGCTACTTGTGTGTGTTCTTAACCTTCCCTTTTTCTTCAAATTGTGAAGAGTCACATGGGAGATTTTTAATGCTGCTGCATAACTCCTTTCTGTCTGCCTTAAATGCAAAGGGTCTGATTGTGGGAATTCATCAGAAAGTTCCGTTGGCTTTCTGCCTACTCTGCCAAACTTCTTGGTCCTGACATCAATCAAACTGCCCTGTGCCATCTGTTTCTTTATGTCTACAAAAATTCTTGTGATGGTTGATTTGTGGACATTGTAATGAACTGATAAATGCTTTAAGTGACCTATTGGTAAGTTCCCTTGCTGCATTTTGACCAACATTGAGTCTACAATTTCTCTTCTTTGTTTCATGGTGAGCTGCTTTCTTTGTATGTGTTGAGTCCCATGCTGAATTGGTTGTTCCATTTCTGGGGAACCAACCTCAGCTTGTGTGTCTTCTGTGTTTTGTTGGCCTTGGTCTTCTCCTTGTGTGTCATGCATGATATCATCTTCAGATTCGTAGTCATCCAAGCCTAGATCTTGCATATTTTCTGCATAATCGTAGTACAATTCTTCCAGTTGTTCTTCTGTTAGAATTTGATCAACATCGAAGTACATAGCTTCAAAAGATTCTGCCATGGTTGTCTGACCTGTTTTGTGTGCTTAGCTTCAGCTGATATATGTAAGGGTGGGGCTGCTGTTTTTTGGGGAAGAAGATGAAGGAAGAAGGAGATGCAGCTGCCTATGAAGGTGTTTGGGTGTTAAATGTGCAGGACTAATTTCAAATTAGGGAATTTTTTGGTATATAATGGGCTAACAACGTGTAATCAGTAATTTAGACTAACTTTTGGATGAACTATGTTATGGTTTTTGGTGGAAACTGTAAGACAAAAACCATTTAATGCTTTTGAATAATGAGGCTTGTATGTAAATGCCTCTTAAATGTTAAATGAAGGGTACATTTTATTATCTACAAATTTCAAAGTGTTCTGTTTTTATTTTTTAAATTAAGGAGTGAACCCAAATTCCCAAAATTTCAGCCAAATCCAAATTTTGGTGAAAATTTGGGGGGAAATCAAATCCCTCCAAATACGTACTGCACATTCCCACTTCTTTTGCTAGTGGTGGGCCAAACTTTCTCTCTCCAAACACTTTAATCACTTTCATTTACTCCCACTAATGTTTGCCCTTTAAATTTTGCCTCGTGAACCGCAATTTGCCCCAAAGTTACAAATAAATATTAACGGAGGGAGTATATCTTTCAAATTTAAGGTTGGGAATCCTTACCCTTCCCCAAATGTCTAATCCGCAAATATTAAATTAAAAAAATGGTGAGACATGAGTTCTGCTTACCTAATATAGTCGCCTTAAAATTTTAAGGAAAACTGACCAACTGAGAAAGTGAGAACTAGAAGTGTGAAATAGAGAAAGGAGGAAAACAAACAAACAAAGAGTAGTGTAAACGTTAAGTTAGTCAGAGTCATAGTGCGTGAGAGAAAAACATGACTTCCCGGAGACGAGCTCCGTCGGCGAACGGCCCTAAAACTCCGGCGAGACAAATCTTACCTGATTCTCCGCCGCCGCAACAATCACCGTTAACGTCGCCGGAAGAACTCAAAATCACAGTTTCATCTTCTAAATGGCTCAAAGTTCTTTCTCTCTCCTCCCTTTTGTTGCTCCCTTACGCTTATCTTCTCTTTTTTCACCTCAAAATTGATGCCGAAATCAAGCGATCCATTCTCATCAATGCCGCCCTCAGTTTCGCCGGATTTCTCTTCACTCTCAGATTGATTCCTGTTGCGTCTCGTTATGTAATTCGTCGTAATTTGTTTGGGTTTGATATCAACAAGAAGGGAACTCCTCAAGGGAAGATTAAAGTGTTAGTATTTTTTTCTCTTGAATTATGTTAATTTTTTGGAATTTTGATGGTTTTTTTTGCGAATTAAAATTGGTTGATTGCTTGATTTTATTGTTGGGTTTTGAATTATTAGTGTTTCAATGCTGGTGAGTTGCTCGATTTATAATGCTAGTGTTGGAAATTTGATTAATTTTTGTGAATTTTCTCTCTCTTTTTTTTTTTTTTTTTTTTTTTTTTTTTTTTTTTTTTTGTTTCTTAATTTTTGTGGTTTGTGAGATTGTTGCTATGTAAGTTGTGATGTTAAACTTTGATGGAATTTAGGGTTACTGTGAATTGTGGAATAGATCACTTGTGTTAATTTGCCTTTTACGGGTTCGCGGTACGTTGGGGGATTACCGAACTAAGTAACACTGATCAGGAGTTTTAATGTTGATGTTGGTTGAGCTTTTGGAAATTGGATTCGAAAAGTGATGAAGAAATTCAGTTGTTATTATGAGTTAATGACTTAATGGCTAATAATGAGGAGCTAATTTACACCCATTATGAATTACTTCTGAATAATGTATGCTTATCCTTTTCTTCCTTTACCCTATGTAATCATTTGGCATACTAATTTGCAGACCTGAGTCACTGGGTATAGTTGTCGGGATTGTCTTTTTGGTCGTGGCGATATTGTTTCAACACTTCAACTTCACTTCCGACTCCCTTGTAAGTCCATGAATTGTTTTCTGTTTCATCTGTTCTGTGACTGCATTTTTTTAGTATTATTCTCCATCTTTCTAATCACTATTTTCTCCATTGTATCTTTCTTTTTAAGTCATTTTGCTCTCAGGTAATCCGTAAGCTTTAAAAAGCAATTTTCTTTGGTACTAGACGTCTTTAATTTTTTGACTTATTGTGGCTATGGTGGTTTTGAAATTCTAGAGGGTGAGGAAGGTCAAGAATAGGTTAATAGATTTAGAAGTCTTGCAGAGTGTGAAATAGCGGTACAGATTAATAGGTACTACCGTATTAGGACAAAGGAAGTTAGTTTATCTACTGAAGAACCCTATGTGATTACAAAGTAATGTTTTTGTGGAAATGATTCCGTAGATTTTGTTGATGTTGATGGAAAACATTAGTGGTTATTGGCTGCAGTGGCATGTTGGTGAGTCTTATGAGAGTAATATTTGTGTTAAGCAATAAACACCTCTTCTCATGTTGAAATGCTTTCATGGACTTCCATCCTGAACTGAGATGAGCAAATAATGACTGCCATTTTTTATGACTGATTCTTGAGATGAAGTCTTTTCTTGAAATTATTTTGCAAACTTCCCCTTATGTAAATCCGTTTCCTTCGACCTTTTTGTAGTGAAAAAAATCCCACAGTGTGTAATGGCTTGAAGAACAATTTTGGATGTACTTAATAATACTGATGATAAGTTGCTTTTATGAATCCAAATAACTGTCTTTTTCCCAATGTGTGTGTTATGCTTTGTGATTTGTAGTGTTACTGGAAGTCAACTTTTTGTAGACTCTTGCATCCTTGTACTTGTTTTCAAATCAAAAAATTTGATAGTAGTGGTGCTATCTGATGAATTTTTGAGCTGTTGGTAACGCAACTTCTTTGAAAGAACTTGGATTTTTTCTCTTTCTGAATCTTTGCTTATGTGGTGCAAAGAAACTCAAGGCTAGACCTTGAAAACTGTTTTCACCAAGGCCATGCAGATAACTTAAAATACCTATACACCCATAGGGCATATAGTTCAACCACAAAAGACTGAAATCTGTGGACAACATAGACCTATGATCACATTGGTATTTAAGGGTTTCAAGTGGACATGAAGTTGTAGAATAATTTTGCAACTTCTACTTGCTTCCCTTTTTAACACCATTCTTCTTTCCCGACTGGCATCTTGAAAGATTTCATCAACCTGTATCTGTTTGGCTCACTCATGAAGTAGAACTTTCTTGAAAGTTGCTTTTTAAAGGAATTATGCACTTTCATTAAATTCATGTGAAATTCCTTGATTTGTTTGGTTATCGATTGCCAACTTTGGAGTAATTATATGTGAGAATCTCTACTTACCTAGAGTGTATGTAAGTAAGCAACATATGAATTATGCAGTTTCACTTTTTTCACGCCAAAAGGATTAGTATTAAAACGCTTGGGTATTGATCTTGAGAGAAAGCAATTTTGTAAACTGATATTGGTGTTAGGGAAAGAATTTTGGCTTAGAATAGACATTAAGGCATTTAGAGTGGAAAGGAAGAGAGACTAATATCTATATGGAAAAGACTTAAAAACTGTTTGCCAGCTTCCTTCTCTCTCTTAGTTGTATGTTTGGTGCTGTGATGCTCCAGATTGAGATTTGAGAACAAGAATATCTCTTTAATTAAATATGGATCTTTCATATTTTTAGGCAGTTTAAATTAGTCAGTACTTGCTGATTCCTTACTTCTTCTGAGTTATTTTTTTTTGAGGCAGATTATCATAGTTCTCATAAATTATTATTTTTGTAGTGGCTAGTTGAGTATAACGCAGCTTTGGCATCCATTTGTTTCATGATTTTGCTTGGATTTGTTGATGATGTTCTTGACGTTCCATGGAGAGTGTAAGTATCATATTTTCTAAAAGCCCCTTCAACTATTTTGTTTTGGGAGAAATTCTTATTGAATAATTTTTCATGTGCAGGAAACTGGTCTTGCCTTTTATTGCTGCTCTTCCTCTACTAATGGCTTATGCTGGCCATACCACCGTTGTTATCCCAAAGCCTCTCATTCCATATGTTGGGCTGGAGGTGTTGGATCTAGGTAAAATGCTTGTATGAATCCTTTTTGTTATGTATATTGTTTCATTGATCACATCAATGCTGCTGTGTGACCGTGTAGGACTTTTGACAAATCTTTGGTGCGTAACCTAAGGGATAGCATGAAATCTGTTTCATATTGACTGCATGGAATATTGCTCATTATATGGTTGATTATGGATTGCTACTTAAAACGTTTCTTAGTGTTTAATAACTTTTATAGTGGGGGATTGTTTTGCCAAGTAATGCTCAGAGTCTGCAGCATGCGTAGATTTTACTTGAGGTGGCCCGTGGCCGTCTCTTGTCAGGATATGATTTTCTGTATGATTATACATATAACATTGTGTTCCTCAATTTATAAGTTTCATTTGTGCAAAGAGTGGTTTCATCACTTTCCCTTCAGTATACTACAGCTGATCATATTTCTGCAGAATAACTTTAGCATTTTTTAAAAAAGTAAATGGAAGGAAAGTGCTCTTGGCAACAGATGAATCATACGATGCTGCGTTTCTTGCTATGTCAGTGTAGGGGATTGTGACATCCTTCTTTTATTTACATTGTGGCCTTCCTATATATGCAGGGTGGATATATAAGCTGTACATGGTCCTTCTGACAGTGTTTTGCACTAATTCTATCAATATCCATGCTGGTATAAATGGTCTTGAAGTTGGGCAGACTGTTGTCATTGCTTCTGCTGTAAGCCTATGCACTTTTGAATTCGCTGCATCCAAAGATTTTTTACAGTCTGATCATTTGAGTATTTTTTTTACAGATTCTGATCCATAATGTTATGCAAATTGGGGCAGCCACGGACAATTCCGAGAATCAGCAGGCTCATGCATTCTCTATATATCTTGTTCAACCTTTGCTCGCTACTTCTTTGGCCTTACTTTCTTACAATTGGTAAATTTTTTGTTGACTGAAGGACTGATGCAATGTTTCAGTTATACTCCTTGAATATCTTTTTAAGATCCTGCTTTTATATCTTCTAGGTATCCATCTTCAGTGTTTGTCGGGGATACATATACATACTTTGCAGGAATGACAATGGCCGTTGTTGGCATTCTGGGTCACTACAGGTATTCTTGCTTTTGTTAAAATGTGGCGTTCTCTCATTTGTTTCCTATTTTTTTTAATATTGTTGCCTGTTGGTACTTTTAGATTTCATACTCTAAACAGTACCTACACATCTTAGAAGTTGCTTTCAAGTTTGGACATGCATGTATCCATGCAGTAGCTCACACTTTTAGGTAGTACAAAAAGCAGTGTCCACTGTCCAGTGTGTCTTGATTTATTTGCATTAAGATTTTGTGTAATATTGACTGGCCTAACACGTATTTCATACTTCCTCCGTTTCAGATTAGTTGTCACGTTTCTTTTGTCATGTTTGTCAATGCTTAGATTTAACCATAATATCCCTAATTTTCAATAAGTAATAATTATAAGAAGTTGATATTTTGAAAATACACATGGAGAGGGGTCTAAATCATAATAGCTAGTCAAAGTAGAGTTTGTGAAATACTGTCAAAAATCAAAACGTGTCAACTAAGGCTCAGCATTTCATAGCTTCCAGCAAGCCATCTTATGTTTGCTTTATCTATCATATCAAAACACAATCTATTATTTGATGTGCATGAAAAGTTATATACGTATTCATATTAAATTTCTTTTGCAACTTTGCATATGCAAATGTGTTACCACCATCTATCATCGTACATCTTCAAAATAAATGTCATATCATCTTAAAAAAAGAGTCGTATTATGATGATTTGGAAAGAAAATAATAATAATAATAATAATAATAATAATAATAATAATAATAATAATAATAATAATAATAATAATAATAATATTTCCTTTATGCTGACCTTTTCTGATTTCCTCTATTTTACAGTGAAACACTAATTATTTTCTTTATTCCTCAAGTTTTGAATTTCATCTTGTCACTTCCTCAGGTTAGATTTTCGGCATTTTCCTCTCCTCTCTTCCCCTCATCTACTCTTGAGCATTTCTAATGTGTGTTGTGACTTTACCAGCTTGCCAAAATTATTCCTTGTCCCCGGCATCGTCTCCCAAGGTATTTTATTTTATTTTCTCAACCACTAGTTCATACTTCATAGTCTCCAACATGACCTGACAATATATTTTTGAATGGCAGTTTTGACCCTCAAACAGGACTGCTAACGGGGACATGGGATGGGACACTGGTGAACTTTTCATTGAAATTTTGTGGAAGCATGTCTGAACAATCACTCTGCATTTTTCTCCTCGCTCTCCAGGTGAGCCTCCTAGCTCCTCTAAAACCTCACCCCCCCACCCCCTCTCCCCAGCATACACACATAATTGAAAAGATTAGCAATGCATCTGGACGTTGTCCGGAAATTCATACTACTTAATAAAGCTATTCCAAGTAAATTGTGCATTTTTGTCCACCAATGCCAGTGTATGATCTGTTCTTTTCTACAGGCAATTGCTTGCGGTTTTTGTTTCTTGCTGCGGTGGTTGCTTGCTGGCTGGTACAAATAAGATCTCAACTAGAAAAAGAAAATCGATGAGATAATTATCAAAAAAATTATTACACAAATAGTTGGTCCGCTTGTGTAAGTCATAGTAGGAAAGCCTCTAAATTAGAGAACATTGCTATAATTTGTGAAGTTATTTGCAATTACGAGCAAGGAAAATGAAATTTTGTGGTTGAGATTATTTTTTTCTGATTCAACATGCAAAGGCCGAAGCATTTCCAGATTGAGTACATGAAATTTAGCAAAGACGATGAAGTTGTTGCATCTTCAATCTCTCCGAATACTTAAACTGGTATAGAGATTTGTAGATTAGGATTTAGATTTGAGAGATGAGTGTTGCTGTGTAGATCAGGGTGTTAAAATTTATGGATCACCTATTTCATTTATACTTGGTCCACTATTGTTCCTCTCCTCTATCTTTCTTAACTAGTTGAGCCATTGCGCGCGTGCGATAGCCAATATGGTAAAATATCGGGTGTGGGTATTATGGAGCATAAGTGTAGTTATTGTTATTTTCATTTTTTTTTTAAAAAAAAATTAAATGGAAGTACAATGTGAATTTTGAAGTTTTAAATCGAGTATTGAAATTCTAAAAAAAACGAAAAAAACAAGAGGATCTTAATTTATATACAATTGGAATAAATTATTTGGTTTGTTTGTGAAGATAATTTTATTGTGATAATAAAATTTAATGTTAGTAATACTTTTATAGTAAAGGTTTAATTTTTTCAAAAGAAATAATATGCATGCAAAGTAGTTTTTTGGATATTATGTAGCGTAAGTTTATGTATGCTATTAATCAATGTAGTTATTGTTAGTTTTTTCTTTGCAATTGCTACCTCAATTAATCATAATTTCTCTATCACATTTAATAATAAAGTTGATTTAAGTATCTTGGTTATAGTTAGATAGGTTCAAGACTAATTTGTAATCGTAACATATGCTTTTTTTGGTTGGTAAGGTTAAGGGTTCTACCGGGCCTTCTCCTCTCTCTTTCTCTTCTGGCCCTTCTTTCTCTCTCTCTCGAACCTTCTCATTTTCTCTCACTATATCATACACTCTTTCTCCTTTTCTCTCAATCCCTCTCTCTTTATCGCTCATTTATTTCTTTTCCAACCCCCTATATTTCTCCCGGACCTATTTCTCTTTCTTCATATCTCTATCTCATCCTCTCTCCTTCTTAACCCCTCTTTCTATCTCTCTCTTTTCTCCCGACTCCTCCCCCCCCCCTAATTTTTCTCGCTCTTTTCCTCCCAAACTCTTTCTCTTCTTCTGGCACACCCCTTCTCTCTTTTGAATTGCCCTTTCTATCTTTCGGCTGCACTCTCTTTTTCTCGGCCTCTCTATCTCTATCTCTATCTCTCTCTCTCTCTCTCTATCTATCTCTCTCTCTTCCAACCCTTCTCTTTTTAGGTTCTTTTCTCTCTTTCTCCAATTCCTCTTTATCTTAATATATTTCCCTATGGTTGTACAAACATAAAAATAAATAGATAAATAAATAAATAAAGTACTTATGAATTCAACATGATTATACCATAATGTTGTACTTTTATGTTAAATGTGTTACTAATTAGATGACTTGTCCTTGTTCCACTAAAAGGGTTTGAAAATTATTAAAAGCTTTGAAAATTCTTAATCCTTTTTATCCTTGTTCCATCCTCTAAAAGGTTCTGAAAATTATAGGTTGCACTTTATCCCTGTATCTCTTTTCTCCTAAATCCTCTCCCCCAATTTTTCTCGCGCTTTTTCTCCCGGCCTCTCTCTCTTTTCCTGACCTACCCGTTCTCTTTTGAATTGCCCTCTTTGTCTTTCGGTTGCCCTCTCTTTTTCTCGGCCTCTCTCTCTTTTCCAACCCTTCTATTTCCCGGTTCCTTTTTCTCCTTCTCTCTCTCCCCCTTATCTTTATATCTCTCTTTCTTTCTCTATGGTTGTACAAACATTTAAAAAAGTACTTACTCATGAATCTAACATGTTCCTACCATAATGTTGAACTTTTATGTTAAATAAATGTGCTACTAATTAGATTACTTGTCCTTGTTTTATCTTCCAAAAGACTTTGAAAGTTATAAAAAGCTTTGAAAATTCTCAATCCCTATTATCCTTGTTCCATCCTTTAAAAGGATTTGAAAATTATAGATTGCACTTTATTCCTCTCCCCTTAGTCCCTTCCCCCCGCCCACATCCCCCCCTCCCCTTTTTCCCCTTTATATCTCTCGGTTTATCTCTATCTCCCTCTTTCTTCTGACCTCCCTTTCTTTCTTTTTCCAACGACCCATCTCTCTCTTTATCACTCCATATATCTTTCTCGCCTGCACTTTTTCTTTATTGCTCTCGCTCTCTCTCTCTCACACACCCACACACATTCACTTCTCCTCCCCCCCCCCCCCGGCGCCCTCTCTCTTTCTCTCTAGCTCATTCACTTTTTCTCTAGCCCCTCTTACTCTCTCTCTTCTCCCGACTCCTTTCCTCCAATCCCTTTTTCTCTCACTCTCTACAAGATTTTATCATAATGTTGAAATTTTATGTTAAACGTGCTACTAATTAGATGGCTTGTCCTTGTTCCATCTTCTAAAAGGCTTTGAAATTATAAAAAGCTTTGAAAATGCTCATTACTTCTTATCCTTGTTCCATCCTCTAAAAGGCTTTGAAAATTATAGTTTGCACTTTATCCCTCTCTCTCTTTTCTTCCAGCTCCTCTCCCCCAATTTTTCTCACTCTTTTCTTCCCGGCCTCTGTCTCTTTTCCTAGCCTGCCCCTCTCTCTTTTGAAATGTCCTCTCTGTCTTCTGGATGCCCTCTCTTTCCCTCTCTTCCAACCCTACTATTTCCCGGTTTCTTTATCTCCTTCTCTCTCTCCCCCTTTATCTTTATATCTTTCTTTCTCTCTCTATGGTTGTACAAACATTTAAAAAAGTACTTACTCTTGAATCTAACACGTTTCTACCATAATACTGCACTTTTATGTTAAATGTGCTACTAATTAGACGACTTGTCTTGGTTCTATCTTCTAAAAGACTTTGAAAATTATAAAAAGCTTTGAAAATTCTCAATCCCTATTATCCTTGTTCCATCCTCTAAAAGGATTTGAAAATTATAAGATGCACTTTATCCCTCTCCCTTTAGTCCCTTCCCCCCGCCCACACGTCCCCCCTCCCCCCCCCCCCCCTTTGCCCCTATATATCGCTCGGTTTATCTCTATCTCCCTCTTTCTTTTGACCTCCCTTTCTTTCTTTTTTCAACGACTCATCTCTCTTTATCACTCTATATATTTTTCTCTCTTTTCCGGCTGCACTTTTTCTTTATTGCTCTCTCTCTCTCTCTTTCTCTCATTCACTTTTTCTCCCAACCCCTCTTACTTGCTCTCTCTTCTCCGGACTCCTTTCCTCCAATCCCTTTTTCTCTCACTCTCTTTCTCTTGGCCTCTCTTTCTTTCTCTGTCTAGAACTCTCTCCTATTCTGGCATGCCCTCTCCTCTCTTTCTTCCAACCTGTTCTTTATCACTCTCCCGATCTCACTCTTTCCCTTGGCGCCTTTTTCTTTCTCTCAACCCCTTTCTATATTCAGTTAAGTGGGGGGAGGAAAGTTTAGAAGGATAACTAAATTATTCTTGTATTTTTTATATTAAAAGAACTATTTTATCGACCAACTATATGTTTAACCTAGAATTTTCTCAGCAAAATTGAATAAAGACTCTTAAAATAGTTTATTGTGATATGGGTGATAGCATTATTCAATCTTGAGTATATTCTTGTTTATATCATCTAGTATTTATATTCTCAATTGATTAAAATATAACAAAACATATTATTCGTAGTATATTGATAAAATTCAAAGTCTCTTAAATTTTCAAATTTTATGAATTTATATAGATTAAGAAGGAACAAGCTCATTAATCCTTACAAGATCAAACATGAGTCATTGTAGTCATAATGCATGTGTACATGAGACATAAATCTAATAATGTGGCTAAAACTCACTCATAATTATTTTGGTCATTTTCCATCGTCTTTTATGGTTTTGCATAGTTTATCAAATATTACCTTACTATTAAATTCAAGAAACACTATTATTTAAAAAAGACACGGTGAAACAAATCAGTTCACTCTCGTGTTGTCATTGAGCATGGATTATTATATGTCACAAGATAAATCGAAAGTTTCTGAACATAATTTACTCTAACTTCACCTCATATACAAGGAGTAACCTTTTAATAATGATGCTGTAATGATGTTCAATTCTAAAGTGTCTCGCATTTTTCTTTCAAATACAACTATGCAAAAGCTAATAAATTGCTCAACCTTTGACCAATCGCTAATTTATTCACTCAAAAAAATCTTTTTTAATGGTAAAACATCAAATTATTAATCATGATCTTGAAAGAAACTAAGAGGGAAATCTTCAACAACTTGGCCATGTTATAATCACAGGGGTTGATACTTGACATTTTACCATCCATCAAGATTTGGATTCGAGACACTTGGGGCTCACCATGCAGCCCAAAAATGTGATCATAGGTTCAAATTAATAGATGATTAACCAATTTAAGCTAATTTCACCAAAAAGTAAGAGTATATCTTTCATTAATATCTATTAACATTTCAACAAACTGTTTTTGACAACAAAAATAAATAAATAAATAAATTGTAAAACAACAGATAATTTTATGAATAAAAAAGCAAAAAATGAATACCAAAAACAGTAAGATGAAACATATGAAATTTCAACAATTCCCTCTAAATCAATTCAATATTTTTGCAGGAGGCAGTTGACCGGTGATATGAACAGTATGAAGCAGGCATTTGACATTATTCAAGCGATCATCATTTCGTCGTTCGTTGCATCGACCACCCTCAGCTCCTCCTCCTTCATTTCCTCCTGCCATTTCTCAATCTGCTCCTCGTGGATCCTATAACAACCAATCTAATAGGGAGAACATGTCAACACTAAAGTTGCACTCCCTCTGTTTTTAAATACTTACTTCATTTCTCCATGCACAGAGTTTTAGGAGAAATTGGAGAAAGTAATAAAATATGGAGGTAGTGGGGTATGTGAAAGAATAAAAAATTGTAAAAAGCAAAAGTAGTTGAGAGAATTGGAAAGAATATGAAATTAATAAAATATGATATATGTTGAGCCCACTAGGTGAGAAAAATAAATTATATATTGTAAAAGTTTTCTAAATAAAGAAATAAAGCAAGTATTTAAAAACGGCCAAAAATAAAAAGTGAAGCATTTAATTAAAAACAGAGGAAGTATTTATTAAGACAAAATAATATAATAGATTTAAAGCAGTTCACTATGATGATTTTACCCCAATGACAATTGATGCATTATAGTATAAAAATCTTGAGGATCAGGATACAAACTAACAATTCAAACAAAAACAAAAAAAAACTTTACAGAAACATACCAAGGTGCAAAGAACTCTATAACCCAAAGATCTTTACTTTTCAGCACTAACTCCTCAAAGTTACGCGAGTTTAGTTCAACTAATGCACTCAATAGAACCTCCTGCTTTTCCATTTAAACGATCCTTCAAAAGTTCCTTCACCTGCACACAACTCATACATCTCAACATTTGTGTATTCTCATTCCAAAAATAATTCCGACTATGCTGGCCAACTGTCAAAGATAATCAAAGAAAAAAGAAACATCACTTTGCTAAAAGTTACAGACTGCTTCATGATAACAGCTTGCTAACCAAGACACTAAGTATTAACATCGGCTGTACATCCTCCGCTGCCATTGCTTCTCTGATTTTTAATTGTGTTCAATTTTCAAAGACAGTTAGGAAATGATTCCCGGTCCTTTTCGGGCTAAATCATAATCACAAGGAGATTGAGAACACATTCTATAGCAAAATTAATAATTAATTAATCACAAGGAAATGTTAATGAGTCAAGTCAAGTAGCTCATTACTCGACTCGAAAGCTCGTAAAAAACTCGAATTCCTTTATATAATATTATATTTACTAATAATTAAAACATTTTGAAAAAAAAAACTTTATGTTACATTAATAATTAATAAATAAACATAATTTTATAAACTCGTATCATCATGTGTGTTTCTCAAATGACTAAATTAAAGAAAATGAAGAAATGTTACACTAAATAGAGAGTTCTACTACCACGAATCAAGCTGCAAGCTACTCGAGATCGACTCGGTCATACTCGAACTCGACTCGCATCAAAAGCACCCCTAAAACTGACCCTTAGCCTAGGTCCATCGACTTTTCTTCAGAGGGGACACTGCTTGACCAGAGCTTGATTGTTCGATCATGTCCAACCGTAGCAATGCACTGTCCATCTGTATCACCACATTAAGAAACGAAGATATAAGGAGCCTGAAAAGATGTATCCTTTGGATGGGATGGGGGTGGGGGTGAAGGTGGGGAAGAATATGTACACGTACTTCAAAATACTTAATAAGTTACTTTTAAATTATACTTTTTGTACATACATAAGCAAAATTAACTGCGCTATGGATTGCACTTCTTAATTAGTTAAATGTGATATAGCCCGTGTACTTTGTACAATTCAGTTGGTCGTTGAAATTGATGCAAAGCTAAGACAACATACATGTAAAACTGAACAAAATAGCATAGCTTACATATACTAATTTTTTAGCAACATTAGAAGAGCAACTGAATATATGAATATCCTAAAGAAAGTCTTCCATTTTGTTCAGAATTCAGCTGATCATCCTTAAGCATTCAACTTACCAATCCTAATTTTGAGGCCTAAAGATCTCTACTAGTATAACCACACTCAGACCCTTGTATATACTAGCTATGATTTAGTTGACATGCATACACGAAAAACTGCTAATTAATCCTAAAATCATCCATCATAACCCAGTAAGATTTCAGGGACAAATAAATTCAGATTTTGAATGGTAACTTCCATAGATAATTCCACTCAGAACAGAGTGACAGCCCATGAAGAGACTATCAAGGGATGCTGATACTGCCTACAACTTCCCAAATTTTATGCACCACTTTTTTTTACTAATAGTTTGTCAAAAGAAAAGATCTTACCTCCTGTAATATCTAAGGATGTGACTCTTGATTCATGTCCTGCCAATGTCTTGATAAGCTTGAAGTCTCGAGATGACCATACCTGATGAAATAGAACCAAATGAGAAAATATTACTAACAACTCTGGAACAAAACACACTAATTGTTTTAATCAGTCAAAAGTAATTTAGTGCCAAGACTCATACCTTGACAGTTGTATCGTATGAAGCAGTGACCAAATAATATCCCTCTTGGGGCTCAAATTTGACCTCTGAAATAAGCTTAGAATGGGCGGGAATTATGTACAAGGACTTTTTCTTTCTCAAATCCCAAATCCGGCATGTATTATCCTCGGAACCGGTGGCCAAATGATAGCCATTAGGAGAAAAATCAGCCCCATAGACCTAAGAGAAGAGATACCAAGTGAGTAAACAATCAGTGTGTAAACCATAAATTGTACATGAGCATAACAAGAGAAGAAATTTACAGGTTTGATGTGCCCTTCCAAAGCAAGAACACTTCTTCCTGTTCGAAGATCCCAGACACGTGTGAGAGAATCCAGTCCACATGATGCTACCAAGGATCCATCTAGATGAAAAGCTATGCCATAAACACTCCTGCTATGGCCTTCTTGAAGAAGCAACTCTGCACCACTTTCAATATCCCATAGACGCCAAGTTTTGTCAAAACTTGAGGTGCCCAAGTACTTCCCAGATGGATGGAAGGCAATACGAGCTAAGCGATCTAAATGACCTTCAAATGTTCTCACTAACGTACCATCTGTATTCCACAACTTTGCAGTACGATCAGCAGAGGCAGTTGCTACAATGTCACTTACAGGAGAAAATGCGACATCAGTAGCATGCACAGTGTGTCCCTTCAAGGCAGAGACCCTCTTCACTTCAGGCATACTCCATATCTTAGCAACTCCACTAGAAGAACTGAAGGAACAAAACGAGCAATAAAATGACAATCAGTATTCTCCTTCATCATGAGGCTCATTACTCTCATAATTTAGGGAAAATATTATAGGCTATTTGAATGCAAATCTAAGCATCATGTTCTTCATATCTTGAAAGAGATAATAGATTAGCCAGCTCATATCCATCAATCTACAAAGCCAACTTTCCTCATAAATTATATATGAAGTTGGACAAAGTGACTTGTCTAATTTTACGTGATTTCCATACCATCAACAATCACAGCATTATTAAAAAAAAAAATAACAATAAATAAATAAAATCCTCACACTAGTTAAAAACACATGACAGGAAAAACTCTCCTTTTCTGTTTCTTCCTCCAAAACTCTATTACACAACTAATATCGCAGTACATCATCTAGGGAGCACATGGATAGCAGTCATTTCTCTGGCATTCTATAATTTTAATTCTTACACTGGTTAATTCATTAATGACAAGCAGATAATAGCAATTACTTAGGATACTTCTCTTCAAAAAGATGTTGAGCTTCCAGTTCACAAAAATTCAGTTTCCCCATGGATTTTCTTTCACCAGCTTTTGCATATTCAAACATAACAAATCCCAATTCTTTGTATAAAAAAGTCAATTTTTCAGTACCTTTCCTTTCTAGAACATAACAGCAAATTAAGAAGTTATTTTAAAGCATACAGATCAAAATCTGACCATACTGTCCTGAATTTAATTCTAACAGAGAGCGAAGGAATGAATACATCATAGAGCTTGTTATAGTTCATAACTATTTCTTTCATCATTTTCAGCAAATGGAAAGAAAAGCCTCCTACTCCCGAAACATATTGAAAAATTAAAAGCAAATACAAAGAAAGAAGCATACTGAAGGTTCAGACTTCTGAATGACATAAGAATATAAAAAATTCAATACAATTTAAGGGCGAGAGGAAGAATTTTAAAAATAAATTTTCCTGGATAGATGTAAATATTCAACATCTTGATTTCTTGGGTAAATTATCTTAATCACATACCACACAACAGAACCACACCCTTAATATGAAGTCCAATTGGCTAGTTTGACAAACAAAAGAGGATGATAATCAACCACCACATCTTCAAGTATCAATCACTTTTATTATGATAAAGGAAAAATAATCTCCAACCAGGCAAAGATAGATTAGAGAACTAGAGAACATACCAGGTAGCAAGCAAATTCCCATCTTTTGAAAACGAACAACCACCAAGTGGGCGGTCATCACCAATCTCACTAGAATCAAGAACAAAAGTCTCTGCCTGTCTAAGAGCCCAATCAACTTCAGCATCTTCATCTTCATCTGGATCATTTCTTTTCCTTCTTGCACGCTGCAGACGCTGAGATGCTCGGACAATAGAGAACTTAGCTATAAACTTCCGAGCCTCCAACAATTCTTGGGTCCCTTCTGTATAAAATGGATACTGAAACATTTCTTCATCGACCTCATCCTTAGCTGAAGCTGCTTCTTCCTCTTCTTCATGGGCTTTCATAAGCTTTTCCAATTGCCCCTCAGCATCAAGCTTAGCCATAAGCATCCGGAGCCGGTCCCTTCTTTCCATCTCTCTCTCCCCAAAGAGAGTAATGGGTTCACCAAGTCGCCGAAGCCTAGTCCGCACAGCCACGTCATTTGTGGGGACAGCTAAAGCAGCAGCGCGTCTTTTCATCATGAATTCCTTCATCGCTTTCTCTTGACGTTCCCTAACAACCCGACTCTCCTCTGTAATTTCATACCCAACTGAGGAACCTTGCGCATCCATTTCCGAACCCTGGTCATCATCCTCAGATTCCGATTCACTTGCCATTGCCTCACCATTTTGAGTAAGGAAAGGGCGGACAGGGAGAGGAGCTAATGGTCTAGATGTCGCAGGAGGAACAATAGGAAGAGGAGCGATTGATGGGACCAGCACCGGAGGTGGAGCTGACAAAGGGGCAACTGCGGGAGGAGCTGATGGAGGGACAGCAGCCGGTGTAATCATAGGGGATGTAAGAGTAGCAGGACCCATGATATCAGTAGCTGGTTCAGAAGTAGCCAGCATCTCAGCATCAGTTCCTGGAGGAGTTGGTTCAGCAACTGAAGCAGAAGAAGGATTCTCTTCATCTACCTCCATTATGCCTATATAGGTAATAAAGTACCATTTAGCCCAGCAGAAGAAGATAGTGAAGCAACAAAAGCTGAAATATAAAGGGCCAAATAAACAATTTTACTGAAGTATAAAAACAGAATATAGGAAACATGTCATTAGTTTTAAATATCCAGAATACAGCGAACTTAAACTAATCCAGTGGGCATGAAGGCCAGCAAGCTAACAAATATGTCAACTATATTAGTGCCATACAATTTCATGTTAAGGTCTTGCCTGGATTCCCTTAAATAATTAAGGGGGAAAGTATAATGGGGTATATTTTGCTAGAGGATCAATTAATGGGGTAATTATTCATTTTCTTCAAGTTTGGAATTATTTCAAGGGTAATAAACAAAATTAGCTTCTATATTAGCAAATCTGCCATCATTGAAGAAGAGAATTGTTCAGGGGGAAAAGTTACACTAGGGGGGTCTGGGAAACAATTTCCCCTAATTTGAGGGAATATATTACCCCATTATAATTGTGTCCTCAATCCAGGCAACTCAAAACATCGGAAATTTTTCCTCCCCTATTACATGCAATCCAGGCAAGGCCTAATTATTAATCCATATTCAACATTCTGTTTCACAATAAAACCATAAAATCCAGAAAGGGAAAAGGAAAACCCGAACCTCGAATGCGTGAAAGCGGATCATTATTACATTCGTACACATTCAATAATCAATGCATAACAACAGTTAACACCAATACAAATAATAATTTATTGTAGCATTACACATAAATAAATAACAACATTTAACACCAATAACATTCAAATATATACAGAACAAACTTACGAAAAACAGAGTTCGAAATATCAAGAATTAAGCATAAATAAATCAAAATAGCAGAAAAACGGCATTAACAATCGAATATCACTAGAAATCTGAAGAACAAAGATAATTATTGAAGTTCAAAGTTCTGCAGAAAGTATACCGGAAGAAGAAGAAAGCCGTAAATTCAATTAAGAACGAACAACTGAAATTCTACCAAAGAATGGTTGAATCAAGCGAAGTATTATGAAATTGAAGTAGTAGTAGATATGGAGTTGCAAGAAAGCAGTGAAGTGAATGACGAAGAATAGCGCAAAAGCTTGAGTAACAATGGCGGTTAAGGTTGAAGTTGTCGAGAATAATTTTTTAGGGTTTATAATTTGGGAGAAATTTAGGAATTTTTTTTTTCAACGTTTATAATTTCAACGAGATAATAAATAAGAGTTGGCTCAATTAGTAAGCAACTTGATGTTCCTTGAAGGAGATTTCGGGTTCGAACCTCACTGTGTACAGAAACTCTTCTTGACACACTCACCTACCACAAGTCAGACGTACAACCCGGGTCGAATCTAGATGTAGTCGGAGCTAATCTCCAGTAAACCAGGTGAGCATCCTAAAAAATAAAATAATAAGTGAATCAGAGGTAGAGGAATTAGTAAAAAAAAGAAAGAAAAAAAAAAAAAAAACTCATAAGAGTTACCCTATTTCAGCCCTTTTTAACTTAGGTTTAACCCTTTAAAAGCCCATTATTTGATAACCCCTTAAAGTCCGCTCCATTTAAATGTTGGATGGGCAAAACCCTTTTATAAACGAGCTGGGTCGGGACTCATTTAACAGGTCTAGTTTCAGTAGAAATTCAAAGCGTTTGATGGAGAAATTCAAGCTCAATGACAACTTCAATGAAGGAGCACTTTACCCTTACCCTTTTAAGCTGACCATGTCTTTAATTTCTTTTGTTTTTTCTTAGGATTTTTCGTTTAATTCGACGGTGGTGGACAGTATTAGTGTTGTTGCCGCTGAAGGTGGGTAAGAATGGAGAAAGAAGGTGGAGGAAAGCTCGAGCTCCTTCAAAGGAGTTAACGCGAGATAAAGAAGATAGAGTTCACGTCAACCATTTGTTGAATCTGATTCAGTAAATTATTATGATGATAAATGATGAGCTAACACGATCCTATTGTTGCTCAATATTTCAATAACACCACTATATCAATGAACTACGATAATCTAATAGATCAAGTAGGGCGTCCTCAAGTAATAGGAGGAAGATCTATGATACCATAATTAAATGTCATAAACTCAAAATTCATTCGCAATTTAGTTTTGATTTTCAATTAGGTGTAGTCGCTTTATTTGATAATTTACTGAACTTATATTAATTTTTGTCTAGCATCCTTTTAAGACTTTATAAATCAATAAAAAAAAATTGGAAAACCTCCACTAATTGTGCGGATTATGTAAAACTAAACTTATATAATATAAATATACGATGTTATTTTTTTCTAGCTAGGGTCCACGAGGGAACACGTTTTCCATTTTCTTATAAACTTAGTCCAGGCACAACTTACACCTTCATACCTCACGTCGGTCATGCGAAGCTATGCCAAATTGCCAACCTCGTGTTGGATCATGTCGTGACTTGTGCTTACCAAATTGATGCCATATATAGACATGTCTATGCAATATTATACATAAATATTTAGTTAACCATTAAATCAGGCAACACTTAATTATTATGGATATGAGTTACACTTAATTATTTTATCACCCTTCAAATAAAAATTCCTACACAAACTCTACCAAAAATCAAGTAATTCTTACTGATATATAGAGTATTACGTCGTATATAGAGTTGTACTCCGTAATATATAGAATTCATACATACTTCCTCCATTAAATGTTAATTGCAATAAAGGAATATTTTATATCTCACTAGTAATACCCCTTTATTACAATTAACATTTTACAGAGAAAGTATATAACATGCTTTTTATATACTCGTATCAGAGCATATAATAAATACGAGTACATATATAACATGCTTTTCGTATATATCCGAGTATATCATAGATACTTAGCGTGACCAAACATCTTTTGACTTATTCTAAGAACTACCTCATATTTCTATCTTTTGGTATTCCAATAACCCACCACTGAATTGCCAAATATGGATTAAGGCCAATAGGCTCTATAGGGCTACTTGCTCTTTTCTTTCATTCCAAATACGTGGTATTTAGTAAACACGTAACGCTAAATGGACCCCACTCTTGTAATACTAAACAGTAAACACATGGAAACCCCAATAAGCTATTACAGCTAATAAGCACGCCTTTCTTTCTCCTCTTTGGATTAGCAGCCCCATAAACACAATACTGTATCTTTCAACTTTTTCCTTATTCCTCGTTTCCTAAAGTTCTAAAGAGTCTTCATCATCAAATCAATTAATAAGCTTATTTTGTTTTATTTTTTAAAAGTTGACATATTTTGACTTAAACATATCTTATTTATTTGTATTTTGTGATCTATACATGATATTCAGATAAAATATATTCATTTCGGGTTTTGTTAGATTTATTTCGATACATAATCTTTGCATCTACAAGATTTTAACGTTCTGGAATATGTGTTCAAAAATAGAAATGTTTACTACGAATTTGATCTTATTTCTATGTATTTTAATTTATAGTTATAATATGAAATAAAAGATATTAATAGTTTAAAATCACATTTGAGTTTGTGCAAATAGTAACAGTAAAGAGCTTTCAGGAACGAAAGAAGTATAATTCTTTCAAAATATCGATTCTTTATAATTTTTTTATCAATAATTAAAGATACTAATGATTGAGTTTATACATTGACGCCAATGAAATTATTCCTTATTATATGCGTAATTGTTATACTAATTCCTCACAATCCGTCCACAAAAATTCAGTTGGGAAGAGATTTTTTCCAGAGCTTAAAACTGCTAATGACGTTAGCAGTTTAATATAATGAATTGCTATTATTGTTACCGCTAGTGGTATTAGCGGTTTTACTAATACTAATCCCTCCGTGTGTTTAATAAGTGTAACACTATGACCGCCATATAATTTTGGGCAATTTAAGTGACTTAAATAAAATACTCGTAAGAGGTAAGTGGGGTGGTTGAAGTATTAAAATTGTATAAGAAATATATTGGGGTTAATGGTTTATTGAAAAGTAATTAATGGGAGAGAAAAGAAATAATAATAAAAATAAATAAATAAAATAAAAAGTAGTAGTGGATTTGGGTGGGGTCCATAAAAGAAGAAAAGTAAAAATATTAAAATGCAGTTTTTTGGCGGCCAAAAAAAAAAAAAGTGTAACACTTATTAAAACACGGCCACATTTGGTAAGTGTAACACTTAGAGGTCGTTTGGTTGACATGGGAAATAAATTCCCATAAAAAGTTGTATTTCATAGAAAATTACTCCCCTAATGAAATTCTCATAATTTGTATGGTTGACAATGTGAGAATTACAAATCCCCATGAATTTTAATTAACCAGGAAGGCTACGAATTTACTTCCCATGTTATGTAGGAAGTTGAAATTCCCATGAATTTCTATTTTTTCAATTTTTACTTTTATGTGTCAACCAAACAACGACTCACACATCAATTCCTATAAATTTTCATTCCCCATTTTATACTGTCAACCAAACAAGGCCTTATTAAAATACGGAGGAAGTACTAATGTTATTAACAGTTTTCAATTAACATATAAAATCAAGTGTTCCATTGCTAAATTACTACAAGTGTTAGATGTTTTAATTAAAATGAAACTGCTAAACCCCTAATGGTTTAGAGGTTTTATTAATCAAACCAACATCAAAAGAGTTACAATAACTAAAACCTTGGTTGGTGTTGTGTTTAGAGGTGAAACAAATATGGTATAAAACTGAATCGAACAGCAAACCAAATCGAATTAGTAATGCAGTTCGGCTTTTTTTTTTTATATAAATATGTTTTGGTTCGATTTTTTAAAAATATGGTTCTGTTCGATTTGGAAAATAAAAATAATCGACTTGCAGTTTGGTTTTGATTTTGGGATTTTGAAAAATTAAAAAACCAAACTGAAATTTTGGCCCAACCAAATTATAGCCCAATTCTAATTTTCTGCCCTACATATATAAGGCCTAAAAAAACCCTTATTCTATTCTTCCTTAATCTCCAGTCACTCCACTCACTCGTGCCTCTCTCACTCTCATTGCCTCCCTCTTGCGAGAGTCGCCACCGACCAGGCGACCACTCTCACAACATTACGATCTCTTCTCTCAACTCACGATCTACTCCGATCCTCTCTCAAATCTCAAGGACTCAAGGTATGCAATCTTCAGTCTTAATCTCTCAGATCTTAATTATTTTGGTAATAAACTAATTAAAAATCAAATTTTGTTGTAAATTTTGTTAATTGACCGAAAATAAACCAAATCAAGCCCAAAAAATTTACAAATCAAATCCCACAAATTGCGATTTGGTTTGGTTTTTTTTTTTTTTTTTTTTTTTAAAAAAAAAAAAAACGAATTAAAAACGATGTGATTTGGTTTGAGCCGAATAGTAATATGGTGCGGTGCGGTTTGAAAAATCCCAAATCGAATAAATATGATTTGGTTTCGGTTTGGGCAACAAACCACATCATAAACCAAACTGTTACCCCTAGTTGTGTTAATGGTTTTATTTTAACTAAAAGGAAAATTTGATAATTTACACCTAGTATTAATTGTTGTCGTTTTAATTATAACCTTACCAACATTTTTTTTTTTAATTAACACTATTTTTCAAATTATCAAATTTTACCCCCTCTTTACTCATCCCTTCTATTGTGACATCATGGTGGGCCCCACTGACAATTGTTACTCCTCTATTCTTCTCTCTTCTTTAATATCTATCTAATTTTGGGGAATTTTCAGTTAGTTTGCTAGGCGTTAGCCAAATTAGGGTTTTCATCCGTCATTGTTCTTCCATCCAAACAATAGAAATGTAACCAAGGAGAGGTATGTGTAAATAGGGTTATAGAATCAATTTGGGGGGGTTTTTGTATTTAAATTAGGGTTTATGAAATCAATTTAAGGATTTGATTGTGATAACAGTTTGTTGCAAAATTGATTCTTATTTTGTGAATTACTGTTAATTAGGAACAAAATTAAGGGTTAAAATTTGGTTAGACAACATTAATGAGGGCTCAAATTTGAGAAGGAAAAAGGAGAGTAAGAGAGAGCAATGAAGAATCTACCAGTTTAGGAAGTAAATTTGATGGTTGAACTTAGTAATGAGGGTAATATAAGAGAGATAGTTGAACAAAAGAGTGAGAATCGAGAGAAATGAGGGAATTTGAAAAGGGTGACGTCACAATTGAGGGGTTGAGCAAAGAGGTGGTAAAATTTGATGTTTTGAAGAATTGTTGGTGGTAAAATAACATAAAAAAATTGTTGATGGTTATTACTAAAACAACAACTATAATAGGTGGTAATTATTAAATTTTCCTTACTAAAACCTTTATCACCAGTAGGCGTAGCGATTTAGATCAAAAATAAAAAAAAATTTAATTATGTTTTTAATCAATCATACGTGAACGATATATATATATATGAGGAGTTAGTTTTGAGACGGTTGCATATAAAGAATTAGTTTTCATTATAGCATTATATATGGAAATTGATTTCTTCACAAATCTATAATATTATTAAAATTCATAGGGACAACATGCTAACGTCATGTGTCACCATCCTTCATATGATTTGGTGTCACATGTGCACCATATGTCATCCTATGTGTCATATTTTTCTCTCACCACATTGAATTGTAGTAACGTTTAGTCTCTTTGAAAAACTCTTCAAATGTATAACCTCCCTACTTAAATTTGATAATATCTTATATATATGTGGAAAATTAAAAAAAAAAACCTTTAAAATACTCTATTTTGCGAAAAAAAAACCTTTAAAAGCTTTTTGGCTAAAGAAAATCCGATTTTTAACATTCTAGCAAAAGAAGATTTGATTGTAAAAAAAATTTGCTAAAGACAACCTATTGCCTTTAATTCACTTAATTAAGTTCTAATGTCTTCTAGTTATCCTCTAAATCTCACTTAACCATTTACTAATTAACATAATTTATAAATAAAAAAACAAATACCACCAGCCAGTCAGTCCCCCCTTCCCCCCCTATGGCTGGCCCCCCTCCCCCAACCGAGCTGCCGCCTTGAACCCCCGACGACCCACCTCCACCGCCAGTCGACCCTCATACCTTTCCCCTTACCCCCGATTTAACCTTCCCCCTCCCTAAATCTTAACATCGAGCATGTAATAGGTCTTTTCGGTCAGGTGCCTCACTCTTCTTCTCGCTCTTCCTCTTCTCTTCTCGACTCGCTCTCTCTCCCTCTTTCTTGTCGTCATCACCGACCTCTCTAAGGATCATCCGCCACTCAATGTTGATGCTCTCATCGCTGTCTTAATTAAGTTTCCGGTTGATTCTCTAACCGAAGAAGAAATCGTCGGCGTTAGGTGAATGGTCAAGGTTAAGGTTTTGGGAAGGGGAGGGTTGTAGCGGGGGTAAGGGAGGAAAGGAGGGAGGTCGACCGGCAGTAGATACCCCTCGCCGGTGGTAGGGGGGTTCAAAGCGGCGGCTTGGTTAAGGGGAGTGGGGTGTTGCTATAGGAGAGGGTGGTTGGCTGGTGGTGGGGGTGGTGGTCTTTGTTTCTATTTTTGTTTATAAATTAATTTAGTTATTAAATGGCTAAGGGAGAGTGAGAGGGTAACTAGAAGAAAATAAAGCTTAATTGATTGAATTAGAGGCACGAGGTTGTATTCACAAAAAAAATTTAACTTTGAGTTTTCTTTTGATAAAGCTGTTAAAGTGGTTTTTTTGCAAAATGATGCATTTAAACGATTTTTTTTTTTTTTTTTGGCAAATTTTCCTATATATTAATGAAAGATGACACTCCCTTCGTCTCCAAATGTTCTTCCATTTAAACTATGTACGTTTGCCACTTTAATAATATATTCATGGAGGCGAATTAAATAAGACCTTACATGACCATGTTATGCCTTATATATTAAAAGTAATTTAAAAGATTCTATCACCTTATGAATAGTGTCAAAATTACAAATGGGAAGAACAAAAAGGGACAGAGGGAGTATATATTATTATTATTTATTCATTTACTTATTAATAATATTGGCCAATATTAACCCTTCTTAATTAATTTTGATCAAACTTATAAATTTATGATGAGACGCTACATCACCCAGGCAAATAAATAGTATATTATTATTACACCATACTTTGGATTTGAATTAGAAAATATTAATTTAATTTTTTGATGATTTATTATTTATTTAATCACTAAATAAAAAAAAATTACCTTAATGGGCAATGCCTTACCGTTCGGTGTATGTAAGAACCTTCAAATTGTAACAATTACAATTACTAGTCTTGTTCTAATTCTAATTGCCAACCAACTAAAATCATAATTATAGAGTATCAAATCGGATGTTCGGATCGACTTAGGATTACTCTTTCCTTAACCCCACTAATATACGAAGTATAAATATAACCCTCTCCCTCCTCAAAAATAACCTTATATTCCCCGAAACCTTTGGGTTGAATTTATTTTCTCTCACCTCCCAAAAAATTATAAAAATAAAATCAACCCTTGGGCTAATACTGTGGGTGATCACTGTCTCTCCTTCAAACCCTTTTTTTTCTTGCAATAATTCTATTAAGTCGGTGTAATTTTTGCTGAATTTTTCTGGGTAGGTCTGATTCTTGCATAATTTTTCTGGGTTTTTGATTTTCAGAAGAATTATTTTGGTTGGTTTCTGGTGGGATGATGGAAAATAGTAACTATAATTATAATAATAATCGTACTTACTGGAAGAAGAAAACAAAGGCAGAGAATTGCAATGGCGGTTCAAGGTCGAGATCACAGAACAACAACAGGAAGCCTTCTTTTGGCAACGGTAATTTGTCAGACTTTCTATTTTTGATATTTTCTATTTTTATTGTCAGATAATCTGAAGTTTCTTATAATTAAATTACAATTTTTTGGGTGTTTGTGATTTAATTTTGAACTTTGCCCATATAAATTGAATGTAGGTTTCCTGATTTTCCATTTTTTTTTTTTTTTTGAGATTATCAATTAAGGTTTAGCTTATTTTGTAATTATCGTGATAAAATCCCGTCTACATTATTGCTCTTGCAACGCTACGCTCTATACTTAATAGACCAAAACAAACAATTCAAATAAATATCTACTGAATTTAGGAACTTTACAATTAGAGTAACATCAAATTAATTGACTTACTTTTATCTTAATTTTGTCTATATTTATATATATTTGTGTTAAATTAGGAAATGTTGTGTTGAGTGTCTGACATTGATATATGAGGAAGATTTTACCTGATTTATTTTCTACTTGTTTTTATTTATTTATATGAAAAAGCAAGGAATAAAGTGTTTGGAATCTTTTTGTACACTATTTTTGGTGTATATGTTGTATATTTCCTTACACACAACCTTTGTATGTTCTATAAAGGGGTGAAAGACTAAAAATACCTATGAAACCAATAAACTTTTGTGTTTGATGGAGAGAGCAACTTATGATATGGAATAAATGGCTTTGTAATCATATATCATCATTTTGGAAACCCTAGCCTAGTTGAGCAACGCTACATGAGAATGCTATGAAATTTGTCACATTGTAGGACGATTAAGACTGTTATCATGTAGGTATCTTTAGGAGGATGACCTTAAACGCAATAGAAACGCGCTAGTCCATTCCCTTTGAGTGATGATCATGATCATGGACCGTGTTTTTACATGACTTACTCAATGAGGTCCTAAATTTTAAGTCTTTGACGTTAAGCAAGTTATATAGATTAGATTGCAGTATGCTAACAAAGAGGGTAGTTAAAGCATGTCCTGTGCATTATAGATGCTCCAAATGAATTCGCATTATAGGTAATTGGTGTCCTATTTTAGATGTATGATGGGGCAGGACTTTCTCGTCTTGAGCTGCTTCTATTAATATTTATTTGCTTCATTAGTTGAAATTTGGAACTAGTTGATCAAATGTATTGTATTACTCTACGGTTTCTTTTTTCTTTGTATCTACTCCATAGAATAGTGCTCAACCTCCACTTTATTCTGTAGGTGGGCGGCAGCAGTCTACGCTTTCACTGGAGAAGAAATTCTGTGCAGTGGTAGGAAGAGTATCATGGAAAAAGATATTGCATACACAAAAATACATGTTCCAAGATGAAAAGATAATAAATTGGAAGGACTCTGCTGTAGAGGAGGCTTTCTGGAATGCTAAGAAGCGGTTTTGGGCAGAGGCGCTCGGCCATCCTTGTGACATAGAACTACCTGATCCTGACGTCTTCATTGACAACATTGACTGGGATTCCAATGTCGATCCCAGTCTTTTATTAGACTTGGAGAAGAGAGATTCAGATATCTCTTGTGAGGCGGATCAAAAGAACAGTGGTGTAGTTGTGGGGATTCCTGTGGTACCGGAGCAGTATGTTTTAAGCCCCATGGGATGGGGAGATGCTGAAGAGGAGGGTCCACAATTAAATAATCCTGAAAAGCATGACAGTGTGAATAATGCAGAGAAAGGTTGCTCAAATAAAGGTTGGGAAGATGATAATTATGGCCATTGGGGTGACAACATTGCGAACAACGCAGAGAAAGGTTGCTCAAATAATGGCTGGGAGGCTGATTTTGATAATTGGGGTGACAGAAATATGAACAATGCAGAGAAAGGTTGCGCAAATAATGGTTGGGAAGATAATTACTTTGACCATTGGGGTGACAAGGTTGTGAATAACGCAGAGAAAGGTTGCTCGAATTATGGCTGGGAGGCTGATTATGATCGTTGGGGTGACAGCAATGTGAACAATGCAGAGAAAGGTTGCTCGAATATTGGCTGGGATAATAATTTTGTTTACGTTGCTAATGATATGGTTCACTACAAAGAATATAATTGGGAAGGCTACGGGACCAATAAATGGTGGGATCATCGTAGCTACAAGAAGTCAGATTATGGGGGTCAGCATGGGTTCAACATCTCCCAGTATCAACATAATGGTAATGACCAGTCATTCTTCGGTGATTTCGGAAGCAACAGAAGAGGCAATTTTTCTAATATTGAACGCCCTCTGATAAAGTGGAAACCTGTTTCAAGGCAATGGTAGATTAATAGTATGATTGTGAGCAAATTTTGCAGGAGCTTAAAGCATATTAGCAGTAGTATTTTGTTGATACATAATCAAATTCTTTTGTTAATCTAGTATCATAAATTCATAATGCGGTTATGCGGTAGATCGATATGGTAATACTAAGGTTAGTATATACTTGTGCTATTTTGTACTGTAGGAGGTTATTTTGTAGCTGGATGGCATGTTTATGTGTATAACATGGGGGATATATGGAAGAGTTATAGAATGAGCTTGTTGTGTTAAGCGTTCTCAATCTTAATAATAATCTCTTGTTCTTGGAGATTGATCGCGATTTTCTTTTTCTAATGAACCGTACCGTTTGCTTAAGATATGTAGATCAACATTTGTTCTTGAAATTTCTCCTTTTGAAAATCACAAGTTTTATGTTGGTTCATGCTGCTTTTTATCAATGCAAATCAAATACAGTAGTTGTATTAAGCAACCAAGCACCAGCTTTATTTGTTAGGCTCTCTTTGTCAATCAAACTTCACAAAACATATGCCAAAGAATATCCCATTAGTCCCTCCCATACCCTGATATGCATTTACTATTTTATCCTTCTTGAACATGTAAAAGTGAATGAGAGCAAGTGTTAGTTTATCACACCTTCATAGATAAGTATTGTAAATTCCAATCAGAATGACATTTTTGTAATAAAATCAACATATGTGAGTCCCACACTTACTTAAAACTTGTTAATCTATTTACAAGATTGTTAATTGATTTAAATTCCAAGTTTATCAAGGTGATAACTTGGATTTTCTCGATGAATGAAGGATCATGCATACAAGATCATGTGCACGAGTATTGTTTATGGTTTTGGCATACAACATACGGGAAACTTAGCTATTTTGCTACCAAATAAGAGATTTTTTTAAGATAAATTTAAAGTAATACAGATAGGGTAAGATTGAATTTTAAAAGTCATGCAATGTGTTGGACTAAATCTTTTATCATGAGCCAAAACCACAGTTTTTGCAAGGTTGTTATGGCCAATTGTCTTGGGGTTGTTCATCCTAAGTTCCACATGGAAGAATTAAGGAAGAAAAGATTTCTTTATAAGTGAGTGACACTCCAAGTAGTATAAGAATTTTTGAAAAGATGCCAAAAATAGATCCGTGTAGATTAAGCCTAAAACAAATAATATCATATTAATGTACTGTGCATGCTGACTTGACAAGGTAGTACATAGATGACCCGGCCCCGGGCCCAACAAATTGGGTTACATTTAAGTCTTATAAACACTTGGAAGCAAAAATAGCAAACTTCCAAAGTTAACCAACAACCAAGCTACCCATTAACAAGTTATAATAACATAACAATGCAAGTTAACAACCATGAATTGTTATGGTAGTAAGATAACTACTCAAAAGCCTAAGAATGGAGGGGCAAAATGGGAAACAAAACAAAAAATTCTCTCTCCTCAAAATCGTCCTCCTTTTGCCATTAATTAGATTTGGTTCAGTGGTAGTGGCTAAGCCAAGGACGGCAAAAAATCTTCAGGTGCAGAAAGGCCTACCCTTCAAGATTGCACTCTTTGCTGACTTGCATTTTGGTGAAGACGCGTGGACTAAGTGGGGCCCTCTTCAAGATGTTCACTCTACCAAAGTTATGTCTTCTATCCTAGATCAAGATAAACCAGGTGATGATATGATCATTCCTTAAATTTTGTGGTATGATCATTCCTTAAATTTTGTGGTATATTAAGCTACAATAATCTTCCTATCTTCGTGTGTAATTTTACTATCATCTCACATTTCTTCCTATTTAACCCGTGGTGTACACGAGGATCATAGAGTGGATGGACGGTTTGTCCCTCCATCTCTTCCAGGTGGCCAGGTCCCAGGAGTGACCTGGGTTCGATCCTCATCCCCACCCTTCTTGTGATAGGAGGGGCATCCCGTATCTTACCGCGTAAAAACAAAAAAATTGTGGTGTACATGTTACATATAGTGAGAAATTTTATGTATGGTACTAAGATGGACAACCTAGTCGTATACAATGTTGTCCCGTGTAACCCGATCACTTTGTCTAGTGAATAATTGTCATATGTACTGTGTTTTTAACGTCAATATATTTTGATTTGATCATGTAATAATAAATTTTGATGATATAGAAGGGTACAAAGTATCATACATAAATTAGTGATGACCTTTTTTTAATAAACGGAGGTTTATGTGATTGTAATTTTTAAGTAAAGGCAGTTGTTCAATACTTTTTATACACCCTATTGTTGCCCCTCATGTGGCGCGATAAAGCAATAGAGGCTGTAGAGTCGGTGATTCTGTACAACTCTTAAGAGTCTATTTTTTACTATGGAAATATTATTGTCCAAACTAAATTGTTACATTATTAGTTCAAATTGCACTATCAACATAACTATAATGTGTGAACCCAGGGGTAGTTAAGAGCCGGGGGACAATATGTTGGTGGGCTTAGCTTGTAGGCCGGGCTAGCTATATGCGCCTAGTAAATAAAGGCCCTATATTTTGAATGTTTGATTTAAAAAAGGGGGTATACTTCCTAAACTTGTTAGACTAGGAATGTGCGGCAAATGGTTCATTTGGACCAACTTAGGTAAAAATTTTATTGATTGGGGTAGTAATCACTAATGAGCCTTTCATTTCGGTTTCACTTCAATTCGAGTTATTGTGCTGTGGATCACACCTTCACAGGATGACTTTGGAGACAATCCGGTTGAATTCAGGGTATAAGTAAACTTGCTTTAGGTTCTTTTTCTTTCACCAAAAAACAAGTAAACCTTTATTCAATCTCAAAGTTGAAAAACTGACTATGTTATGATATTTTGCTCTTCATCAGTTAGCCTCAGGAATCGTACCTGAGTTTGTTTGTGTCTTGTGTCCTTTCTGCTATTCTCAATCAATACCATTTAACTGTGTTAGTATAAGCATGATTGCAACAAGATCCTGAACTCATCATGAGCCAGTGCATATATATGTTACTCGAATTCCAGCACTTGTCGCGATCTTTTTATGGTCTTACATTAATAATCTACAGCTGTGGGTGCAGACTTTGTAATATATCTAGGAGATGTCATCACTGCTAATAATATTCCAATAGCAAATGCAAGTCTATATTGGGATCAGGCGCTCTCATCAGCTAAAAATAGGTGCATTCCTTGGGCTATTGTCTTCGGCAACCATGATGATGCTCAATTTACATGGCCACTGGAATGGTTTTCAGATAGCGGAATCCCCCCTCTGAAGTGCTCATCAGATATTTCATTATCTTCAGGTGACCGAATTTCCTATAAATTGAACTTACTTGAATTTCTGATTAAATGACTTCATTCTTTCACACAAGAAACCTATCTACTTATTTTTGTTACACCTTATCTTAATATGTTTTAGTTATAAATTGAACTTGAACTTGGGTAGCCCTGATCAGCTGAATATTTTTTTGGAAATTGATATTTTGCAAGGTTAAGAGCACAAAGCCTTAGTCCAGCCTTTCGATCTTTTTTCCTTTATGTATGTATGCCTATGCAAGAAGCATTGATTACGATTCATCCTGCAGGGGAGGATAATTGCGGCTTCATGGGCACAACGCGTTTGCAGTTGATAAATCATGACATTGGAAGCAAGACATTATCATTCTCTCAAAAGGGTCCTAAAAACCTATGGCCTAGTGTGTCCAACTACGTCCTCAAGATTTCATCGTCAGATGATTCAGAATCACCGGTAGCCTACCTGTACTTCCTAGATTCTGGTGGAGGGTCTTATCCGGAAGTCATATCATCTGCACAAGCAAAATGGTTTAACAGCACGTCTATGGAAATCAACCCTGACTCAAGGTACATAAAATTGTGCATGATATTGATTTGTTTCTTCAAGTTTTCCCGGACAGTAACTAATATGACAGATTAACTCTTTCAGAGTGCCTGAGATAATCTTTTGGCATATTCCTAGCAGAGCTTACAAAACTGTGGCACCTTCTGGTGAAATAGATAAACCTTGTGTAGGATCGATAAACAAAGAGACTGTTGCTCCTCAAGAAGCTGAATATGGGATCATGAATGCCTTAGAAGCTCGGTCTTCAGTTCAGGTATGCACATTCACAACTGCAACGTTAGTTATTCAAATTATAAACATTCTTTACAGCAAAAGTTCAGTCAGTCGTCAATCTTACTTGGTGTAAACATTCTGGTTGATTATAAAAAAAGTTTGTTGTTTAAATCTTTTGTTCTTCCATGATCATATCAGCACGTATATTAGGATTTATACAATAGTTACATAGTCTGCTTCATATTTATACTAGGCTGTGTTTGTGGGGCACAATCATGGACTAGACTGGTGCTGCCCTTGCAAAAAATTCTGGCTTTGCTTTGCGCGCCACACTGGTTATGGTGGTTATGGAAATTGGGCTAGAGGAGCTAGAATACTCGAGATCACTGAGCAGCCATTCTCTCTCAAGTCATGGATTACAATGGAGGACGGTTCTGTACATAGTCATGTTTCGTTGAAGTCTTGATGTCATCTACTTCCTCTGCTTCTTTCCACTAAAAAGAACTTCGAATAAGGCATTGGCAGCTTGTTCTGTACATAAACATTTTCCAAGGTATAATTTTCCATGTAAATTTACACAAATCTTCATTATTGTTCATGTAATTTATAATCACCTACCAAACGAGTCATATTACCTTGGTACAATACGCAACAGATAAATGACCTTGGAGAAGTATACTAGATCATTGTGATGGGAGAATTTGGTTGCAATAGGTTAGATTCCAATAGATTAATATAACTATCCAACTGTTAGAAATGTTCCAAGTAAATTTGTCCACTTTCCTAATGTGACAAACATTCTTCCCTTCACCCTTATGCTATTCGGATATAAGATTGCTAATTCTTGACATGACACAGAAGCACTTTCTCAGGATATTGTTGATCAAAATGCACTCTGTAATAAGTATTTAACTTACTACGGAGTAATTTGCAAGGTTGGTAACATACACCAAATTTCATGGCCTTGGTATTAGTTTCAAATCCTCATAACACGATACAACAAGCTAAGGGCCAAGGTGAGGAATCGAGAAAGGGAAATTAATGATAGAGTTGGGCCTATTGGTTGGGCTGATTCACAGAAGAGGATAATGTAAAAAGTCAGAATGATGCATCTATTGAGAAATAGAGACTTACTTTTTAACAAATACTAGTATATAAACTTGTAAGTTTAACATGTCATATTGATTAGGCATTTTTGTTAATTTAATTACAATTTTATCACTTGATAAACAAAGAGATAAATTGGAGCTTCCTCAACAAAAAGCAGGGAAAAATGAATCATTTTCAACTCGAAAATGAAATTACTAGTATAAAATACCTTTTTTTTTTTTGGAAAGTATTAAATATCTTAATAATGGTAAGATGCATCATTGGATTCACTTACACAAATTCACAAAAGTATCAATGAGAGTATGAGACTTTAAAAAGAAATAAGGGAACTCTTAAATCAAATATGTTGTCTTTCTAGTTTCTACCACAAGATCATACTTACATACATATAGAACATGAAGAAAATGTCTATAACTAGGGTGAACTGAAAAAGAGAAAGCATAATTTATAAGTATATAATTAAAAAAAAAAAAAAATTAACTAGAAACATGAATATAATCTAATTTAGAGGTGTGGAAATCTTCTTTCGGCTCTAAGTCATTAGATCCACCCTGGCCCTGTAAGATGAAGTTGAACAGAAAATCCAATTATTTTTTTGAGGGTGTACATTCTTCCACATACTTTCATCTGGGACCAAGATTTAATGCAATAACTATATCATATGTTAGGATATATTATATAATTACTACAAATTAAAGAGTTACTTTTTACACTTTGATTTATTTTTTGCATGAATAACAAACAATGCTTAATGATGAGGATATGTGTGTAATTATGAAGATTAATGAGTTTAAATGTTTAATTAATTTCTGATTGCATGCATCTCTTGATAAATCTTTTTGCTTTAGATGATGAGCTCCAAATGATGACACTGGTATTCATCTAGCTATGCTATAGCTACTTCATTTCTTGAAACTAAAGGTACCTACCTGACCTTTATGTGAACTGTTTATTTGATTCAATTTGGAATGATTATATTCTTCTTTCCAAAATTTAAAATAACAAATAAATATATAATGGTACTTCCTCGGTTCTTGTTCTTTTTATGTTGCTGTTTTAATTGTGTGCGTTTATCAATTTCAGCTTGAACTTGAAAATCATGAACAGAACAACCAAATATAATTTCTAAACCCCATGCTACTTGGTTGGTATTCATCAAACTCGGAAATCAGTATGGTTAAAGTCAAAATACCTTAGATTATAATTAAACTCAAATTCAAATAATAAACACAACCCAACAAAACTAGATATAATTTCTAAACAATTTAAGTTCATCTCGTCTTTTGACCCGATTTGATTCAAATATAATCAAAACGGTCCATTTTAATTTCTCCCTTTACCTAGGATAGACAAAATACTTTTCAATGATAAGAATCTTCAATTCATAACCAGAATTCATCAATTTAATATTATTCATCAATCAACTAGAGTAACTTTTTATGGAAAGAAAACCAATTGGGACTTCCTATATATAGTAACTCCAACCTAGCTATAACCATCCTTTCAAATGAATTCAATAATGTTCCAAAAATTTTCTTTTGTCATTATACTTTTATATAAATTTGATCCATTTACATCAACTTGTACCACATGATAGAAACTAAGGAGTAAGGACTAGTCATACTTTGAAGAAAAAGAAAAAAAACATTACTTTATTGCAAAGGACTTTTGGGGATAAGAAAAAATTGGTACAGCTCAAAAGATATCCATAGACCATAATCTATAGATGGATATCACATCATTTAAGCAAATATTAAATTGACTATAATTAATTAAATTTAATAAATTAAAATCAATGAAATTCAACTAAAATTAAATTATTAATTCACCTACAAAATTCAAAATCTTCTGACTTTTTAGTTAAATTATAGCAACAATTTATGATGTTACAACTCAAGTAGTCAAGTGCCAATTTTATAATTGTCATAATCACTAATTTTAAATTATGATGTGTGAGATTAGAGCATGTTCTTGCAATAACAAGATGTGGGGTCTAAATATAAGGGTGGATAGTCTTTCACGTGTCTTGATTTTCTTAAAACAGTAATTATAAGTCTCTTTCAAGTACTATACCCCACTTTTTTGGAAGGCCTTAGCTTGATCATTATTGGAAGTTATTAAGCTACTTAATTAGTTCTCATAATTAACTTTCAAAGTTCATCATTATATCATCAAGTTTCTATTGAGTTGGAAGCTTGAAGTTGGCCATGAATTTTATGTAACTAAAGATATAATAATAGTGTAACCCTAAGGTTATTTATGTAATTGTGTAACAATACTGTTTATTTTTATATATGAGTGTTAGGGCTCCCTAATGGGATGAGCCATCGTTTATTCTTCACATATAATAATAAAGAAAGTGATATTTTCCTCCTTCTAAAATAAAGTAAAATTATGTATACTGGATCAATGGTTATATGTATTTCTGAGAGAGTAAGAGCACTAATCAAAACATCATTATTTGAAGTGCAAATATGTATGTACGCTCTATAAGTCGAATATATAACTCATATTGCATCGAAATGCATACTAATAAATATGTAAATCCAAATTCATGATATCACGAAACTAACCTACTGAGTTTAATAAGGTGTCAAGTTCGAGGCTTATAACTTACTGTACTTGTTTTTTAGAGTGGAGATTTTCTTACCTTCTTTGATCCCCGAATCTCAACCAATAACATGTGTAGCTACTTCGGAGTACTACGTAATGGATGCCATACTCGTAAGAGATGGGAGGACATGGGGTTAAGCCATTTATTTTGGATGTACAAAGAATGAGGGCCTATTCCGATTTACCGAACTGAACTGATTGAGACTAAACTGAATTGAATAGAGCTGAAATGAATTGTTTATGAGAGATAGAAATTAAGAACTAAACTAAACTGAATGGAGCTAAACTGAACTAAACTAAACTTAGTTGAACAGAACAGACCCTAAATATATAAATAGCATTCATCCTGCAAATGGATTTTGGCAGCAATCAAATTCTTCACTGAATCAAATGTTAGTCAAATTAAGGTAGGAAGTTACATCACTATAATAATGGATTTTTGGCTGAATGTTTGTTTTTCAGGCTTAAAGACATTACATCACTTTGCCCTAAGCTTCCCTACACCCACATGCATTTTTTTTTAGCTTCATCTTTACATCTGACACCACTACTTTCTTAATTATTGGAAAATAAAATTAAAGGTTTTTTTTTTTTTTTTTTTTTTTTTAATTATAAAATTTATTATTTTTTCCCTTTAAGTCAATTATTAAAGTGATTGGTGTGTCCTGATTTTGAGAAAGCCATATTAATTTCTGTAACAAACATTCTATTTGTCAATATTATATTCTCAATCTGATCCTATAATAATTTTCATCTATTTTTTGAGGAATAATAATCATCATATTTTAACTTATAGTATATAGGTTTAATTTGTTGATTTTAATAATTAATATGTTTAAAATATAAGAATTTATGGAGATCCAAAAGATTTTTATAGAGTAGGATGTCCGACAATAACTTTTGGTGTAAATTTTAGTATATGTAGAATAAGTTAAACATTATATGAATTCTGAATATTATTAGAGTCCGGGGAAAATAGCGTGAGCAATATGAGCATACCTAGTATCTTTTAGAGCAAAGTCTTGCATACTCGCATAGTACATGTACTTCATATCCAGCATAAACTACCGTAACAACGTTTAGGATAATAATTTGTATCAAAAACTTCAAAACTTACCTTAAACAACTAATTTGACAGCTAACTTCTAACATTAACAAACAAAACAACGATTAAATGTGTCCCCCTATTTTGCAACTTATTGATACAAATATATCCCCTAGGTAAACTATTCCTTTCATCATTGGGTGTAAAATGAAAGGGTAATGTCAATACATGTAATACTAGATCAAATGATCATAAAGCATCTTATTTCCTAATATAAGAAGTATAAATTTTATGGATTATATATATTTAACTTAACTTTTAATCAGTTTCACCTTTATAATAACTAGATACAAACTCCAACCAACTTAACACCAAGAAAGTAGAGTAATAATATTCAAAGAACTATTTCTGCTCTCTTTCCAAAATCAACAAGTTTTGCATTTTTAGTTGTGTAAACAATTTTTCATAAGAAAAATACTTTTTTTATTTAATTTCTCAAAAAGTGATCATCAAAAGGACACATTGGCAGCAATGAATAACTCCTATGATAGACTTGGGAAAGTACAGTGTGGTCCGCCGTAGGTAATAGACTATTTTACAAAACAAAAAAAAAAAAAGTTGGAACTAGTCTTCTCTTAAGCAGTTATAAGTAGGAAAGAGAGAGAATGAAATATGACATCTCTTCTTTTCTTTTGTCACACCAAACATCAAAGGGTAGATACATGTTCTTCCACTTCAATTCTTTTATTTATTCACTCTAATTTTTGTGCCTCTTTTTTTGGCATAATTTTCAACCCAACAACAGAATTTTGAGGGTCGGTCCAATATCATAGCTTATAATAATACAAGTATGCTATATTTTCATTACTTTAACTAGTAGATTTTCAAGTCGTTTTGTTTTGAGAGTTTAAGTGACGCTATTCATACTGGTGTTGACGGGTTTCATCTATCACTAGTCTTATGTGTTGCTATTCGACCCCGACTTACTCCTATTACTTTATCAACTAAGGTATGTTACACTAAAATTATTACTCTTTGATGGAGTTTTGCAATCTTAAAGTCTTCATGTGAAGTTTCTTAGTGTCTTCATCTTTTTCCTTTTTTAGTGGAATTTGGATAAAATTGCTAAAGTGCCTTTTTAAGCATTTTAGTACCCTTCTACAGAAATACAATTATTAAGTCTATATTAATTTTATATACTTTTTTTTTTTTAATGTAAATGCTTTAATTAATTACAAATGGGTATTGATATTTCTCCTTAATTTTTCAGGAAATTAATTGTTGTGATTAATTGGTCCATAATCTTTATGGCTAAGAAGAATTGGTGGTTTAATCTTCTCAAGAATCTAATAAGTTGTGAATCCAAACCAAAAGCAAAAAAGGTCACAATTTTTTTTTTCTTTTGAATTTTCCTCTATTTCAATTACCCATTATTTGATCACTAAATTTAATTAGTTTATGTAATGATTAAATTAAATTGCTGAACTTTTGCAGGGTAAACAAAAGCGTTGGGGTTGGATTTTTGATAGGTTAAGGTTCAAACAACTCCCTGCAACATCAACAACATTACAAGAAAAGTCACTAAGTGAAGCCAGAGATGAGCAGAGGAAGATTGCAATGAATGTTGCTCGGGCCACTGCCGCGGCTGCTGAGGCTGCAGTAGCTGCAGCTCAAGCAGCTGCGGAGGTAGTCAGGCTCACGAGTGTGTCCCGACATTCGTCGTTACGACAACATGAAAGAGAGGTTCAGTACTTGGCTGCTATCAAGATTCAGAGTTCTTTCAGGGGATACCTTGTAAGACCTCTATAGACCACGTTAACATTCCTGGCATCTTTATTACCCTCCTAAGGTCTCATTTTATTCGAGTTATAAAATAAGTTTTAATCAGTAAAAAAAAAAAAAAAAAAACATAGATTCATAGTTAGTTTTGTTTAGTATAAAATCTGTTGTAAGTGAACATAGTCGAACTGCCAATCTACAGTGCAATATTTAATATAGAATCATGATTTATGATTGAATATTTGACTTTTTTTTTAATGCTAAAGTATATATATTTTTCCCTCCCTTATTTTATTTGAAATGGCTAATTTGAGCTTGATTTGGGTAAACTTTCAGGCAAGGAAGGCACTGAGAGCACTAAAAGGAGTGGTAAGAATACAAGCAATAGCACGAGGACGAGCTGTGAGACGTCGAGTGAGCACAAAACTTCAGCATTTGAAGTGTGTGAGTCCCACAAAGGTAGTCCATACAATAAGAGTTCCTAGTGTAATTGATCAATCTCCTAGCACAAAGAACATAGTAGGAGAAAAATCCAAGGTAGGGAAACTTTTGCTGTTAAAATCTGTTTTAGCCTAACATTTTCTTTGCTAAAAATTCTTTTTCATGTTGAGCAGCTTCAATGCGAGAACCAGAGGCAATGGACTGACAGCTTGTTTTCGAAGGAGGAGATCGAATCCATATACTTGCACAAGCAAGAAGCCGTCTTTAGAAGAGAGCGAATGAAGCAATATTCATTCTCTCATCGGGTAACTACATTCTTACTTTTCCTATAACTCTTAACAACCCGTTTGGTAGGCAATAATAAATAATGAATTTTCATTTGTTCACATACAAATTCGCATAGTACGCCAACCAAATGGACCATAGATGTTTATGAAGGAATGGAATGTGAAAAGTGTATAAAATTCCAAGGACATTTTACAGGAGAGGAAATGTTCTCAAATACTTGAAGAAACACTGCCACTCCGAAACAATGAAGGAAAAACATGTCTAAGAAAACAATGGACCGAGGAAGAAATCCGTGACAAGGGATATTCAAAAGGCGCAATCTTAGAGTTACATCCGAATACAAGGAGCTGGGACTTAGGAACAAACTTGAGGATCAAATCAAGGGCTACAAATTTACCAAAACAGGATTTTACAGAGGAAGTGAGCTCCCCATATTCGCATCCTAGAAGATCATTTTCTCACACGAGGCTAAAACAAGGCATCGACGACTTCCAGCTATCCAACTCTACTATGTTTCCTACTTACATGGCTGTGACAGAATCAGCCAAGGCAAAGATGAGATCATTGAGTACACCGCGACAAAGGATAGGGTACCTCGATACATGTTTCGAGCAATATGGATCGCCGTGTAAGAGTAGGCTACATTCTTCTTGGTCTTATTACAATGGTGAGTCCAGTGCAATTGGAAGGACAAATTGTTCCTAGTCAATTATCTCAAAACATGGGAGTTCTTCACCAATAAGTTTGGAAATTGATGAATTTCTCCTTTTTATTTATTTATTGGGCTCATTTTGTCATAAAAATTTTGGTTTGTGATTGTTTTTTCCTGGGATTTGATGAAACAAAAGAGTGAAAATTTTATATTGACCAACACATAGATAGTTAATACTGTAAAATTGAGTGTCAAAGAGTTGTGGACTAGGTTGATTTGAGGGTGGTATAGAATATCTTGGTGTTAATACATTATTTTATTTTTTGTAACTTTTTTTTTTCGATTTTGATTTATTGATTGGGGGTGGCTTCTGCAATGGTGTACATCTTCTTCTTCTTTGATGAAATAATCCAATAATACCAATGTACATTTTGTTTGGCAGAAGGTTAATTGTGTTGTTTTTACAAGTTCCTGTGCTACTGAAGGGCTGAAGACATTGGCTTCTCCTACGAACTGAATCAATTATGACTAGTAAATAGACTTGACAAAATTGACTCGTTTGATTGCTCAATCTAAATTACTAATTGTGTCCAAAATTACATGGTTTGAAAGTTGACCTGAACCTGTCCGGCCCAAAAGTTAATGTGAGTTATGTGACCCAATATTAGGCTTTGTTCTCTTCACCTTATTACTTTTAGCTTGACCTGAAATTGATTTAAACAACGTGATTCACACCTAATGGTATAAATTTGTACTTCATATCTATTCCAATGGGGATACAAAATAAACAGATCAGTACATACTCTGTAAATAAAATCAATTAAACAGCAAACTATGTAAGCACATAATTTATTAACATGTACAACCATGGAATGGAAACCTTAACTAAGCTATTTCAATGGTCCAGAAAACTCGAACTTAAATTCTTTGTTAGGAGTAAATAAGCCCCAATGTTTCTCAACTTCAGGAACTCCCTGAATATCCTCATCAAATACAGAATACAAGTAAGTCTCAATATGCTTTTTAGGCTTCATCAGTGTACCTTTCTTTATTTGCTTACACAGCTTACTGATGTACGTCTTCTGATTCTCAACACTCGCAGCAACACCACCAGCTGAGGGCCAGCCAGTCTCTCCCACAACGACGTTAATTGAGTCATAACCCATCTTCTTTAAGGCTGAGTACATGGAATCCACCAAGTCCACGAACAAGTTTCCACCAGGGGCATTGAAAAGGGCATAGTCAAGTGTTGACCCCGTTGGATTAAGAATATGGGCATAGTAAGGGTATATATTGACCATAACAGGAGCATGATTTTCCAACAGAAATTTCAGGATGGGATCCAGGAACAAGAGAGCCTCGGCCACGAAGGAGACGTTTGATGGACGATCAGTAAATGGATTTTTAAGGACTAAAGTATCAAAGGCGGTCGTTACCTTGATATACCTTAATCCCTGCTTAGCCAGTGCATTTTGGATGTTTTGCATGGCGTTTAGGAGGACGAAAGACAAAGGGTTATTCATATTGTTAGTGCTTATCTCATTACCAACAACGAGGTACTTGAATTTAACAGCAGGAGAGTAGGCCTTGACATTAGTTTGCACCCACGATTCAGCTACAGCAGGATCATTGGCAAGGGGTAAGAGTACTGAGTTTGGCACACCAAGCAAAACTTTAATATCTGTACTCTTCAGGGCTGTTAAGGTCTCCTTATTTGGTTCATACAGTCGAATTCGTTTTATGTTATGTCTTTCCAGAAGAGCTATAGCTTCTTCTGGGGGTGTTTCATTCTTTCCTGGTGTTTTGTAACAAACTCCAACTTGAGCCTCTGCATGAAGGAAAAAAAAAATATACAGAAATAATTAACAAAATCATACAGAACTAGAAGTTGCTTTCATTTTGCTTCCAAATTTCAGGTTGGATCATTCCAATTTAAGTCTTATGACATAAATATATGCTTCATGTCATAAAATTGTGTTCAATTCCAAAATTATCTAGGCATTCACCATTGTTGCTATAATGTTTGAAAGACTAACTTTTGATCATGATGATCATCAACGACGATGATGAAACTGACCTGATTGCTGCAAGTTAAAAGCTAAGAGAAGTCCAATGACGAGCAATATCATGGTTGATGGACTAGCCGAGGAATCCTCAGCTCCTCCCTGTGTTCGAGTTCCAAGGAGCACCCCTATCTTTCAACAGGATTCGAGGGTACAGCTCGAATTCCTGAGGAGGGGAAATATTTTTTGCATGACCCATATAAAACAGGACTTAAAACTCCCCTCATATACCAACACAAAGGGGTAGCTACATTATTACCGTGTCATCCATAATTACACAGCTAAAATCCACCTATTACAGAGTAATACTATTTTTAGCTTCCAAAAGATTTAGTTATAGTATCACAGAATGCAACAGCAAGACAGTTAAGATCTCCCAGAAATAACAGCAAAACATAGAAGATGCCAATATTAGAAGGGGCAGGGAGGAGAAAATTGTAGGAACATATTAGATGAGATAGCGGAATTTCAGGAACACTTTCTAAACATCTAAAACAGGATCTCATGCGTATAAATAATACGAATCACATAAAGTAGTATGATATACCTTTGATGCGTGTACTCCTCGTTAGCCTTAGATTGTCCTCCTTCGGAGATCCAGAATCTCAATTGTAATTCCTCTACTTGGTCCACAAAACCCGAGATGAATCCCACGTATGCTAGTACGGAAGAAGGAGGAAGAAAACTTTTCTCTCTTCTCACTTTTTAGGGATGTAGTTATTATGAGAAGTGACATATAATTTCTATTCTCTGTAATAGTATATATAATGACTCCTCAAAATAACCGCCCACTTAACCTTTATTGGCTTTGTGTGCATTTTCCATCTCGTGCTTTTTATGTGTGACTTTATAGGATCCGATTACATTTAGCAGCAAACCCATTAAATAATAGGTCTGCAAATCGTAGTTGGTTTATAGCAAAACATTACGATTCCTAAAATAACCGAATTAATAATCTCCTTAATTAATCCTATATTATATTAAGTAATTGTTGTACTTGGTCGAGTAATTGTTGTACTTGATCGAGGACACTCCTTAAAAAATATAGGGAAGTACCATTTATGCAAATCCCAATCACCATAATCATTTTAACATACCACCACAATCATGCAAATTCTGAATACAATATCCAAAAATCTTTATATGGTGCTCCAAATGAATATAATTATACGAAGCATAAGGTTGTCGGAACACATATCTTCACCGTGTTTATTTTCTCCTTAATTCATTTTGAAAAGTAGCGTATAATTCTTAGTAAGAAACATATTCATTTAGGGCACTATGGGTATGATACACAATCTACACATGGATTTAAGACACAATTTGGGCGTGGAAACTCACACCCAAAGAAAATTTGATAACGTACATAATAAATGACAAACTTATGATAAATTTCTCATGAAAGCACATATTTATATACCTCAATAAACTAATTAATGTAGATACTATGGCACAACCAAAAAAATGAAAGGACATAACTCATAAGACAGAATGAAGTACGATCCTGCAAATTTTCGCTACAGGAAATAGGATCTAGTATTTTCAAAGAGCTACAAAGGCTTGTAAGGAACAGAGTTGGTTATATTACACAAGCAATAAAGTTAGCAATCCTAATCTAGTACTAGTATTTAAATAAAAATGCACAGCGCTGAAGAGTGATGCCACTGTATCGTTTCAAATAAAGGGGAATACCAGGGAGGAAGGTTCACTAAAATAAAAAAAAACAGAACAAGAACTCGACATGGCAGAAGGTTCTGCAGGAACACTTAAATTTAATGGACCCCTTTGTTCCATGAAAGAATCAGCTTCATTACACAGAGAGCAGGATCAGACTTAAATTCTCCTGAAACCACAGGTCTGATTTTCTAACCCCTAGATAGAGAGCATCCGAATCCGTTTAAAACCTGCCCCAAGGAGACAAATAGTAATACATAAAGCTTCACACGGATCCTCTAGCAATGTTACCACAGTATAGCAGTGACTTCACAGTAATAATCAAGTGCAGCAAAGATTATCAAACCAATGATACAAGGCAATCAGGAATTCCTGTCAAATAACTGACGTCTCAAGTCCATGACCACTTTCTCCAAAACTATCTCATTTTCTGCCAAATATCTTTCAGCAGCATGCTCACTGCTAACAGATTCCCCCTCAATCAAATAACTATCACCTTGCTTTATAATCAGACCATGCTCAATAGCCAATTCTAAGACCTCAGGTTCAAAGCGTAATCCTCTTCCAAAGTCAATTCCCAATTTAGTGCTCTTCATTCCTGGTGCTAATTTATTTTTCATCACTTGAACACATATCTTGATGCCAGTCACCTTAAGCACATATACAATAAACAATTCAGCGACAGGAGAGTTTTCAAACAAAATGGACTAAAACACAAATATTATATCAAGATGTTCCATATTGACATGAGAGAATAAATACCCATGTCTCGCATCAAGACATGAGATGAGAATTATAGATATTCCATAATTAGTAAAAAAGACAAGTTTTCGTGTACAATTTACTTGTAATGCCATCTCAAAGTCAACTTTTAACACTGGAAACAAAAATGACATATCTGGCTTCTAGAGTCGCTTGCTTTCTTTACTCTATAAGCATGACTGAGTAATTTCATTGTTGACTAATGTCAAGATCAAAGGAAAAAACAACCAACCACAAGTTACACTAAAAGACAGTGGACGAATTTTAATGCAGGGAGAGGAACCCCTAAGAGCCTCTTAAACTCAGTCAGATAATAATAGGAAGATCAGTTGTTAATGTGATCAGTTGCAGCCCTGTTAAGAAGAGAAAATATCAACTGCATAATACCTAAATTGAAAATAACTGAAGCAACTGCTGCAACACTGTCGGATATAAGCTATAACCATTCACCAATCAATATTTGCACAACTCACTGGATTTGAACACATAAGATTGATTCAAGAAATTCTTTAGATAGCGTTGAGCACAATTTCAAAACAATATATGAACTTGTTCATTGTTTTAATCAACTGACCTCATCATTCAGCTTTAACAGTCCAGTTCTTGAAATTCTCAATCGTGCTGCAGCGTAGAATCCCAGGGCATTCCCACCACAAGTTACCTCATCCCTCATACCAGGACCCTGATTGGATCTTGGACTGTATCTTACCTAAACCAATGAAATTTCATCAAGAAATAAAGGATATTCTCGTTAGAAAGAAGAATATACAAGTAACAATAAGAATAAAAAATATGTAAAAATACCACCTAAGCCTCAAATGAATAGCACAATTGCCTATTTTAAAAATCCAAAAAGCATCCTCTTATGGTCTTCTCTCTAGTCAATTTCACAAAATATTTTTCCCTGGCCTTTTTTACCCACTTTTCTTTTCCACAAGATGCTGGGATAAATAAAAAATACCCACCTTTTTTTTTTGGGGTTTATCCCAGCACTAACATTTACTTGATACAATCTCTCTCTGCCTGCTTCCAAATTATTTAGCAAATTTTCTTAATCTCTGTGCCAAAATGAAGTGCACAATTTGTTTACGGACGGAATTAATCCAACCTGATTAAGAAATATGATGAGTGTTTTTGATCGACATAATGAGTAATGAATCCTTTTGAGTGCCTTGGTCATTATTTTTGAAAGGGCATCAGGTTCACCAGTTCCAATTTCACCATCAAGCTCACACTGTGGAACAAGAGCTGCTACCTGCATAATCCTAAGATCAGATACAAGCACCACATTCAGTAAAATAAAAAAAAGTGGCCTCTTTTCGTGAAACGAAGAGTTTGGGGACAAAATATACAGATAAAAAATCAGGATAAATAATGTTTATATAGGATTACAAGTTTACAACCGAAGAGCAAAGCAACACATGTTGATAATAAACAATAAACAATATAAGAAAACATAAAAGAAGGTTATCACTTACACTATCAACCACAATCACATCTAATGACCCACTTTGGGTCAATTTATCAACTACACTAAGCATGTTCTCCGCTGAATCTGGACATGATATAAGCAGATTCTTTGTATCAACACCAATGGCTTCAGCAAGCATGGGATCCATAGCATTTTCAGCATCAAGATATGCACAAAAACCTGCAAGGGAATACATTTTAAGGATGTTATCCATTGGACTCCAGATAAACAGAGATGAATCACCAAGCTCACAGGACATATAGCGCGTATAAATCAAGAAACACAGCAGAGAAAATTTGGTAGATAATCATATCAGAAGAGTATTCAACTACCACAAGAAACTGCCCCATAAGACTATCACCAGGTTATCCACCCCTATTTTTCCCCTAATACTTGTCAAATTGTGCTAGAAAAGAAACATGAGATGGTAAATTATAAACGTGAAACCGTTTTCTACCATCAAATAAGCCTACCCTTCTCTTATATTTTGTAAGCCAGGGTCATAGTTTCCCTAGGGAGTGGGAAATTTTATTCTAAAAAAAAATTGCTTACAACATCATAAGTATTGGCTAGACCCATGGCTCACAAAGTCCATCTGGAATTGGTCATCCACTTCCACCATCAATTTGTTTGCAGTTTACACAGCTCAACAAAGAAAGCTGTTGGGCACATAACTCATGGTATAATGTGGTCTGGCCTCCATAAGGCAGAAATTAATGTATATATCTCTGAGCTGATATCACAATAAAACCTCCACAGTTAAGAATTATTGCTCAATAAACTAGCCCCAGAAATTGAGAAATATTTATCATACATATTCATAACTGAATCTCATGAAAGCCATGAAGTCAACAAGACAATCACAATTTTAAAGGCTTATAAGGCCATAGAAGCTCAGCTGATACCCACCTAAATAAAAACCAAGAACTAGAATAAGTAACATTGGAAAAATCACTTGACAAATTTTTTCCCCAGCTAAACACAGCATTGAAAAAGGATATAAGCTAATGTTTATCATCTGTTGGAGCTAAACATAAGAAAATGTGAATCCAATGTTTATCATCTGTTGGAGCTAAACACAGCATTGCAAAGGGATATAAGCTAATGCAACAATGATGAAGCTGCAGAAGACCTGTGGCAAACTGGCAATCCACTTTTAACAAAATGGTCATCACGACAAATGTTTAGCTCCAGACGAGTCCAAAATCAAATGCATCAAGTACCACTAAACTGTCGTGTTTTTTTTAGGTCATCATGTAATGAGTCAATTAGTTTCCTTTTCAGATCAAGTTTATCACGAACAAACCTTGTTGCAATTGTAGGGCAAAGTATAAAGAGCATTTTTGCAATTGTATTAGGATGCATAAATTCCCTCAACCCCCCCCCCCCCCAAACAACAATTACCCAATCCGAAGAGAGAGACTCATTAGAACAAGGCTAATGGTGTCACAGGGTGAATCTAGTTATCGTACCTGTTACTAAACAAAGAAATTAAAACTAGCATCTCAAAGTATGATAATTTCTAAAACTGTAGACAATAAAAAAAAAATAATAAATAAATAAAAAAAAAAAAGGAGAAAAAAGTACACAACTAACCCCCTCTACCTCACCCTCAACACAAAAACAAAGAAAGAAATAAGCGCTGAAACAAAGTGCCGATAGGAAAGCTCTAAAGAGCATTTTAGGAGCCTAAATAACATCTCTGTTATTCAATTTGAAAGAAACTTGCTTTCTGGGATCTCATAGGGCGTGTGAAATAGCAATATCGCCACTATGTTGTACAGAGACTAGTACTAAAAGAGCACTGGCTTGCTCCACACAAAGTCCAATAGGGTGGAGTTATTAGAGAGGGGGCACTATAGACATGATGGAAATTTTCATAATTCATAATGAAACAAGCTGGCAGCTTTGGTATAGGCATATTACAACAGACCATTTCAGATGGATTTGCAAATTATTATATTCTTGTCTCATTCTACAAAGATTGAGGTACACTTGCATGTTGATCCATGTCAGAGCTAGGAATGGGAAAAGAAATCCAATTTGGTCAATCCGATGCAAAATTTAGGATACCCAATCTGGCTTTTTATGTATCAGATATTTCAGATATGAAATCCAAAAAATTTGGATTGCATTTTATATTTGTATATCAAAAATATCCTATTTTTAAATTTTCTAAGACAAAATAAAATTTTATTAAAAGTAAAATATTAAACAATCACCTTTAAAAATTTTAAATATCTGAAATATCCGAAAAAATAAGATATCTGATCCGAAAAAACAGATGTCTGATTTGGTCTTATAATGTTTGGATAATTTGGATAGGATATCAAATTTTTTCAGACCAGATTGGATATTTGATTTGGCAACACCCCTGCTCAGATTTCAAAACACCAAAACAGGGTAAACATGTCATGTCAAACTAGACTGACAGTTGCACAAATCTCACTAATTAAAAAGGTGAGCAGGCGTGCTGTTATTGTGAAATATGGATGTGAAATAACAGCCATAAAATGACTTATTACCAACAAGAAAAAAAATGATGGAAGAATGAGAGACAGATCATACCTCCAAGCTTTTGGGCTTCTTTAATCACATGAAGGGCAAGTGTTGTTTTTCCAGAGGCTTCCTTTCCAAAAATCTCGACAATTCTCCCCTATTCAACAAATAAACTCTCTTAAGGAAGACGAGGATCATTTTTAGTGGGAAAAAATATAACACTTCCATATCCTTGAAAGAGGGGAAAAAACATTTCTCATTCAGTAAAAAGTTCATGAACCTAGTAATGTCTTCATGGTTAAAAAGTTCGTAAATGCAAAGGAGGTCAAACCTTTGTAGTTTGTCAAATTGAAAATTTTAATTAAACCATAACATATCAACAAGAAAGTGGTTATCAACTTGACATAGGTGTGCTGATCATATTAAGCGATATATAAGATTGTAAGAAAACCAAAAACATGTGAAAGAATCAATGCAGTTGGGAGTTTATTCTCGATAAGATAATACTCCCTTTATTTCAAAATAATGACACACTTTCCTCTTTTGGCCATTTAAGAATAATATGCATGGTACCATAATTGGAAAGGAAACACAATTATTATATTGTACCCACCAACTTCTCCTACTCTCGTGTAACCCTTTTGATTACAAATTAACAAAACAATGTAAAATAAATCCACTAACTTTACATTAAACAACTCATTTATGATCCACACCCATTATTTTCTTAACTGTGTGCCCAAGGGAGCGTTTCAATTCTCCAAAAGGGCGGGAGTAATGAATTCAATTAATTTTGATCATATCAAAATTTGAGCACGTTTAGTTGATATCGGAACAATTAGGTTTGGCTCAAAAACATGTTATTTTGTTTCTGGTGCAATTCAGGTTTGATTAGATAGGGAATGGGCATGGCATTTTGGCCTAATCTAGGTCCAATCCAATCTTTCAACCTAGATCCTATCCATTCACACAAATCTCCAAACCTTAAAATAAATTGAGTCATAAAACCAAAGTATGCTAGAAGAGTGTTATATCCACTTAAGTTCAATACCTTTGGTAAACCTCCTATCCCAAGAGCCAGGTCAAGCTTTAAGGACCCTGTTGATATCACTGAAGCGCAACGGGGAATAAAGAAATTTGGCAAAGACAACCTGCACTCTTTCCCAAATTCACTTGCAAGTTGCGTTAGAGCACCATGCAATGCAGTGTGTTTCTCCTTGGCAGCTCCATCATCAACAAGTTCATCAAATTCGATTTCCGATGTATCATCTGCAAACAAGAACTTTTGATGTTAATATTTCACAAGGGATTTACATATTTTACATCCTCCATTCAGAAGCTTGCTACAATTACTTCTAAAGGAAACACTAAATAGAGCAAATCACAAGGCAAAGGAGTTTTTGTAGTAGTGGACTTTTTTATTTGTGTGTTATAGCTGAGGAAAATCACATTTGAAATAAAAAAAATAAGCAAATAAGTAAAACTTGAAATTGCTGCTTATGAGGGAAAGAAAGACAAAAGCTGTTAAACATAAATCAACAAGTTAAGATCTGGCAATGCAAGATGCACATTGCTCATTCTGGTTTATAACCAAAGCTAGTTAAGAGAGGCTGAGGCACTATACCTATAGCAGATGGAAAGCAGGCCTGTAAGTCGTCAGAAGGGGTACAGCTTTCAGGTTCCCAATGCTGAAAAAATATAGAGTATGTATTACCTATCAAAATAGCTAAGAATATAGAACATATACTCAAATGACAAATAATTAATAGAATCGTGTAAGATCTGCTAGAGACAAACCAAACAGGAAAAAGGTGAAGGACAATATTACAAAAGTGACAGTTGATGGTAAATCCAAACATTGAGCAGTAAATCAGTAATCAACATCATGACATCATAAGTGACTGGTAAAAAAAGATCCGAGGCATTGAAAATATGGGATTCTATCGTGTGAAATACTTGTATAAAGCTATATTTATATGCTAATATCATTGATTGAATAAGCACAAGAAGCATAATTTGAGACAAAAAATATAAACAAAGGACCAAAAAATATAAAAAATCAATCAAACAATCAAAGCCTTAATCCCATAAATGGGGTCGGCTACATGAACCAAACTTGATTATTCCGTGTGGTCATCTGCAAAAATCTTCCTCCTCCATCCCTTATGATCCAATGCTTCATCCTCACGCAAATCCATATACTTCATATCCTTCCTAACTCTTTCCAACCAAGTCATTTTCGGTCTCCCTCTCCCTCGTTTAACCCCTCTATGGTCCCACTCTTCCACTCTTCGAACCGGTGCACCCTCAGGTCTCCGTCTTACATGCCCAAACCAATGCAAGCGATTTTCCCTTATATTGTCCGCAATACCTGTCACACCTACTTTCTTGCGAATAACCTCATTTCTGATTCTATCTCTTAGAGTGTTCCCATACATCCACCTTAACATGCGCATTTCCGTAGCCTCCATCTTCTTAATGTGCTCCTTAAAAACCCAACATTCTGTACACTGGTCTTATGACAGTCTTGTAGAATTTTTCCTTCAACTGTAAGGAATGTTTCGGTCACATAACACTCCTATGGCCGCTCTCCATTTAAGCCACCCCGAATTAATCCCGTGGGCCACATCTTGATCAATGTTACCATTTTTCTGGATGATCGATCCAAGATACTTAAAACATTCACTCATGGTGAAATTCTTTCCATCCAAACTTACCGCTTCATCGCTTGTCCCCCCTCTGAGTACCACGCGGCATACCAAATATTCATCCGACTTAGCTTAAACCCTCTAGATTCCAACCTTTGCCTCCATTGCTCCAACTTGGCATTAACCCCATCTTTAGTTTCATCCACCAGAACGATATCATCCGCAAACAACATACATCATGGAACCTCATCTTGAATTGGTCTAATTACTTCATCTAAAACCGTTGCAAAAAGAAAAGGGCTTAATGCAGACTCTTGATGCAATCCAATTGTAACCCTCCACATGTCCTTACATTTGTTGACACATCCCGATACATATCCTTAACCAAATCCACGTACCTTAGTGGGATACTTTTCTTCAACATTGCCCACCAAAGTACCTCTCTTGGCACCTTGACATATGCCTTCTCTAAATCAATAAAGACCATATGAAGATCCTTCTTCTTTACCCGATAAAACTCCATCATTTGTCTTATCAAATGGATTGCTTCCATTGTAGAGCTCCCAGGCATAAATCTAATTTGGTTATCCAAAATGCTTGTGCATGCCCTCAACCTATGTTCAATTACTCTTTCCCGCAACTTCATAGTGTGGCTCATAAGCTTGATCCCTCGATAGTTAGAACAATCTTGAGCGTCTCCTTTGTTTTTATAAACCAGGACCAAGGTGCTCTTCCTCCAATCTTCCAGGATCCTCGTAGCCCTCCATATCATGTTGAAGAGGTTTGTTAACCAATCAATACCAATCTTACCCAAACACCTCCACACCTCTATCGGTATACCATTAGGGCCAACCGCCTTCTTAGGTTTCATCTTCTTCAGTGCAATCTCCACCTCTACTCTTCTAATCCTCCGCACATATTCCATGTTGATTTCTTCATCACTCACGGAGCACTTGTCACAACTCCATTACTTCCATTAAACAATATATCAAAGTACCCCTTCCACCTGATGTCCTCCTCTTGTACTAGCACAATTTGGTTCTTATCTTTGACACATTTTACCATGCCAATATCCTTCCTTGCCTCTTGTCTTTTCTTAGCCATCTTATAAATGATCTTTTCTCCCTCCTTAGAGTCAAGCTTTTCATAAACCTCCAATAAGCCTTTTATTTCGCTTGTCGAACAGCTACCTTTGCCTTACTCTTAGCCTCCTTATACGCTGTAAATGTTTCGTCACTCCTACATTTTCCCAATGGCTTGATAGCATTCTCTTTTTTGCTTAATTACTGCTTTCACCTCTTCATTCCACCACGAAGTATCTCTCCGCATCGAAGTTCTTCCCCTTGATTCCCTTAAGACCTCTTTAGCCACTCTCAGGAAACAGTTCTTCATTCGTAACCAAGTCATGTCCGGATCCACCTCTCCATCCCAATCCGCCTTCTTGATTACCATTTCTGCAAAGACCTTAGCATTTTCATCCCTTAAAGTCCACCATCTTATCCTTGGCTCCTCTTGTCTTCCTTTTTTCTTTGCCTTCTCTTTCAAACGAATAATCATAACCAAAAGCCGGTGTTGGGTGACCACACTCTCTACCGGGATGACCTTGCAGTTTAAGCAACTTTGTCTATCCGTGCTCCTTGTGAGCAGGAAGTCTATTTGTGCTGCATTTGCTCCATTCCACTCTGGAAAGTTATCAAGTTTGAATCTCGCTTCTTAAACCAAGTATTGGTAAAATCCATAATAGCTTCACCACCAGCGTCCCTCTGCCCATACCCAAAGCCTCCATGATCACTCTCGTAGCCATCTCGACTCGCCCAACATGCCCATTTAAATCACCTCCAATATATAATTTATCTGTACCACCTCGTCTGTAAACAAAGGACCAAAAAATATAATCAAGTGATAAATGACATATAACTAGTTGAAAGCACTTTATGTGAATGACACTTCCTCAACAACAAGGTGGGAAAACCATGGTTTGGATCTCCACAAACAAATATTCTACTATACATAATGATTAATGGCTACACACTATCGGCAACTTTGTGATGGTCAAAGGTTGGATACTTCCTAATGAACCGATTATTCATATAGACTGATAGACAAGATGATAAATTTTCTCACCAAGAATGTATTAGTTGAATTTTGAACACAATATCACACGGAGTGACTAATAACTTAATTTTTCATTGATTAATAAAAAGTCGTAAATTTTTCCTTGTTTCTCTCTCTCTCTCGTTTTTGTTTTGACCACCTAACGCGCTTAGACTATGCCATAAGGCCCACAATGCCACAACCTTAATGTATTTGTGTGTTTGTGTAACCTTTGCCAACAACAGTTTTCCTCGGCATAAAGAAATGCAAACATCCAAACTGAATTCAATCATTAATGAATTCATGAACTAAGCTTCCTATCGGTCATTAAATTAGCGCTTTTGCCTTTTGACTACTAATTCTTTCGTATTTGAAGGTCAATCCTCATTATTCAGAATTTGGGGAGACTAATACCAACACTGTGTACACTAACTAGGTGATATTCGAGCAGCTCAGTTTTATAAGTTTTAATATATCAAAAAAAAAAAAAAAAAAAAAATTACTAACAAAATTTGTTCTGCATAAAAATGATAATCAGAAATAAAGCAGACAAAATGCTTAAAGTCTGGCAATTTCTGCTAATTAATATTGGAATCTGCACTAAAATCATTCAATAATTCAAAATTAATATAGGAAGAAAAGAAGAGAGAGGTAGATATACCAGGGTTGAGAAAGAGGAGAGGAATGAACGGCTATGAATGACTTTGCTGCAGAAGCGAAATGAGCGAAACAATTGAAGGCTCATGCTTCAATTGCAAAATTTAGGGTTTTGGAAAATTATAATGTGGAAAGAGGAAGAACTGGAGAAGGGGTATTGGGGTTTATCTATTTTAGACTGCCGAAAAAAGGCGCCAATGTCATAATTTAGTACTGTAGAACCGTAGGACACAAAGACCTAAAGTCAGCGCATTTTTTTGTGTCACTAGCTATACCGTGTGGCTGGTTGACACACTCTAAAATACTAATCGTGTAATTCCTGACTGAGTAAATCCTGACCGGTCAAGTATCTCCCAACTGATCAAGTAACTCCTAATTGACTAAGTAACCCTTGACCAAGTAACCCCTAATCGACCGAGTAACTCTTGACCAAAACCCTGATCGACCAAGTAAGGGTAAGGGTAACCCTAATTGATTGAGTAATCCTTAAACAAATAACCCCTAATTGAGTAATACCAAATCGACCGAGTAACCCTGACCAAGTAAGCCCAGCCATGTGATGTGGTCAACCACATATGAAACTTTTGATCCTAAGTGAAAGAATAGTAATATGTCATGTTTTCTCTATAGCTATTGATTTGTTCTCAAAAATGACTTGTTTGTTGTTTCGTTATTAGATTGAAATCTCAAATTAAAGTGCACCTAACTCAACAATAATAATACAAAATCAAACTTAAAATCTAAATTGGTTCGTTCCAAACTTAGACAGCACTTGAAATGACCCGAACTCAATCAAATTGACTTAGCTGCTATGTCTATATTCCTAGTCAAACCATGGCATAGGCACAATCTAACCCTCGTTATTATCATGTAAAACTATAAAACTCGGTTCTGGTGGTAGTTAAAACCTTTCCATTGAATTTATTCCCACGCATTTACACCCACGCATTTACACCCACGCATTTCAATTTATTTATTCCCACATTTTCCAATTTCAATTGTAAATTAGTTTTCACAATTCAGCCAAATCCAATCGCAAAAAATTTCGATCGATTTTTCAATCCAAGATCGCAAAAATGCCAGCAACAATCTCTCAATTATCATGCTCCTCATACATCAGCCGCAATTTTCATCTTCAACAACGCCGATCGTCATCGCTATTCTTCAATCATCGTTCAAAGGTACCAAATTATTCATCAAAACCCTAATTTTCCGATAATTTCTCGTTTAATTTTATTTAACAGTTTCACTTATCCTACAATTTGAGATCTTTACGAAAGATGTTCAATATTTCATATAATTTTGTAGCAATTATGAATTTTTTATGCAATTGTAACTTAATAATTTGTAGCGATGTAGATCAAATAATAATTATGCGTAAATTTTGATGTAGATTTATTTAATTATTCTAATTTTGTTGCTATAGTAGGTAAATTGATGTTTATGTTGATACTAATCTATGCATATGGTTGATATTCATATAATTTTGTTGAAATAATACTGATGGTAGAAGGTGCTTTTATAGTTATCAGTTATTAGGAGCGTTGAAGGACAGGATGCTGAAACCTCTAGTTCAGGCAACATGCCTAAGCTAAGTTATGCGGCTGATTTATCGAGCCCAATCGTGGAATCGGTGGAGAAATCGTATCCTGGGACAGAGGAACATGTTAATGGAAAAATTGGTGGGAATGGAACTTTGATTCCGGATGTTGTAGAGCAGAAGAAGACAGCTAAGATCCACGATTTTTGCTTCGGTATCCCTTTTGGTGAGTGTGTGTTTGGATATTTCACATTTTGATGGTTTAGTCTAATAGATTCTCAATATTTATTGCCAATTTGGCAGTAGGCACAACATCGCTATTATCCTTGAGTTGAGCAAGTACATATAGGTTTGTTTGCTTGAAGAGATCCCGTTAAAGTTGCACATGGTTAAAATGCTATTGATATACGATCCCGAAACACTTGGGTGATAAATTACTTATATATAATGCAATTACTTTAGAGAAATTAGTTTCACATAACATTAATTTTAGCTTTTAGGAGCATTGTTTGAAAAGACTCAAGAGTCACTAAGGTGGTAGGGATCCTAGGGACTTGCGTGCAAAATGCAGGTTTGAGTCGCTATTCTTGAAACTATAGTTTTAAGTGTGAAAATAGGTTGCATATATGAAATCAATGTCGCCACTACACATTTTTGCAATTTGCCGAATATGCCTCGCCCAGATCATCCTAAGCCCTCGTGCTGCAGAGTTTAGGTGTGTCTCTATTGCATCTTGTCAAACACTGTTCAGGAGTAATTAATATGGGTTGGTTATGGTTTATAACCCAAAAAAGAGTAGAGATTATCATTTGTTTTTACGTTGGAAGCAGCAGATAAAATCTCAGGTTGATTGTGACTTGGTAACAGGTGGTTTTGTTCTCACTGGGGGACTTCTTGGTTCTATTTTTTCGAGGAACTTGGCCTCTCTTGGAACGGGTGTTCTTTTTGGAGGTGCTATTCTAGCATTCAGTATAATCAGTTTAAAGGTTTGGAAAGAAGGCAAATCAAGTTTCCCTCTTATTATTGGACAAGCAGGTATGCATATTTATTGCTCTCGAAATACATTGTATTTTCATTGACAGAGTTATTAATGGCCTTTTTGTTATTTATATGTTTTTTATTTATTGGTAAGATATTAGACTGAAATTTAGGACCAACCTGCTTCCAGAGGATATCATAATCATAGTGGCTTGGAACTTAGGATTTCTAACATATTTTAATCTGCCATGGACCAATGTCTTATATGGGCAAATCTACGTGTAATGCGATGCACTTGCTGTCTTGGTAGTTGCTAGCTGGCCATTAGTTTACAGCAGGAGTGGCAGGGTGGGGGAATGTCTGAACCAGCTGCATCACAATTTGTCATTCTCATCTTCAATTGGCCATCAATTGGCTCTATTGAACTTAGTCAGTTACATTCTTAACAAACCACTCCAATTTTTAATCTGGCTCAGAGTTTACGTAACTCCTATATTACATTTTCTTGGTTTCACGACTATTGAAACAACCAACTAAAATGAATGTCATTATGTCTAAAGTTTGATATCTCATATGGATTCCGATTCAAGAAGGAACCACTACAACCTTTTCCTCACCCATAGGTTTTTCTTGGATAATAGACCACTAAGGGGCCGTTTGGTATGGGGTCTTCAAGAAAGGTTAAGGAAATCAACTAGCTTGATTCCCTTAGTTGTTGTTTGTTAGGTCAGTTTTCCCACTCGCTTTCCCTTTCTTGTTTCCCCCACTTCCCTCTACCATGATTTCCCCCACCCCCCCATGGTATTTCCATTCCCTTTCTAGAGCTGCCCCATACAACACCACACAACCATACCCACCAACACTACCACCAGCAGCAACCACCACAATCGTCCAACAGCCACCATCACCTTCATCACCACCACGAGTACCACCCCACCTACCACCTACAACCTACAACCAGCGCCACACTCCCCAAACCCACGCCCCACGCACCCGTGAAAACCCACCCCCTTCCACCAAAAAACAACCAACAACCATCCAATAACCCACAACCTTGAGAGAGGGAGGATTAAACTTGGTTTTACTATAGCTACAATATTTATCCACCACTTGCCCTTACAAGGTGAATTGCCAATTTTACCCTTACAAGGTGTCATTGTAAGTGTAACGGGTAAAATTGACAATTCACCTTGTAAGGGCAAGTGGTGGATAAATATTGTAGCTATAGTAAAACCAAGTTTTCTCTTTAAGGTTCATAAATACAATGAAACAAATCTAACAAAATACGTGTGATTAAATACCGGAACTAGAGTAATGTGTTTTGATGTAATTGTTGCAATTTGGTTGCATATCCTTCAATTTCATCTGCATCCCCACGAGCCTCTAAAAACCACGGTACATCGCAAAAACCTGCCACGGCGGCTTTTTGAACGTCCTTATATTTCTGAAAGAACTTCATCTTCTGGGATATGTTGCGAATGCGTGTGATGTAATCTTGAATTTTTTTGTTCCAGCTCATACGTTCATCATCACGAAAAACCAACCTAGATTTTGTGATTTGATCAATAATATTTTGACCCTTTCGAAAATATTCTTAAGAGGCACTCAAACCTTTACCAACCATCTCAAATTCAGCGAGCCTCGAGTCAATTTGATTTTTGGTTTGTAATACGCTTGGGGGATGAACAGAACATCCGTAAGCAATTTGAGTAATCAAATCAGCTTCCATCCATGAGATGCCAAGTTCACACACGCTTTTTCCAGAAACCCCCTTGGAACTTTGATATGATATGTATAAAATTCCATCAATTTCGCATAAATCAACCAAAACAACAGCATGATAAGCTCTTTTCTCTACCTCCATACCTTCCGTATCAAATCTCCTCTCAATCACATAACTACTACCTCCTACATACACATCATCTCCATCAACATTATAAGTAGTGTATACAGACACAACTCCTGTAACTAGAAATTTTTTTAGCAACTGGTTCAAGTGAAAGATTGTGTCTATTTTTTGACATGACATAGTCTTAGTGAATTGGATAACATGGGTACCATGATTGCATAATGGTACACCTCTGGTTTTTGCCTCAAGTGGCAGGTCAATAGGTTTCCATCTACTTTTGCGATCAGGATACTTTTTTTTCAAATCATTCTCCCATTTTTTGTGGTCAAATATACATCCATCTTCGGTCAACGACAATCCCTTGCTTGCATTAGCATACAACCACCTCAAATTATAATCGAGTTGCTTTACAACTGCCGCAAATGCACACATATTGGGACCTTGTTTGATAGGAGGCTGTAAAATCTTCACCCCATTGTAACCTTCCACTGAAACTTATGATTTGATAGTTTATCAAAATGCTTGTGATGTTTTGGCTGCATATATAACATTAGATTTATAAATTAAGGTGAAAGAAAAGTATAGTTTGTGAGATTAAGGAGAAGCAAATTTATTATACTAATGAGTCACAACATCAAATCTGCTATTCAAAAAAAGCCAACAATAAACTTAAAGACCTAGTAATCCCTAATTAACGGTAAATTAAAGTTCAGGAAGAGTTTTGGTTGCGCTTACAGCCAGGGAGCTTTGCTGATTTTGAAAGGATGGTTACCGAGCATTGACTAGGAATATAATTCTAATGAGGCTGTGATTTGGGTAAGGGTTGACAAAAAAAAGTATAATACCCTACACTGCAAAAAGGGCTTCCATGTAGGAGGGATTTTGATGAAGCATTAATCGAAGAAGTACCAAAAAGTTTCTCTGATCTAGAGTTTAGGTTCATGTAGATTGCCCACCTGTTCCACAAATGAACAGTAAAACATATTGAAACATATAGGAATATGCTTTTTTCCTACTTACTGAATTGTCAAACATATTGAAATGTCCCAATGCTATCAAGTTTATCAGATACCCATATTCCGGGCCCGTACAAGCCTGTTACATGAAATGCACCAAAACCAAAACAAGCGACCCCGGATAGAAATAAATGAATTCCAAAAATCTTAGGCAAATCCAAAGAAGGTTTTCCCGTACGTTCATCAGAAAATATTTCTAGATCCCAGTACACCCAATGCCGAATAGCTGCTAAAAAGCATAAGCCAGTAAACATATGCGCTCCGGCTACACCTTCGTAACTCCAAATGCCAGGGTCCGTTATAGCCCCCCCTTAAATACTCCAACTGCCCCAAGAATTGGTTATTCCTAAACGAGTCTTGAAAGGTATAACGAACATACCCTGTCTCCACATTGGATCAAGAACAGGGTCTGAGGGATAAAAAATTGCTAATTCATATAGAGCCATCAAACCGGCCCAACCTGAGTTGTATGCATGATATGAACAGAAATTAACCGACCGGGATCATTCAATACGACGGTATGAACACGATACCAAGGCAAACCCATAGAAATACCCCTTTATCAAAAATGACACTATGTAACTTTATTGCATTGGAAAAGACTATGACTATGCAATGGATCCTTTCAAATAGATTATCTCGGAACAAGGGTTAATGTTTGTTCTATTCTGTTTGTAATAATGGAACAATTAAGTTTGTAGGAACAAAGAGAAACAAATCTATTCCATACCCGATAAGTAGCAATACGCAATGGGGAGTTGATACCACCGTCGATGAGTAAATGCTTTCATACTTCTTTAGTATTGGAAGGCTATATTGGCAAGAATTTTCCTTTATTTATTCCGTCTTCTTAAACTAAACCTTTATAGTCTATGCAGAAAATCTAATAAAGGTTAATATTATAAAGACAATAACCCTAAATTATTACGTTTCCACATTAAAGTGAAATAGAGTACTTAATTTTTTTCTTTCATTTAATGCCTATTGGTGTTCCAAAAGTTCCCTTTCGAAGTCCTGGAGAGGAAGATGTAGCTTGGGTTGACGTATAGTGCGGCTTGTCAGATATCTTGGGTCATATAGGATTTCCCCTTTCTCTCTCCCGATTGAGATATCCTCCCTTTCACCCAAGAAAGATTGATTGAATCATCCAAATTTTGGAGCGTGAAATGGAATTAGTTCTATTTTTAGTTTTCGGAGGATTCAAATTAATATTATCAATTAATAAAGTTTTGTGGTTGGCTCGGTTGGACCAATAAAATCAAGTATCTAGGCTCCGTTTATGAAAACCCAATCCCAATTGGAAATATATTGAAGATTACTGCTATATAGTTTATGTATTTTAACTCTTGATCGTTTCAATTTGAAATTGAAACTCGAAAAAGAGTGATCTCAAGCAATCGAATAAAGTAATGATTGAATATTGAAATTGATGCAAGAAAAGATATGAAATAAAAAAAATAAATAAATAAAAAATAAAAAAAAACAAGTGGTATTGGAAACATTTGCCCTATATGTGCAAATCAAAATCGGACAGATCTTTACCCGAAGTAGAGCATAAACCTAAAAAAATGAAAGAGACCCATTCAAGAACAAGAAAATGACATCGTAGTTTGAATTGGATCTCGATGAAATGATACATCAATGAAAAGTAAGTTCGATAATTTTAGTAAATTGTATTTTAATTATAGAAATCTTTTTCTATTATTATACCGGCAATTAGGTAATTTCGGGAAAGGAGCAAAAAGTAATCTTTCTTGAAAAATAGAAAAAGATTACTTTCTATTTTAATGTTTCAATATGTTTGACTCTTGCTCAGGAAGGTTACCCAAAGCATTGACTAGGAATATGCTTTTTTCCTACTTACTGAATTGTCTTGACATCATGCATTTTTCTTAATGTTTCAATATGTTTGACTCTTGCATATTCTGTTGTTCAGTTCTTGCAGCAACCTTGTTATGGAAGAACTTCCAGAACTACTCTGTGGTATGTGAATATTCATTAGTGTTTGCTAGGTTGTGACTGTCTAGTTCATTTAAATTAATTTCGATTTGCTCTGTGTATCTGCAGTCAAAGAAACTGTTTCCAGCAGGACTCTATGTTCTAGTGAGGTACGTTGCTATTCTCACTGTTCATCTTTGTCATTGGTAAAGTTATGCTTTTATAAATGATTTCTTGTTTACTTGTGTCTCACAGTGCGGCCATGCTGCTCTTTTATTCTTATGTGGTGATTTCTGGAGGAAATCCACCCCCTAAGAAATTGAAATCTGTTGCTGAAGCTGCATCATGATGAAACATTTTCGAGGTCAGATTGTACGTTTTGATGGTGAAAATGTGATTTTGCTCCCAATCTTTTTTTTTCCCCCCTGAATGTTATAGTAGGTATACTTTTCTGACTTGATAGCATACCATGCAAGAAAATTCTAAAATATGAGTTTAGGTTACCTATAGAGCCCTTGGCAATGGCTAGTAATTATTTTAATGAACTCTTTGTATGTACTAAGTAATTGGAGTTCTTTGATTTGGTAATGAAGTGTAATCACTGATGGATGAGATCCAGCTTAGCATGAATTGGGCAACAGTATCTTGTAATTATGTTGTTTGACATTATTTATGTCACTATTGAAACCCATTTTGGACACTTGATCCTCTAATAAGGGTATGAAATCTTTTCCTCAATACTTTTGATTCTAATCCCAAAACTTCAATTATTTTGAAGCACTTCTTTGTAAAGATTAGAGAAAGATTGAAAGAAAAACCATGCGGCAGGTGATGTGCTTGAAATTGGGGGTTGAGATAAGAAATCTAACCAGAATCATGAGTTACACCAGAAGCATTGTTTCATCACTTTCACGAATGTCGTGCTCTCACAGGAGTCACACCTCTGTCTAATTCAAGCAGTGTTGAAAATTTTGAACCAAGTATACCTGAGACTTGGATATCTATCCCATACCTGACACTTGGATATATATCCCATACCTGACACTCGGTAGCCTGCCCATGCATGGAAGTTGCATTTATTGTTCTTCCCTTCAGCATTTTTAAATTAGTCAAAACTGCTGTGTAATATGAGATGAAGAGAACATACCAGAAATCCATTTCCATGAGGATCAGAATTATATATTGGTTGTTGGAATTCTAGATGGGGATAAAGAGGCTATGGCGCTATGCTCAAGGGAGGTCAACATAGAGTTATGATTTTTCATTATTTTCCTATGGGATGACTCTCACGAGTACACCCGTTTTGCTGGTACTAGGAGTAGTAAAGATTCAGGTCTTCATATTTGCTGAAATCATGCTTGTTGTAGTTTTCAACTTGGAAGTTGTTATGTATCAGTCCGAAACTAGAAGTGGTGCTCTTGTGTTCAAGACTTCAAGTGCCCTGCTCTTTTTTAAAATCAAGGATAGGGGTTTGTTTGTAGGTCACTTGAAATCTTGGAGACACTAGTATATAGTATATACAACCAAATTCTTTCTACTTCCTTGAAATGTTGAAAACTAGCAATATTTGTGTTTTGTAAGCAATCGTGTTGCCATTTTTACATGAAAAAAGACCTTGTACAAAACTAAAAGTTTACCAACCAAGCCAAGATGTCGAATAAAGAGCCCTGTAGGGGTCTTGGAATGAATCTCTTCTTGAGCAGGTTTATCACATTTTGATTGAGACTGTCAGATTAAGAGGGCACTCTCAAGGCATATATCTTGAGTTGCTAGGCTTTGGGTTGGGCTTCTCTCTTGTTAATGAAATGGGCGTGAAAGGCCTGCTCACAGTTAGCACAGCAGTACGTATTGGTGCATGACAGTTACTTGATTCTGCTAAACAAAATGGAGCGACTGTTTCGAGTATCTGGCCATTACAAGTGATAGTTGAGCTATCTGTTACTAACATCGTCTTAATGGACATTCCAACATCCTGGGATGCAATACATACTCTTGCATTTTCTTCCATTATGCTTCGTAAATACTCGCTTTTTATATGCATAATTAAGCATAGTGATGGAGTGAATAGAAAAGGATAATTGTTATGAAGAGCGTTCTAATGGAAACTATAGTGAAACTTTTATCAAGAGGTTGAGGGAAGATTTGTTGCACAACATAAGATTTGTTGCACAACATATTTCTTGTTCCACTAATTATTATATATCATAATTTCATGATTGGTTTGAGAAAAATTTGAGGGGAAAAAAATATCTTTTTGTGATTATTTTATTAAATTAATCAAACCACTTGATCAATGAATTCAAGTATCACTCATTCGGATTTGATATTACTAGATTGCTTTCACCTAAAATATCCCAAATTCTTGACATCCCATCTTGGAGGGCGCAGTCGTTTTGTTGTTATAGATGAGGATAATTTGTGTTGATGCAATTATTATGATTTAACTTCTTTGTATAATATAGAAGCTCTCTATAGACAATGGATCAGCTCACTTCAACTTTCATATTTGATGAGAAATGGAGGGAATAATTCCAAGGATGCAATTATTATTTCTACTTCTATTTTAAAAACCAAACTATGTTTAAACATGATTATCACTATGCGAATGTTATAAAATAGTGTTTGGGATTGTTAAGAGTGCGGTTTAGACCGCATCAAACCGCAATTTTACGGTTTGAAAATTGCGGTGCGGTTTTTGAAAATGACCAAACCGCGGTTTGGTGCGGTTTCCAAAAATGTTTTGATCAAACCGCACCGCAAATTGCAATTTGATGCAGTTTGCGGTTTTTATACTATATTTTAATATAAAAGAACTAAAAAGAAATATGAGCTAATCTTTGACTATTAGCTAATTAAATGTTAAAAAATAGAGTTTACTGCATAAATTATATTAATAACCTCAAAATAAAATAAAAGTTTTGTTTTAAAAAAATAATTATAATTTTATAAAAATATGGTTCAACTGCAAACCGCACCGCACCGCACCTTTGTTAGAAGTGCGGTTAGGAAAAAATATCAACAACAATTTTGCGGTTTGGAACCGCGAACACCCCTAATAGGGTTCTCTTCACCTTAATTTCGCTCTTTTTTTTTTTTAATATAGCCTTTATCTTATAATATCATATTACGCGGTATGTATTAGTTGTATAATTGTCTTCCTTATTATGCATTGATACACCTCATTAGAAATTATGGGCCTTTATTTATCTTATTTATACTTATCAACCTTATTTTAGCTTACTATGTCTTGACCCGTTCAACTTACTTCCATCTATTTTAGGAAAAATAAGTTGTTTTGAAAAAGATTATTACGTATCTATTAACTATTACTAAAACAAAACGTTGCTGACGTCATCGCTGTCCACATGTCACTCTCATAATAAAAAATTTCCCGCCTAAATGCAAGGATGATGTCATTTTTTTTTTTTTTTGGAGTTATCATATTTAATAATTTTGATTTGAATATCAGAAGCTTCTACATTACAACTAAAACCTATCAATTTATCCTAATAAAAAATGAAATAAATTTAAGTAGCACACTAATAAATAGACTCCTATATTGAAATATGTATTAGGCGACATTGAACAGGTATTATATCATAATTTTAATGAAAATTTAAAATTTTAAAAGTACAGATACTTTTGTACAAAGTGCATAATTTTTATTTATATTTACCATTTTTAAAAAATGTACAAATTATGAAAATAGATTTTATATAAACCGTGCATCACACGGGTTCTAACCTAGCATTTTAATAAAATGAGGAGAACAAAGCTGGGAGGGATGACGCAATTATGCTTGTAAGCTATTGCATATGCTTGTTGTAAATTCCTTTTAGTTATGTTAAAATATATTCCATTACTTTGTACTCATATTGTTTAAATTTTTTATTTTTTTTTATGATAAAATGTGTCAAAGTTATGGCATACTTGATAATTTTATCATTTTTATGATTTTGTATGATAAATGGATAAGGCATACGACCAATGAGGGCTATGTAACTAGAGCTGTCAAAAGCTGACCCAAGTCGAAAAATTTACCCGAATCCGATTATTAACCGACCTGTTTGAACTCGAAAAAAAGGTGACCCAAACCTGATATGACCCGACTTGAAACCAACTCTAGAACCGAGTTAACCCGAGTATTTGAGACCCGAACCCGAACATGAACCGACCTGGAGATGACTCGACCTGAATATAACCCGTAAATTATTGACCTGAACCGAACCCGACCTAAACCGAGATTGACCCAAACCCGTTTTAACCTGTCAAAACCCGAATTTAACCCGACCTGTTACTAACACGACCCAAATTTAACCCGACCTATTACTAGAACTGTTAAAAGCTGACCCGAACTGAAAAATTTACCTGAACCCAATTATGGTGACCTGATTTCGATATGACCCGACCTGAAACTAACCCTAGCTAAACCCGAGTTAACCCGAGTATTTGAGACCCAAATCCGAACATTATATGACGTATTTTCCAAACTTATCTTCTAAAAATCTAAACTAAACTATCTTATTGGATTAATATGAACTTATTATATATATCTTATCTAAACTTATTTGAACTTATTAACTTAAATAAAACTAGTCTGAAATTGTTTCTTAAAATGAGTGGAACCAATGAAAAATAGATTAGAATAGGGTCTGAACATATCTTATCGAAATTAATATGAACTTTTTATAATTTATCTTAAATTTACATGATCACATTTAGTTCGAATTTGAACTTATATGAAATTATTTATCCTAAAATAAGCGAAAAAAAGTAATAAATGAAGAAATTGATAATGATTAAACATAAACGTCAATACATGAACTGCTAATTAAACCGACACGAAAAATATACCCGAACCCGATATGACCCGACCTGAAATCAACCCGAGACCCAAATTAACCCAATATTTGAAACCCAAACCCGAACATGACCCGACTTGGAAATGACCCGACCTGATTATAACCCACAAATTATTGACTTGAACTGAACCCGACTCGAACCCGAGAATGACCCTAACTCAATTTAACCCGTTAAAACCCGAATTAAACCCGACCTATTGTTCACCCGACCCGAATGTAACCCGACCTGTTATTGACCGACTTAAACTCGACCCAAACCCGATAAGATGTATGACTCGACTTAAACATGACCCAACCCGACCCGCGTAGGTCACGATATTAACCCGACCCGAGTTGACCCAACCCAGACTAACCCGACTCAAATCCAACCCGTTTACCCGAATTGACACCTCTATATGTAATCCCAAAAAATAAAAAAATAATAAAAATAAAAATAAAAAAATGAAGATGTAACTCGATTGGACTTGGGCCACACGGCCCAAACTTCGCCACCCTCCACTTTTTCAGTTTTTCAAACAAGGCCAACATACAGAATGATTCTCTATACTTTGAATTCAACAGTTTATATTTTTTATTAATTTATTATTTATATATATTTTTTTGATAACGTAATTATTTATATCAATTACTTATATCTATCTTTCAAAATAGAGTTTCATATGTGGCTGGGGGTACTTGATCGGGGATTACTCGATCGATCATGAGTTACTTGATCCGGGGTTACTTGGTCGAGGATTACTTGAGGGGCTACTCAATCAGGGGTTATTCGATTAGTATTTTGATGTGTGTCAGCCGGTCACACGATGTGGTCAACCACATAGAAAACGCGCAAAAAAAAATTACTTGTATATATGACAGGATTTGTGGAATATTTTACTTTTACTTTAAATTCATAGGAAGATAATATGAATACAAAGTAAGAAGGTCAAAAAAAAAAAAAATAGTGAATGAGTAGCGTTACAAATTAGATATAGAAGAGGAATTTGAACCTGTAATCAATTGTGCATATTACAAATCTTTGTGTGTTATTACTCTACACAACTTTTGCTTGTTCAAAATGATAATGCATCATTGCATGATTGCACTTCAGGATACTTACTAGGCAATTCCATGGCCAATTGACCAAATTGGTAAAAAAAAAAAAAAAAAATGGACCCTTACGACAATTTGGTAAAAAAAAAGTTAACATTATGCGATAATTTGGTAAAAAAAAAAAACTCAGGCTACATTTAAACCAAAAAATTTGTTTTTTTAGGCAAGCTCTTTAACAGTCCTAATTATATTGTTTTGTGTTTTTTTTAAATTTATTTTTTTTCATTTAAAATTTATATTATTATGTCATCTCGTTTTTGTTTTGCTAAATTTTGAATTACATAAATTTATTTCCAAGCTTTTTTTAAAAAAATTGTTGATAACGGGTAGGAAAAATAAGTAAAAATTAGTATCTAAACCTTTTTTTTCTTCAAATTTCAAATTAAAAAAAAAGAAAAAAAAAATCCTAAATCCTAACCCAACCAAGCCCCACCACCGGAACCACCTGCCCAAACCGCCGACAACCCAAACCCAACCGCCGGAACCCCCTGACCTCAGCTCCCGCCGGAACCCGCTGATCCCACCAAAATCGCCGACTCCACCAATTCCCCCCTTCCCCCTCCCCAAAACTACCCCAACGACCCACAGAACTCCGCCTTGCCGGCGACGACGACCTACTCATGAAACCATCCAGCGACCCTGCTTTGATCCCCACCCTAGTCTGCGACCCCATCCCTTGCTAGCGGCGAACTCACCACATCCCTTGCACAGAAACCGAAATCCAACCAAATTGGGGTTAGGGCATGGGTGTTTCAAGGTTTTTCGGTGGCTGGAGTGTTTCAAGGATGGGTTAGGTGGGTTTTTCGGTGGCTGGAGCGTTTCAAGGTCGGCTCAGGTGGGTTTTTCAATGGCTGGGGGTGCTGATGGTGGGGATGGGATGGGGAGAGGGATTGCTGGCAATAGGTGTCAGGGTTACCGGCGGTGGGGCTGGGTTAGAGTTTAGGTTTTTTTAAAAACTTTTTTTTTTATAAACCAATGAATGAATGACATGTGTACATGATGGACCCCACTAACAGATTACATCCAAAATCCGTTAATTATTGGTGTCGAAATTCAATTTTTTGGTTTTTTTTGTGGTGTTATAATAAAACTTTTAAATTTTGTGGTGTTATAATCCATATTTTGAGAAATTTGTGATGTTATTTTCTAAAACTTCCTCAATTCATTACTGATTAAAAAAAAAAAAAAAAAAAAAAAAAAGCTAATACATTAACAAATTTGGTTAAAGAAAGTAGCAACCAACAAAAATGCAGAGGAATTATCTTACGTGGATGTGCTTAATTAGAGCCATGGATTACGTTCTCTCTTATCTTTTAACTTTGATTACTTTTCTAATTCCAAAGATTTTAACAGCAAGTCAAGTGTTCGAGACCGTGGCCTATACTTTGAGGGAAAATGTGTCATATTCTTGTTCTCAAAGATAAAACTAGGAATATGTTGCTTGACTTATTTAGCCATTTCAAGGTGTATATGTGGGTCATGCAATAATGCCTCTAAATGGTTGGTATATATGTCCATGCAAAAGCTAAACCTTATCAAACTTAGCTTACTTGAGTGTCTTATTGCCCATCTTACATTCTAATGTAAAATCTATTACCTAATAATTCCTCCGTGCTTTTTTACTTGACCCACTTTGACTTTTACACTATTTACCACCCTTTCTTTGACCGTCTTTTGTGAATAATATGTAAGGAAAACCATATTCATATGTGATCTTTTTGAATTCGTCTCAATAAGTACCATCATAATGTATAACTTTTTTAATTTTTACTTATGGAGAATTAAAGTTATTGATTGTTAAAGTTTTGTATTGACAAGCGTGATAAAAGAAATAGGTCAAGTAAAAAAGAACAGAGGAAGTACTAAAACAAAACGTTGCTGACGTCATTACTGTTCACATGACACTCACATAATAAATTTTTTACCGCCTAAATGCAAGGACGATGTCATCTTTTTTTTTTTTTTGGAGCTACCATATTTAACAATTTTGAAATTTGAATATTAGAAGCTTCTACATTACAATTACAACCTATCAATTTATCATTAAAAAATGAAACAATCGTAAATAGCACACTACTAAATGGACTCCTACCTTGAAATATGTATTAGACGACGTTGAACAGGTATTATATCATAATTTTGATGAAAATCTAAAATTACAAATATTTTTGTACAAGGTGCATAATTCTTATTTATATTTATCCATTTTTTTTAAATGTACAAATTATAAAATAGATTTATATAAACCGTGCATCGCACGGGTTCTAACGTAGTTATACACTATCACATTTATGCACTTGAAAATTAAATGAGAATGTGATAGTTTAAACATTTACACACAAGTGTAAGGTTTAATTATATAATTAGAATTTAAATTGATTTTGACACTTATTGCTTGTGTGAATTGTTTTGAACTCCTTTAATTGAGTAGCACTTTTGAAAAATTGAAAATAGTGTTCTCATAGTATGATTGCATGATCAATTCCATAATGCTTCATATTGTTTTATTCTCACTTCATAATTTATATACTTCATAACAAAAAATGTAACCCTGCGCAAATCTAATTGCATAGCATTAAATCAATCAATAGGAAATCAACCAAAACATTAACAATTAACAATAATAAATTACCCCTTCATGTTATTTATGGATCCCCACAAACCCCAGAAATAAAACTACTCGTGCATATTTAAATCTAAACCAAACAAAGCAATTAAAGAAAGCATAATTAAATCAAGCAATTAAATTACTGAAAGTAAAAAGGAGAAGAAATCGTTACCAAGATAAACGAAAGTAAAGAATTGCATAAACCAAAAGTGTGGAGAGAGAAACAAGAGTATTAACTAAAAGCTTAAAACTAAAAACTAAGAAATAAAACTAATGAGAAAAGTAGTGAGAGAGGAGAGAGAGAGAGAAAGAGAGAAAAAGGGTCCCAAACTCGCTTAACAAAAGCGTATTTATATTAAACTAAGAAAACCTAAGCTAAAACGAATATTAAAAGTGCTAAACGAACTCAAAAACACGCGCCCGGTCGGGCGCCATCTCGCCTTGCCGGGCGCGCCTTCGGGCGAGCAGCTACTCTCTTCCTTCTTCCTTGCCCTACCGGGCGCGCCTTCGGGCGAGAGCTCGCCCTGCCAGGCGAGCTCCCAAGCAAGCTTGGATTTCATCGATTGGGCCGTTTCTTAGCCCAATTCGCATTTCCTCTTTAGGTTCTGAATACATGGTCCATTGCCCCGGACTCTTCTTCTTCGCCGAGCCCTTAATCACCGATTTGATGACTCCAACCGGTCCTGGGCTTCGGAATATGGTCATATGAATGCAATCATACTCCAACGCTCATAGTGGCTCCAATAAATCCAAAAAAATGTTCCAAATTCGCAATTTCCTATAAAACAATACCAAATCTATGAAAACACTAGAAGACGCATATTAGTAACAAAAGTAGCTCCGTAAAGCTCAAATAAACACAATTATGACCATTGGGACGAGGAATAAATATATATAAAATAAACTTATCAGCACCTGCCCCCTCTCCAACCTCCAACCTCTTCCCCGACAAACACCTCCTCCCTCGCCAACCCCCCCCCCTAACCAAACACCACTCATCCAACTTTTCTCCTAGGCGGTGGTGGTGTGTGGGAGTTTTGGTCTGTTGGTGAGGTGAGGAGAGGAGGGGGCAGTTCTGCTGGTGAGGTGATTCTGGTGGTGGTCGGAAAAGGGAAGGGGTGGTTCTGGTGGTGGGGATTGGAAGAAGGGCCGCCAGAGTACTGGTGTAGTGGTTTTAGGGGCGGGGATGGTTTAAGGGATGGTGGAGTTGGCTGCCGGAATGGGTATGGAGGAAGAGAGAAGGTGAAAAATAAAAAAAAAATTAAAAGTTCAACAAATTAATAAGCGACATGTGTAACATTAACCTATAATAACAGGTTACCAACAGGTTTCGTCTTGTTTACAATTGACACCCTTCAAAGGTTGTAATATTCAACAATAATCAAAAGGTTGTCTTGTTTAAAATCAACCGCCCAAAGGTTGTATTATTAATAGCAATTTTTCCTTTAATTTATGAATTGTTCCTTTTTTATATTTATATTTTCGAGTTCATAATTTTGTTTGAATTTCTTTTTTACTAGATGGAAGCCTGTGTGATGCACGGTTTTTCATCTAAGTTTTTTAATTATTTGATTTATTGTATTTAATAATTTCAGACAAAATTACAAAAGTTTAATATTTATTTTTTTTTTACTATAATTTATAATGAATTTATTAAATATAAATAAATCGTAAATATGATATTATTTCCGTTATATAAAATCTTTAATGTGAAATGATAAATTTTTAATAATTTAAATCCTAAATCATTATTCATTGCTTTACCATATCTTTTATTTCTATAGAATTTACTAACTATAAATAAATTGTAAATATGATATTTTTTCCGTTATATAAAATCTTTAATGTGAAATGATAAATTTTTAATAATTTAAATCCTAAATCATTATTCATTGTTTTACCATATCTTTTATTTCGATAGAATCACCAACCTCGTCCACAACCAACCTACTACATCAATAGATAAATTGAATCGTGAAATGTTAGCCAAACTAAAATTGATATAAATTAAATCTTTACATTTATATAAAATAAATCAATATATTTACCAATAAATGATAAATTGTTGCGATATAAAATCAAATCTATGCATTGGAATTTTTTCATCATCTCCAAAAATAACCAAAGCCATCCATATATTAAGTATACAATATCTAATTTAATCGTATGTCATTACATAAACAAATAGTCATTAAGTATCCTAAATAAATATAATGTAACAAATAATTACAAATATAAATTTAAGCATAATATTTTAAAAATTACCCGGACATTGATGACCTAAAATTAACACAAAATTCGCTTAATGGGGTTTTGTATTGATACGAAATTTTATTTGTGTCGTATGATGTGTTAGATATGTAAAAAACATTTAGTAAATAAAACATAAACCATATCATCATTGAGTATCCCAAATTAATACAATGTAAGTAATAATTAGAAAAACTAATTTAAACATAGGATTTTAAAAATTAAGCTAAAAATTATCCAGCCATTGATGACCAAAAATTAACACAAAATTACTAACACAAAATTATCCAGCCATTCGCTTGATGGGTTTTTTAATTGATACGAAATTTTGTTTTGTGTCGTATGATGTGTCAATTATAATGGTAGGTATCACAAATTTTAATTTAATTATAATTAATGAACAATTTGTATTTCTTATCATAAATACTATCAAAATTTATCTTATAATGATAGGTATCAAACTTTATTATAAGCGTTTATCATTTAAATATTTTTTAGTATTTTTTTTTGGATTTCTTATACTCGTAGTATTGAATTAATAAATTTATCTTTTCCTATATTTTTACTTTATTTTTTTCATTAAAATAATTTTATTCGTGGATTATAATCTACGTGGCATTAAAGTTTTAGATATGTCAAATCTAATTCGTTACTTTTATCTAGGTGGCGACATAATTTTTTAATTCAAAAATAAAATATAAATCTTTCTTCTTATTGGTCGAAATAAGTATATTTCTTATGTGGCGATCCGAATGCTCTCCAAAAATACCTACTTTGTTTATATAATATATTAGATTTTATTTTATTTTATGTAATTAATGTATTATAATTTATAAAACATGTCGACAAAGTTTTTTTTTTTTTTTTAAATGACCAAATTATTAATCAGGTCTATTCAGTTCCAAAACCGGATCGGACTTGAATTTTTCATCTCCGATCCATTCCAGTTCCAGTCAGGTCCGGTCCGGTTTTAGACCGGTGTACAACCCTAGGTGCGACAGAGGTAGGGGAGGTCGACACGCCGGCAGGGAGGGGGCTAGGCGCCGACGTGGGTTGGGGCAGGGGAGTGGTGGCAGGTTAGTGGGGGAAGGGGGTGATTTTTATTTTTTTAAAAATGAAATTTAAATCATTTAACTGTTAAAAAAAAGAAATCAACCTATAGTTAAATATTTAATTTAAATTTATCATTAATGTTATACTTAGCTTAATATAAATAATTCAAGTTTACCAAAGATAATAAGTTTTTTTACAATTACTCAAAGAGAAAATTGAAAAACATAGTGTTACCGAAGAGAATTTTCCTTTTTTTAGTGGTTATTAAGGATAATACAAGTTTTAAAATTATGGCTAGATTAAAACCTAAGGAAATTTATTAACTACTTCCAAAATAGATACACAAAAAGTATCAAAAAATAGGTCTAAAAACATAAAACCATAACCAACATAAGAGATTCAATCAAAAAATAGGTCCAAAAACATAAAACCATAACCAACATAAGAGATTCAATCATTCAAGGCATATATATATCCTAAATTCCTAATACTGTTATGTTATTGGCTAAATTAATTTGTAGTTAAATTTTGATACTCGATAGTTCGTTCATAGGTATATATATAGTCCTTGGCCATATGATTGGTCCTTTTCTTTGACACAGTAACATAGATTTTTATTATTTTTACTGTTGCACATGGTATTGGGGTATCAAAGAAGCATGATCAATGGTTGGTTGGTTGAAAATCCATTGCACTCACTTTTTGCATGTCCTTTCTTGTCTTCCACCATGGACTAATATGGATCGATATTAGTGACTATCTCCCTATACTTGGAGTGATCATACCCTCAAATATTTGTCTCCCTAAGTTTTAGTTTGTCTTTCTTTAATCCGAATTCAATGTTACTCACCCCATCTCAAGTTATTTAATTAGTCAAATGTAAGATAATATTACTATTAATGGACTGTAGCCCATATAATTAAAGATAGTAATCAAAATATGATTCAAGAAAGAGACTACTCAGTCTTTGTAGGATTTTAATTACAATAGTCATCATCATACATCCGTAAGTTAATGATATATATATACAATCGCACTTAGATGTTTATGAGAAGGAAAAATAAGAGGATAATAACTATTCTAAGAAAAAAATTGTGGTTTCTACCAACGGGTGCAATACTAAGAGACATTCATATATATGTATGCCCAGATTCATTTCTTTGATGTAATTGATGTGATACATTATTCTTGTCACTCGTGAACTATCCCACCCACAAAAATATCCTTAGTACTTATGTACTCCATACTTGTTTTTATCATGTATTGTTCCCTAAACTCTTGCTTATTAAACGTGGATATGATTACCATAACAAAAAGACTAATGGTAGTGAAATAAATTTTTAAAAAATATGATGGAAAAGGATAAAAGTTTTTGAGACCAATCTAAGTAAAAAAAAATTGATCAGACTAGATCAAACCAAACTAGACCGAACCAAAGAGCATTATTCCGAACTTCTGATCGGGAAATTTAATTTTAAGGTCTTCAATCCGGTCTAACATGAAACTCTTTTAGAATTGGTCTTGAATAGGAGTATTATTTTGTCTGAACTTGTGTGTGTGTGTGTATATATATATTTACGGTAAGATACAGGGGTGCCCCTCCTATCACATAAGTATTATTTTGTCTAAAATTATGTAAAAAAAAAGAAAAAAAACTATTTATTTTTCCATTTGATCTTCAACATGTTAAGAGTTTTTATTTTCATATTAAGAGTAATTTACAAATATGTATAATAACAATTTTTATTTTTATTTTTTTAACCACAACCTTTTAAACGAGCAACTTTATCAAAATAATTTTGACATATTGAGAAAGGTTAGGTAATATGTATTTAAATTATTTTGATTAATTTATCCGTTTACATTACCTAATCACTTTCTCAAAATGTTTGCCATGAAGGTGCATTGCAAATTAAAGAAAACCGAAAGAAGTATGAAATATACGGAGTAAGTAAACGAATAACTATTACTTTGTTTGGGTTGAAAGAAATTGAGGGAAGGAAGAGAAGAGATAAAAGGATGAATCATCTTTCATATGAAACAAATGAGAAAGGAAGGGAATCGAAAGGGAGATAAATGATGGGATTAAATTGTAAGATTTTGATCTTTATGATAGAGTATATAAACCGATTCTAGGTTTCAACCTTCAAGCTTTTTGTTGCTTTGGTCCTCTAACATAGTATCAAGAGTTAGCGTGACACAAAGGTCACGGGTTCAAATTTCTTCCACCCCCACTATCAAATAGAATATTTCGCGCTGGGTTTGCGGAGGGCTCATGCTATATCCATTTTACAAATCTAAAAGGATCTTATGTGAGAAGGCATGATAGAGTATATAAATCGATTCTGCGTTTCAATTATCAACTTAAATTTTTAGTTGAATTGGTCCTCTAATACTTTTCTAACATTGGGGAGATTTGAAAGGAAAACTCTTTTTTTTTTTTTTTCCCCTTCCCTCCTCTTCCCTGCCCACCCCTTCCCCGTTTTTTTACTTTTCTAATCATCTATCCAAACACATGTTAATACATTCGTAAAATGTTGACATTTTGAGGCTGGGGTAATTTTGTTGACATAGGCTGGGGTAATTTTGTTGACATGCACGTTACTTTCAAAGTGGTTTAATTTCGTTTTCAAGTCAAAAACCATAATAACTTGGAATATGTAATTTTTGTGGGACAATTGAATTATACGAAGTAGAATAGAAGTATAAAACTCATTTCATTTCAAATCACTTATCAAGTTGCGACATCATCAATTTTTATATTAGCTTTCTGTCTCACTCTAATTCTTCTCCGCCCCCCACCTCTCATCTTCACTCTCCCTCTTTAATGTCACCAAATTAAATGGGCAAATTGGGTTTAAAGAAGATAGATTAACTTGAGACACTGCTTTTATCTGTTTTAAAGGAAGTTGTATCATGTGGTGCGACTGCTTTAATTTCCACCATTATTTTATTTTATTATTATTAATTTTTTTTTTTTGTCATCATTCATCAACTTACACGCAAAAAATTAAGAAAAGTGATCTATACAAGATTTGAATATACAACTTCAAGTGCTAATGACACCATATGTTTTGTCAGGTCACTAAGTTATGTTCAATTACTTTTATGTAGAATGTAAACCCATGTTTTTTCCTCATAACATAACCATTAAACAAGTCTTATAACTATGATAGAAGGAGCTAGTGTTGCAAATATCAATTAGAGTCAAATCGAGTGGTAGAATGTTCATATATATGATCGTTTGGTATTTAATTTGATTCAATTTGTATCGTGTTAAATTTTTCTAAGTTCTTTAATTTGATGGATCCCTATTCAAGTATTCATATATAAGTGTTCAGTTTTGGCATGAACGGCCTTAACCTAAATTGAGAGCTAATAGGAATCAATTATGTGGGCTTGTTTAGTGTTTACGATGTACTACGTATATATTTGTTAATTGAACAAGCTTTGACTAGCAAAGTTTGTTCACAAGTTGAAAACCCCAGCAAGATTCATAATTATGTATTCACTTGAATTTTAAGAACTTTTGTTAAAGCTTTGAAGTTAGGCCCCGTTCACTTCACCTTATTTTTGCTGAACTGAAATTATTTTTACTGAACAGAAATTATTTTTGCTGAACTTAAATTATTTTTACTGAATTGAAATTAATTTTACTGAATTGAAATTATTTTTGCTGAACTGAAATTATTTTTTCTGATTTTCTATTATATTTCTTCTTTAAAGTTACTGATTTTTACTGAACTGAAATTACTGAATTTTTTTTTAAGGTGAAACGAACATGACCTTAGATTGATGATAAACAAAAGATCCCTATACTTATACAATGTGCTTCCAAGATTCGAAATTTTCAAACCTTCTTAATTTGATCAAGTAAATAATGTTAAGAGGTGAAAATTTTGAAGAATGTAATAAACGTGATAAAAGATTGTAGAATATATTATTTGTGTGAGTTAGGAACGAAGTTGATCTAAATAATTATGTTTTGTTCTACTTATTTTGACTTAATTATTTCAGACAAAATAAGTTTAAATTTGTTTAGATACCTGTAGATCGAACAAGATACATTATAACAATGTTAAATAAGTTCTAATTCACTTGCAAATACAATTCACAGCAACGAAAAGCTATTCAAATGAATTGAAATAAGTTGATAAGTTCAAATATTTTAGAAATTGAGATAGGTACCAAAATAACATAAAATTTTAGATGAGTACTAAAAGTCAACAGAAGTCATTTTCGTGGTACCAAAAGTCAAAATTTCCTAAATATTATATGTTTTAATAGAACTTGAAATTATCTTTCCAATGATATATCATAAGCCCAATTCTGACTTAAAACGAATACTAAATTATGTGAGCAAAATACTAAATCAGGCCAAAACCGACACCCTTACACTATATCAGCCATAGTATAAAATCAACAAAAGATATTGATCTGGTTATATTCTGCTAAGATAGTATACTTCTAGCACTTTTCAATGATATATTATGTGACATATTCTGAGTTCAAGATCAAAAGATGATGATTATGAAATCGGCATATTCAGCAGGTCACGCAACACTCCCTAATCCCACAAGTGTCACGCAAAATTTCTCAGTTTTTCTATTTTTTCGGCTCGTTAATCTATAAATGCTCGATTTTACATGGATTAATAAGGCATCAACAATCAACCCCGAGAGCCCAAACGAACTAATCCGACGTTCCTAATCAACCTAAAAGCCCATATTTAAGTAATTTAAAAATTATACCTTTTGACCAAGTCGATCATGAGGATGATTTAACTCTATTTACACCGAGTTAATTTAATTTTTCGATTTATATTATGTTGAAGTGTACTAACAATTTATTCATAATGTAGTCCTCAAACTAAGCGTTCGAAATATGTATTTAACACTTTTTGTTATAGATTTAATTACTTATTTTATTGCTATGATTGCTACGAGTAGTATATATCATGTTTAGTTTATTTTGCATTGATTGCTATATTCACATATGTTTGTTGCTTATAATATTATTGTTTACATGTTTTATTGCTTTTTTAATTTGCATGATCGCAATATTATATTGCATGTTAATCAAGATCGGTATCTAAAAATCACGACTAATAAGATAATTATGGACAATGTTTTAAGATCTTATTACTCTGGTTGTTTAACCAAGTGATCACATATGTAATTTAGCGATTATGTATGCATTAATATTCAACCAACTTAGCATAATTTATTTTGGAGTCAATTGAATTTATACTCGTGTGTCTTTTCGATTGCAATGTAAATCATACCGCAATAAGAACCGAGAGTAGAGGTCAATACAAACGGAATCAACTTCTAAATTTGATTTCGTACCATCATCCCTGACCCTCTTTGCTTCAAGATCATATGAAATTAGCAAGCGCATGGATTGTGAACATGGTGTAACCTTCATTGATTAAATCGTGGTTAGTTGCTTTTGTCCCTTTTGTTAATGATCATGAATAATTTACAAGTTCCGTAAAAACTTATTGGCGGCTCCCGATCCCTACTCTGCCCCTTAATTATCCTGTTCTATGCAATATCAATTTCACAAATCCCTACGATTGCCAATAGATCGACTCCTACAGATGTCTACGATAACCAAAGTGCTTATTAAAAGCATAGAAAACAAAAGTGCTGAATCAAACATTTGGATGAAGTCACACACGTGCTTTGCACATAGTGATCATCATCGCCGGATAGTATTCGGCGACCAATGTCCAAAATTCAGGAAAAGATTCCGATCAACAACAAAAAGTACTTTAATGTCCGAAAGTGCCACTTTTTAAAAATAAATAATACTGTCACATTTTAATGACTAATGTAAAAGGTTATTTTTAACAATTGTTTCTATTTGAATGAAGAAGAAGATTTTAGATTTTGGCTGGGACACATTTCTGGGATTTATACGGTTAAATCTGAATATTCCTACTTACTTTCAATTAAGGATGGCCGGGAAAATGTGACCAACAGAAAAGAAGCTTACAATTTTTTCAAAGATTATATGGCACCTGGATATTCCGGCGAAGTGGAAAATAAGTCATAATGGTATGCCAGTCAAATCCAGCCTGGATATTCGAGGAATACAGGTGGATGTCATGTGTGACTACTGTGGGGCGTATATTGAGGACGCAAAACATTTGTTTGTTTTATGCTCTTTATCTAGGTATGCTTGGGATAATTCCCATATGGACATTACCTATGATAATACTGGATCCTTCTCCTTTGTAGAATGGATTCAAAATAGTGACCGTTTGAAGGACTTCATTGCAACACTTTGGAGTCTATGGATTACTAGAAATCAGAGAATTTTCAAAGGCACCCAAGGTTTTATAAGAGACTTGTATAACAATTTAAAGGAGGCTTTCAGTTACCTTCAAAAATACACAAAATCGAACTTAAGAAAGTTGGGGACCTTGAGAATTTATGATGACGATACAAACCCGCCTCCGGGGTTTAATCAAGCAATGGTAGGAAGAGATAAAGTTTTACTAGGGGGCAACAACTCTAGACAAGAGTGTATTATAAGGATTGATGGCTCATGGGAGAAAGGAACAAACAAGTGCAGGATTGGTTAGACAGCGGATTATGGGGCTGATAGACAACATGATGCGGGGGGGAATTATGGTTTGGCTAGTAATGCAATTCAAGTTGAGATAGAGGCGTGTAAAAAAGTTTTACAATGGAGTCAGACAATGAATTTCAGGAAGATTTTGGTATATTCGAACTCCAGTGTGACAATCTCTATGCTTCGACGTACAGGGGATGACAATATCTCCACACACTGGTCTATGAGGGAGATCAAAAACCTTGGTTTGGGGTTCTAGATTTGCAACATTCTAAAGGTTGACAGAGAACAGGTGGCACGTGCACATTTTATAGCTAACCAATGTTGTGTATGTTTAGTTGATTTTACTTTTAATTTTTAGTTTTTGTGTTTTGTTGTGAAAAAAAAAAAAAAAAAAAAAAAAAAAAAGTGTTTGCGGACTGTGGTGCATTGAAAGAAATTAAATATTTTGATCGCGAAATTTTTTTACACACATTTTTAATTTGCTAACAATATGCTATTAATGGAACTATCGAGGCAAGCACCGACAATAAAACAATTAATTTGAACGATATATGCAATTCTAACTACTAGTTCTTAGGGAGTTTCACACAAATTGTCATTGCATAAAACATGATCTTCAATTTTTGTGACTATGGCAAAGTATGTCAATTGACTTAGTTGCTTTCATTTGCTAGTAGCCTCACAATGTTGGCTCACTGCCCATTGTCCTACAACCCTATAAATACTTGACAATTATTTATATAACAAAAACCAGCTTATTTTTTCTAGTATATGCATGCGTTATTATTATGTAAATGTGCTCAAGTTGGGAAGCTAAAGAAAGTGACTTAACAATGGTGGAATATAACTAAAATGACCACATAATAATTTAAAGTTGGTTTTATAAAGACTTTTAGGGTTATTGGTTGGTCCAATATAAATTATTAAATGATAATAAAAAATAAAAGTACTAGTCCAATGATAAAAATAATAATACGGTTGAAAGATGCATAGATTCTGAGTTTTCTTATGAAATTTCCTTTTAAAAATTCATTTTCATGGAGCTTTTGTAGAAAGTGTTCATGATATTCTCTTTTGGAAGGTGAGTTGTCGATTGTATAGAGTAAGTTTGGGAAAGTTCCAAATTAATAAAACCTTCATTTTGTAAGGTCTAATTCCAATCAGATTTTTCAGTTGAAATATGTACTAGTACATGCCTTCTTTATCCTCCACTTTCACCCTTTTCGAGTTTTAACCTAGGTAAAATAAAAGCACCTAATCTAATAATGTAACTTTTACTTTTTTTTTTCTTTGTCTTATTTATAATGATATGAATCTTTATCAAAGTCTTATCTTCAATACTCCATAAATCATTCAGTTCATTCAGTCGTTCTATGTTGTTTAGTTGGATTGCACTTACAAGAATGTAACACTTTGTTTGTTGGGAAGATACATACATATAACATTGCATATTTGCATTATCTAAAAATGTTTTCGTAAACACATACATTAGTGATTGGTAATTTGTAATGAAGTATTTATTCATTACATTTTATCGGGTAAGTAATGGTGATATGAATTGTGAATAACGCATGCGCAAGCCATAGATTTTATCTATATCATTAATAATAATATATCAATGTTGGAAAGAATAAGAATGATTCTGCTGGATAATCTTGAAGTGCTAGGACTGTAGGAATTAGGGGTTTCTTGCTTTCCTTCTCTATATATGATTAATATATTGCAATAGGGTTTTGAATTCAGTTTTAAAAGAAAGCATACAAAATCAAAAACTATGAAACTCGAGTAGATTCAAATCGATTCAAAATCAAATCTGTAAATCAAATGGCTCTTCATCCGAAAGCCTCTTAATTTGAATAACCTAATTGTCATAGTCAATTGTACCATTCCTATGTTGATTTATGCACATATACCTTCCCCTAGAAGAAATATGTAGACTGTGGCAAATTAAGCCACTACGCTAATAAAGTGAGGTGTCAACTTATATATAAATTGAACGCATTATCTCTTCAGACATCCCATAACCATAATATCAACACCCCGTCTTCAAAATTTTAGCTCAGCCACCATGCGGAGGTAATGCATTCATTAGAAGTGGTGGGGTAAAGCTCAAAAGAGTAAAGGCATTAATTAGTGAGTCATAACTCAGAAATCACACGTACGTTACTCGATGAAGTTCAAAAAAATATGAAAGCTAAGGTTCCCACCCAACAACTAACTGCTTCTTTTTTAGTTGTAAAACTTTAGTTAGTCTTGTCAAAAGTAGCTAAAGGAGGATGATATCTATAATGTATGCGCCTAACATATACCATACATACCCTCGTGTTAACGAGTAGCACAAAACCTAAAAAGGAAAAAAAAATCTAGGGTTTATGTCAGAATCATTTATACTGGCAAAATATTCAAGCATCTTTGAAGTTAGTGGTTACATGTTTTTTTTTAGTACAATCATAAGACTTTGAAGGCACATGCGCAAAGGAAAGGTACAAAAGAAAGGGGGGCTAAATTTGCATTTGCCTTATATTTCTTACCCTTTTTAGTTGGTAGTGGTATGTCATCTCATGCTCTCTAGAAGATTTTTGCATTTCATCTAGGGGTACCCTCTCTAGAAGCTCATTTTAGGGTTGGCCCTAATCTAGCTAAGGTATACTAGTAGAATGACCATCATCTTAGCTTGGTTGAATTGCATGATATTGGTCTTGATTGGCAGCGCAATCAGCGATTGGTTGTCTTGTTTAATCAATGAATATTGTTAGTTGTTTGAATTAGTTGTGTTTTAATTATGAACATCAAAATCGCCTATCTGATTATCATTAATTTGTTTAGGTATAAATTAAAATAACCAGCTTTTATGCAAAACTACTACAACCTAATACTTAATTCTATTAAAGTACTTGACTTAAATTGAAATTTGACCTTACTTTCTTCGGAAATTATATAAAATAACATGACTAAATTTGAAAATCCTTATGTAAAAAGCTATATGAAAACCTTGTCCAATAATTATGTGACTAACATTTAGCTAATTATCAATTCCCTATCAATGGAGTAATATACCACCAAGGGTTTTTTTTTTGGTGTGAAATTAGTTACATAAATCATAGCTATCCACATATAATCTATCATATTAAAGATGTGGAATTGGGTGATAACATAAGATGTAATTCTAATATATCGCAAAACTTAAATAACTATTGTGATTATCTTATGAGAAAATAGTGTAGATTCCGCCACTTCAATTATGAAGAGTGTAATCTTTACCTAAATCTTCTTAACTTTTCTAAATTTATTAGAACTAAACTTATTGGATAATCTAATTAGAATTTATTGGATTTTATTGTAAGAAAAGTAAACTCATTGAACCTAATTGAAACTTATCATAACTGAAACTTATTCCATTCCATTCCATTCCTATTTGTTGAACCAAAAGACTCCTAAATGAGTGAAAACAAAAAGTGAAAGCATTGTGAATCTGTGATTATGAGACTGAGATAGTAAAAAGGATGCATAAATCAATAATAACATAACATAATATTAAAACAGACAACAGAAATGACACATGTCACTTCTTGATGTCGTTTTTTTCCCTCCAAAAACCATTTTCCAACAATAAATATATTCTAACTTGATTTTTCTTTATATATCTTTTTGATTGACAACTTATTTTAAAACAATAAAATTATATATATATTTAATTTATATATCATAATAGAATTTTAAAATTTTTATTACTTTTTTTTTTTACACAAAGATTCTTATTACTAATATTAATGTTATTTGCTTAAAATGATATGTTTTATGATACATTACAATCAAATGGGTTTACTTTATAGTATGAAATAAAAATTGAAAAAAAAATATTTTTACCTTATATTGCACCAAATTGACTCTATCACAGAAATTTATAACTATAACAATATACTTTTATATATTACGTATATTAAAGGTGAAATCAAGAATGACATGTGTCATCTCCTTTTTATAATTTTTCGCCACAATATATATATATATATTTTAAAGCTTTCCAGAGAATATTTAATATTATGAAATAATATTTCTCTTACTATTTGGTAATTATATTCCATTTGTACACATTCAACAAAAATATTATTCTTTTATTTTATACTATGCAATAATATTTTTATACGTATAACTTTGTGACGTGATCCATAATTAATTTTATTAGTCGTGCATGTAATATTCCCACTATTTTCTTTAGTATGATATAATTTTATTTTAATTTTTGTAATTACGAATTTTTCATCTTATTTTGCAATTAGATAATTTTATAATTAAATATAGTGTTAAACTTATAATAAATAGTGGTGTATGGCACAGGATTTAATCTAGTTTAAAATAAAATTGAGTAGAATTTCAATTACACACTCTAAAATAGGAAGTGGGTCAAACATTTGAAACAATAAGAGTATATTATAATTTTTTATTTTTAGTGTTTAGAGAGCCACAATGGCGGTTGATGAGAATCGATCCCAAGATCACCTGGAACCGAGAGGAAAGCTCTAACCACTTGAATAGCCATACAATATAAGTTGAATATTTTGACTTGTCTTTTTTCGGTTTTAGGTAAGTAAGGCGAAGACGCCGTATCAAATTGGAGTCGCTTCTCACAGATTAACTTGGCCCGAGTACATGAGCAAAGTTCCATAGGAAGAAGGGTAAAGGATTTTCCACCCCTAATTTTGAGTTGTCTATGATGAAAAAATTATCATACAAGTAGTTAAAATGTTGCTGTAGTCGCGACTAGGTTACCTTATTTTCTGCAAAGTAATGAACATTAGATTAATAGCCTTGTGCTATTACTGCTATATAAAATAAAATTTAAAAAAAAAAAAAAATTATATACTTGGCAAATAAATAAATAAATACTCTATAGTCTAATAGACACACAAATACACAATGCCTAATTTTTAGGGGGGTTAATCTGATTGGGAGTTAGGCAACATAGCCGCCAAAAAGTTAATAAAGCAACACAACCGCAATTTTATAATGCACGCAGATATTTTGGAGAAAAAAGTTTAGCTCACTGGGAAAATTTTACAAATCTGGTCCAAAATTTCGCCCAACTTATAGAATGAAGCCTAACTACAAAAAATTAAGGAAAGTGAAAAATGTAAAGATTGTGAGATATAGGAGTAAGGTTGTTATACACTAATATGTGGTCAAAAAAATAGAAGAAAGTAAAATTGAGTAGAAATTTCAGAAACAAGAAGAGTATGTAATGCACCATACTCAATAATTTTAAATAAATATTAAAGAAACAAAGGATTCAATTTTAATTTTCACAAAATTTATTTGTTGATTTTAAGTTTCACAATTGTTATCATTCTTATAAACATGACAATTTGAAAATTCGACTAAAACAAAAGGCAAAAACGAGGTTCATTAAGAAAAATTACAACGAAGTATATGCAAGGGTAGAAAGTAGAGATTTTTTTTTTTATGTTAAAAAAAATGTTTTGGCCTTCAAAAGTTTGAGACGTTCTTCTACCAAAATAAATAAATAAATGATAAATAAATAAATAAAGGTTTGAGAAAGGAAATATAGTCGTGTAGATGATATGAAAAAGTGATACTATTTCATTTGAGCCAAAGTTAAAAAAAAAAAAAAAAAAGATTCTTTGGTCGACATATGGACACCATTTAAGTGAAATGTTGGTGCGTGGGGAACATGTTTCTCCACATAATTATGTTAATATTTAAAATTAACATTAATCCATTAGTTAAGAGTCAATTGACTCTGTCCCTTAAATATTGTCATGTACACTCATTGGAGTTTGATCAATACTTCCTCCATTCTTTTTTATTTGACTTACTTTAACTTTTACACTATTCACTACTCCTCCTTTGACCGTTTTTTGTGAATACTATGTAAAAAAAAACATATTCATTTGCGATCTTTTTGAATTTGTCTTAATAAGTAATATCATAATATATAACTTTTATAATTTTTACTTATGAAGCATTAAAGTTATTAATTATTAAAGATTTGTATTGGCAAGTGTGATTAAAGAAACAGGTCAAATAAAAAAGAACAGAGGAAGTACCATTTTTGGTTAGTTTTTAATCTTACTCCATTATCTGATTTCTTATTGTGTGTTCACAAGACTACAACTTTGTCCTAAACGTGGTTGAGATACATTTAAGGATGACAATTCTAGGGGTGAGTATGGGTCGGGTACCCGTACCGTTAACACTAATGGTTTGGGTAACGATAACCAATATCACTAAAAGTGATATCCATAAACCAAACCGATAAGTTCGAGTACCTGGATTTTCGGATCATTATCGGGTACCTAATAAGATACCCAATAATGATAAATAAACTTAATAATGTAGTTATTATGATTATCATTCAACACTAATTAACAAATACCACATGATCTTGACCAAATTATTAATAATATTACTAATCATTCATATTATAAATTGATTATGAAGTAAAGTAAAAGTTTAGATTTTGGAGAGATAGTTTTAAGTAGGAAAAAAAAATACAAAAAATTGCTTATTAGATCGGATCGGGTAATCGTTAATTTTAAAATGATGATACCCAATAACCATACCCGATAACAAATTATCGGATCGGGTACCTGAATCGTTATGGTTATCGGATCGGGTACCCTAATTTTCAGATCGGGTTTTCGGTTAGTTTTGCTCGACCCTCACAATTCAATCCGAATTCGATTCGAATCCGAACCGATCCGAAGAAAAATGCCCGATACAAATTCATTAAAAATAGTCCAAATCCGAATCCAACTAAATAGATCCGTATTTGAATAGGAGGCGGATCGAACTTGGACCTTCCGCAAAGTCCGACTCCGGAACTGAATCCGACCAATATGATGGAAGATATGGAATTTATTAGAGAAAATACTAGCAAATATTAGTATATCACATAAACGGGGCGGATTTTATCGGATGTTCGAATAAATGGATCGGATTCGGATGCGAAAAATATGAGTCGGATCGGACTCAAGCGGATTCGAATTCGGATCCGAGTCCATGATCTGTTTATTAAGAAGATCGGATTTGGATTTATCCCCATCCGACCCGAATTAGATCCGTTGCCATTCCTAGATACATTGAAGACTTTTACCCTTTTAGGTTAAACCCCGTGCGATGCACGGATATTAAATAATTATAATGATAATATATAATTATACAATAAAATATAATAAATTGATTCATCAAGTATTAAAACGCGTGAAATATACTAAAACAATAAAAATATTTAAGAGATAATATTTAAACGTGTAATAGTTATAATGTGCAGTTGATATATTAGGAAGTTAACTTTATATTTTATATGAAGTGAAAGTCATAATTTAGATACAAACCTTATTTTTATATAACAATGAATTATATTTTTTAAGAAAGTAATTTTGGAGGGAAAATATTTAATAATACGTTGACAAGTGCCCCTTAGTTTCGCTTTTAGTATTGTATAATATAATATAATAATAGATAAATAGATAGATTCTTTCACCTTATTTCACTTATTTTGGGAAAAACAAGTCCAAATAAGTTTCACTTACTTCAAATAAGTTCATACAAGTATAAGATAAGAGAAATAAATTCTAGTAAGAGTTAATATAAGTACACAAGTTTAATTTAAACCTAAAATAAATTCTAATAAGTTTACATTAGTTCAATAACATATGATTAAATTATATAAGTTCGAATAAGTAAAAATTAGGTAAATAGAAAGCATTATTATTCCTGCTATACTTTTATCCTATATATAGTTGAAAATGACCTAATGGGTTATGAGATTGAATTAACATAAACTACAAGCCATATTTTGGGCATGAGTTAATTTTAGACTAGAACTCTTTTATCAAGCATTGCTCTTGTACCAATTGGGCTTCACAAATAGAAAAAATCGATTTCAAATTAGTTGTGTAATGTAATGATTAAATTTAAAAAGTGCTAGTTGAGAAACAATCGTGTTTAAGGAACACAAGTCAAACAAGTAATAGTATCAACCTTAGCTTGCACAAGCGAGTAATTTTCAAGTGGAGTTGAGCGCTACTTGACTTGCAATGACTTTCACAATTGAGACCCTTACTTGAATTTTTCAAACTATTAAAATCAATTAAACCAATCAAATGATGTAAATTTGTTAAGATAGATCTTGATATTTGATGGTTTGGAATATCAAAAAAGTATCAAATTAATTGATCGAGTTAAGTTAGAGATTTCTCAACTCGATTTATTAAGTCTTGAATCAAGTCAATCCCACTCAAACTGAGCTTAAATCAAGCCGAAATTAAGTTGCACGTGAACTCCTTAGATGAAGTAGCAACAAAAGTCAAACCTAGCTTATATATACGAAGTATAATATAGCCCTTCGTTTTACAGTCTAAGCTCCTGAGACCCATAGGTGTCGAAATTTAGCCCACCCTCATATTAATTAATCATAGTTGGACTAACTTTATGTCTTTATTTGCAATATTGGTCTGTTTGTGGAGCCATTTAATTTGATTAAAAAATTGCATGTATGTGCCATTGTATGATTATCCATGTTGGATTGCTTAGTTCACATTAAACTTTTACTTGAGGATCTTGATAGAATGTCTCTACTAGATCATTAAGTCTTGGAAAATAAAAAGACCTTTTGGTAGTCCACCTTTTTTAGTTTTTTTTGGTAAATAATAAAGTATTAGCAACAAACCTTGTATGTATTTTCACAGTAACTTTCCCATCAAATGGTCATGCAACAACGGCTATAATCTCTCTAAAACCATTCTAGTACTGTAACGATGTGATTCCAAGAATAAACAATGCTATCCTTTATGCTTTCTCATGATAAAAACTTGGATTATCTAACTTGGATGATCTCAATGCTTTGTCATCTTCTTTAGCTAGTGGAGATATTGGTCTCGATTAATACCAACCATACTTTAGTAGGGAATAACACAAAAATTTACATGACAGCACCAACTACAATGTTGGATACGCTCAAAGACATAACTTGGTAGATATCATTAATTTTGATAAATTTCTCTCATAATCTCATATAAAAGGACAGTAAGGTTCGAATCGTGTCTTTTATTCATTTAAATTTTTGACCTTAAGGAAAAATAAATTTAACATTCCCTTTGTCCCTCCTTAACACCACACCAACCACCCATTAACCAGGCCACCCTTTCGCAACCAACTAACTAGTAAGTACTAAGTAGTAACTCCATTAGGCAACTATTTCCCCATCCAACCATCCTCTATTCCCCTTGACCACCACTACAATTGCTTACCACCAAAAACTCTTCCCAGCCCTCTAATATTTCTATTGCATATCAACCCCCTACGGGCGCACCGTAGACTTCACTCTTTCCACTACCAAAACGTTCGGATCACACTCTCTCACAATGATCTTCAATCAAAGCTAAGGTCTGCCTATTTCCTTTCACATTAACTTTTCCAATAAAATAATAATAATAATAATAATCAAACATCAACTTATCATCTAAAATTATGTGTCATGATAGAAGTAAAAACTAATGAGAGACTAAGCAAGTAGTTGGTAAAGTTCCTAAGCTAAAGCTAGATGGGCATCATCAATGCCAAAATTTTCAAATACATTGTCATTTATTAATCCCATTAAATTGACTCGAGATGAACCTACGTTCATAAGTTGTATTCTCGTTACAATCCTAAACAAATTATTACTCTTCAACCAAAAGACCATTAAAAATAGAGAAAATTGTGAGTACCACACAAATTAAAGTGGAAATGAGACAATCTTTGGGACAACATAAAAGAAAATAAATAATCTTTGAGGAGTGGAAGGAGAAACTACAAATAGCTAAGAGCAAGAGGAGAAACAAGGATATTAATTTTGGCGCACCAAAAATTGGTCTTGACACACCCTGTTGTGAGAAGAGTAGAACAAATTGTATTCTCACAATGGGTGCACCAAAATCATTTTTGGATGTGCCAAAATCATCTCCCAAGTAATAGGTCAGTACTGAAAAGATTGTTCCATATGTTGTTGAGTTCGTCTATAAAAGATTGTCTCATTTCCTCTACTATTAATATGGTAACCATCATCCCTCTTTATTTTAACTATCTACGTACTTAATCAATACAACTCTTAACAAAGTACTTAAAAAAAAGAATCATATCAATATTGCAAGAAAACCTCAGCAATGACGCTTATAAACGGTATTAATAAATTGAAAACCTTCCGAAAGTTACAAGCATAAAATTAAGTATATCTTAAAAATTGACAATAGATTCTTGTCCGTCTTCCTTGCTACAATTCCTTGGAAAACAGAATGATTGTAGAATCCATCCATGCATCAATAGTAACAATAAGGCAAATCTTATCTGATGAGTACTACTAATACACTTTAATATAACTACATCAGAGCCATAAACATAATCATATAAAAAGCCAAACACAGACATATTAAGTTGCAATGAAAGAAGGTACAAATCTCAACCAAATCTATTAAATTTTAATAAAAAACTAATTATTAAAAAACTAATAATCAAATTACTACCTAAAACAAAGCACAAATCAATATTGGATAGACCACTCAATAAACAAAGAAAGTACCAACAAAAAATTTGTATTGGATCTAAAGAAAACCTCAAAAAACAAAACAATAATGAGAAAATTAAAAAAAAGCAAAGCAAAGTAATTATTTTCCCACTGTATCTCTTGGTTGGGGCAACAGCTGTAATTTGGCTCTTACAAAAAGAAGGGTTATAGTGCTGGAATCTAGGACTCAAAAAGCTCAAATATATAGGATTTATAGCCTTTTGGCTGAAAGCTCATTTTGTCCTCCATTGTAGCATGACCACTAGATGCAACCCCCATGATTGCTCATATGAAATTTCAAAACCTATATAAAAATATTATAAATAATACCGCCTTTTGGCCTGCTTCAAAATCAAATGAATGATGAACTTAAGATACTGGCCATATAAGCTTAGTGGACAATTATCTTCTTTAAGCAAGATTAATGCAACTACATAAGGTCTATCTGTCTTTGTTACTTCGACTCTTTATTTTGTCTTACAACCTAACTCTTCAATCATCCCGATTCACATTCATAGAGCCTATTTGGGAATTGATGAAAGAAGATGATAATATGTGAAGTATGCTCACAACTCACAAATAGGCTTGATATTATAAATTTAACTAGTTAATGTAGTCGTTCTAAATCGTATGTTTACACTTCTAAAAAGAAATGCACATCCACAAGTCTTTAAAGTAAAAAATGTCACATGAATGCCTTGTCTCTAGTCTCTCAACACCAAAGTCAGTTTTAGGATAGTGTCCCCGACCCATTTACATTGTAAAAATTTTTAGCTTTGACGTATCACTTGGGATATAAGTATATGACAACACTCGGACCATGTCTAGATAACATAGGTATTACTGTAGTTCAAAATTTTGTAGTTTTACTTATCCCTATAAATTTCAATAATAGATATATCAGCAAACGGAAAGGTTATGTCCCTTGCACAACTGCAAGGATTTGATCCCATGTTTCTGCATAACAGTTTGTTCCATTGAACCCAATAAACAGAGTATGAACTATTGCACTCACAAGACATTTGAAAGAGAAAGGATTCCTACCTATTCCTAGATAAATCTTGAGCAACCTCTAAAGAAAATAACACAATTGTGAATTTGTGATACATTTTTCATAAAAGCTAATACAAGGAAGATACCATTAAACCATAGAAGATGCCACATAATATGCTATAATTAAGCAAAATATATGATATTCACATACAATTAATAGAGTCTAAACTCTAAAACATACTTAAACCCTTAACAACCACAACGTGAGTATATAGTATAAAGAAGACATGTACACAGCAACAAAAATTGAACGAAAAAGACACATAGGAACACAAAGACAAAAACCTAACATGCTTATTAGAAACATCATTCAATTTCAACTCACACTCCCACAATGACTGCTGAACTATGTTGCTGACGAGCAAAAGAAACAAAATAATAATGGTAGTATTAAGATAATTAAATAGTAATCCAATTAAAGGTTAGTGGAAGTTTACCCAAGTATGACAAATTTATTAGATAACCAAAATCATTTCAGGGATGCCCCAGTGTTGGGATTTAAGAATCCTAACAGCCATGACCAGCTCATAAGCATAGGCAACAACCCAACCTTTTCCCTTTATATTGGATAAATCCTTCCTATTACAAGATGCCATCCCTAACGCTCAGCCCGTGTGGCACCGAAACATATGCACAGATGCACCCATACACGGTTACCAGCCACAGTAAAATTTAGTCTAGAACTCCTAATCTATTAAATTTTCACCATACTATTTATTAAGATATCAATGAAAGATAGGAAATTAAATTCAAAATCTCTGCCCTTTTTGTGAATAAGAGACACATCTTCAACTAGATGCCCTGGCCACTAAAATTTAGCAAATTAACAAACGTTAAAAATAAAATAAAAGGGCCCCAATGTAAAAATTCAAGGACAGAAAAGAAACATAGGAGCACTAATTTAAAGTGAACAATTAGCAAAAATAACATTAAATGATTTTATTGACCTTAATATGATGGATTTTTTGTTTTCCTCACAAGGCTAGTGTGCTTTAAAATCATAGATGCTGATGGTACTACATAGTGGCAGTGGTCCAAAGCTCTTCTTATAGGGCACATCCTTGTGAACATCACGTGACATTGAAGCCATAATAATTAGGAAATAAAAAGGACATTTGACTCTAAAATTAAAAAAGAAATTATAATTACTAGTAGTCTAGTAGAAAGCTAGCATAAGCCAATATAACCTTGTGTAAGGTAACTCTTGGATAAAATGGAGTTAGCTTTAGAAGAGAAGAAAAGGTAATTTGGTCTTTTTGTTATAAAATAATTGGCGAGCTGTTAATTGAATAGGTCATTTAAAGTTAGTAGGTAATTTTAATATATTACGACAACTCTACCCTTAGATGCAATACACGTCTAATGTATCCATAAACATGCTAAACAGTACAATTTTGGACTTCATTCAGTATATTTTTTTCCCTATATATGTACTCCCTCCGTTTCGTAATAATCGCAACACTTTCCTTTTACATTCGTTTCATAATAGTTGCAACACTTTTCTCTCTCCCACTTACCCCACTTGCATAAATATTTAATTATTTCTCTCTCTTACAAACCCTACTTAAACTACTTTTTTATTATTTCTCTCTCGTACTAACAATAAAATATATTCTCACTAAATATGCTTTATATTATAAAATTCACTCTATATTCCCTACCCTATAAATTTCCTAAAACTTTGTGCAAGGCTTTCTGTTGCGATTAATACGAAACGGAGGGAGTATATGAAAAGGTGCCCTAACGGCTAAAACCCCTCACGGGTCTATCTAGTCTAGATTTACAGGCTAGACACTTTGAGAGTGGGGGTAGGGTAAGGGGATCCCTTCCCCCAAAAGTGCCTCTAATAAGGATTAAACCCCAACCTTGATACTAGTCCAAGTTAGAAGATGCTCTCCTTCATACTAGTCTAAGTTTAGCTTGGTCTCATCATTCAAAATATTACTTGATGGAATTACACAAGTAAAAGATTGGGCTCTTGCCAGCATCCAAATATGAGTTATAATTCAATATTATTGACAAACAACTCTATTAGACTCGAAAGACTCGAATTCAATGCTTTCATTCTTTCAATCTAGCTTTAATTAACGACTACATAACTATCTTTAAACCATAACCTCATAATCTTGTAGGTTTCATAACTTTTATTAGTCCCATGAGTCTCGAACTAACATCCCATTAAAAAGAAATCTACTTCGTATAATCTCATTTCAGCCACTTTATCACATACATCGTCCTATTTATAAACCTCAAAAAAATCACTTACTTAATCTAGAAACTCAAGATTAGATGAAGCACAATGATACTATATTTAACCTATTTTATATATTTATAACATTTTATTCAACAACTTACTACTTGTATCATACAAGTCAAAAATCTGGTCACCAGAAGAAGACTTGAAATATTAAAGTATATTATTAGCACAATAAACGTGCCCACACCAGAAGCCAAAATAGTATATTATTAGCAGAAAATTAAGGTCAATAGCAGGACCCCACAAATCCAACTCAGAGCCACCCTCCTGGGAGTCCTATAGTAGGGGCCAACCCCGTCAATCGCTCTCCGATCAAAGATCTCAGCATCAGTTCTACTAAACTGCCTTCTGCAACTTAATTTTCAGAGACAGGTTTTTCCATTCTTGTAGACTGAATACACCCTAGGTTTTCTCCTTATTTGGGGATGCAGGACTTATTGCCTTAAATACGTAGGGCTAACAATTGGCTAGGTAAATTAGAAATAGCATTCAACTGTTTCATTTCATTTTCTAGTTACTTTTTATTCCTAGCTATCTATATCTATCATCAGTTCGAAGGATGATTAACCCAACACAATGAATGACGATTAAGTCCCTGTTATGTTTGACTTATTTCAAACAAAATAAGTTCGAGGAAAGTTCAATTCAAAAGAGTGTAAAAAATAGGTTGAGACATTTTCAAATAAAATAAGTTTAGATACTAAAAAATTTCATATTTAATCCAAAATAAAGTGTTGAGGATTCAACACAAATACTTAATTTGAAATGGGAATCTAGGTTACGAAGATATAAAAAATAAATAATGTTAAACCTCATAAAAACAACCTTGCACTAGTATCCTTCTTCCCAAAACGCCACCCTATTTAATGAGGATAACCACAATTATAACCCCAATATATGTCACCAACACCAAAAACATACCCCCTATGCATGATGATCAACCCAATTACTTTGACAAGTGTTTTAGCCCTCCTCCATAGACCATAACAGTTGAAAGATATTTAGTCCATGACAAGAGATCTTCCATTGATATATTGGGAGAATAATATACCTCCAAAATAAAGGGGGGAAAAAGAAAGAAATGATAGGGCAAGGACCAGGCAAAGACTTGATGGGTAGGGTAGGTGGGGGATAATCCACTTGAAAGGCATATTTCCCGAAATGTTAAATTGTAAAGAAAACTAAACACAATTGACACCTCTAAAACCAATTTAAGAAAAGTGTTTTTCCTCTTCCTGTGATTAATGTGCTAAAATTCCAAGGCCAGGTAAAGGGTTTTTGATCATCTGGTTTAAGACGATCGAATTTTATTCTTAATTCATACTTTCAATCATAATAAGCATAAAGGAGCTAGAGAGGTTATGGGTTGAAGATGTACTGATATGCGGTATGATATAACAGTTTTCTGAAAAACAATACACACATGCATACAGCATACAGTCTCGTACGAAAAACCACTACCACTAACATTTACGAAAGAAAATTCCTACATCCTTAAGCAAATATGAACACACATTTAAAAAATACAAATATAAACAAAAGAAAGAGAAAGGTAAAACAGTTGCAGCCAATCTAAGATCAACTTAGCAAAACCAGCCACCACAGCAAGTCTATAATGATGGCCTACAATTAATTAATAATAACATAACAGCAAGCAAATGTCAATCTCTTAATGAAGTTTCCACCACTTTGTAACATACGTGACCGCATTTGACTAAGGCCTTTCAAGGCACTCCCTTTAAATTCCCTCCCACACTGCATCTCTTCCACACCTCTTCTTTTCATTTACTTCACAAAGAAAAACCCAAAATTTCCCCAAATTTTAGTGCCTCTTCATCGTCTTTCACTTTCACAAAACTTATAGTTCGATCGGCATAAAAAAAATAAATAAAAAAAAACCATCGACAAAATGTTCTCGTATAAGTCCCTTAGACAAAGTGCAGCAGTGCTGCTAAAAGTTTTCTTAATTCTCTTGTTAAACTTGGCTGATCATAATATCAATCACTGCTCTTACCTTCCTCATGCTACCCCAGATTTCACAAACTTGAGCTCACTTGATCAAGTATCATCACTTAAAAAACTCAATCTAAATGGTCGTCTTGATTTCGAAAATATCCATCGGGTAGCAAATGACTTCGGTAACAGATACCATTTCCTTCCAATGGCAGTTCTGTTACCAAAATCAGTTTCTGACATCTCTACAATAATCAAACATGTTTTCAACATGGGCCATAATCCAGAACTCACTATTACCGCAAGAGGCCATGGTCACTCACTTCAAGGCCAATCGCAAAGTCATGGCGGCATAGTCATCAACATGGAATCATTAGAAGAACCAAAAATGCATGTTCATACAGGGGAACAACCCTATGTTGATGTTTCAGGGGGTGAATTGTGGATTAATATTCTGCATGAGACCCTAAAACGGGGATTAACTCCTAAATCATGGACCGATTACCTTTATTTGACCGTCGGGGGGACCTTATCAAATGCTGGGATTAGCGGACAAGCATTCCGACATGGACCTCAAATAAACAATGTCCATCAGCTAGAAGTTATCACTGGTAAGTTCTTAACTCATTACTCAACTTAAAGATATTAGAAAGTAAATACTTAAACTAGAATATCAAAAGAATAAATTCAGGAATATAATAATTTCAGCATGCTATTCATTTAACAAGGTCACATTTAATGCAGGAAAAAAATTTCAGGCCCATTTTGATTAATTATTTTCCTTTTTTCATGGGCTCAGGAAAAGGAGACATAGTGAACTGTTCAGCAAAACAGAACGCTGACCTCTTTTATGGTGTTCTTGGGGGACTAGGACAGTTTGGCATCATCACTCGGGCCAGAATCTCTCTAGAGCCAGCTTCCAAAATGGTAAGTATTCCATAATTTAACTGACTTTGGTGGTTGAATTATAAAGGTCCCTGTAGTCATCTTAACACACTTTCCTCACAGGTAAAATGGATTAAGGTGCTATACTCGGATTTCAACTTATTTACCAAGGATCAAGAACAGCTAATATCATCAAATAATTCATTTGATTATATTGAAGGCTTTGTCATAATAAACAGAACAGGTCTTATTAATAACTGGAGATCTACCTTCAGCCCCAGAGAGCCCCTGCAGGCTAGTCAATTTAGCTCAGAAGGAAAAACTCTTTACTGCCTCGAAATGGCTAAATACTTTAATCCCGAGGATGCGAACATTACAAATGAGGTTAGTATTTCTTAAAACCCACTTTTTTCATATGTTGATACACATGCAAATCATTCATTATTGAAACTGAACCTCTTGTGTCTTTCCAAATGCAGGAAACAGAACATATACTATCCAAATTAAATTATATCTCTCACACACTTTTCCAGTCAGAAGTATCATACATGGATTTCCTAAACAGAGTTCACCTATCAGAGATAAAGCTCCGAGAGAAAGGATTGTGGGATGTTCCCCATCCCTGGTTAAATCTTCTTATTCCCAAGAGTAAGATACACACTTTTGCAGAAGAGGTATTCGGTTATATTCTCACAGACACAAGCAATGGCCCGATCCTCATCTATCCCGTCAACCAGTCAAGGTACTTACTTTTCCAACATGTGCTTGTCTACTATTCCCCCTCATAGAGAGGACAACAATGATTTTTTTTTTTTTTTTAAGGGTAAGCACTAAAGTAGAATATGTATATTGCTTAACAGATGGAATCACAAGACATCAATGGTGACCCCAGCAGAAGATGTTTTCTACCTCATAGCGTTTTTAACATCTGCGATGCCATCTTCATCTGGATCAGACGGACTTGAAAGCATTTTAGCCAAAAATAAAAGAATACTTAATTTCTGTAAAATTGCCAAGCTTGGGGCAAAGCAATATCTTCCACATTATGACAGTCAGGACAGATGGAGAGCTCATTTTGGGCCTCGATGGGATGTTTTTACACGAAGGAAACTAGCCTATGACCCTCTATCAATTCTCACACCAGGGCAAAGAATCTTCCCAAAAGGAAGAGCCATTTCATGATACAGGCCATCATTTCAAGAACCTAATTCAAATTGGTCCGCTCAGCAGCATAAAAGAGGGAAGCAATAAAGCTAAAGTCTGTAAGTAGCCCATCTACATAGCTGGCACATCTTTCAGCGCCCTAGTTTCTACAAATTCACAAAGAAGTACAGCATTCATTGATTTACAATCTTGTTCTACACATTTTTCAAACAATTTTGAACAAGGCACCCATTTTTGTATGTTAGACTATAGATAAACTGATTCAATTGCTTATGCTAATGAGAATGTAAAGCTGAAAAGACAACAGAAGAGCAGAGAAATTAGAAAATTTCCATGGTAAAAAGAGATTACTGAAAAGGATTCTTAAATTGACCCACATGAAAAGACACGCAACAAGATTGCCTTTTGGCAGGCAAAGCAAGTCAAACAACAAAGCACACAAACATAAAGAACTAGACACACTGAATGTGTTACAAACGTACCTTTACCATAGTTTGTAACTATAGAAAAAATCTGAAAGAGATTTCCTGAAACAACACTTTCACTCTGACACTCTATTTTCACTCCAGCCAAGGCCTGGTCGGCGTTGCTCACCCTGGCACTCTTCATAGTCACGTGCATCAAGCAAAGAAGCTTCAAAGTCAGTTGAGTCGCTTGCGGTAGGAAGAAAACTACTTAAATCATCTCTGGCACCAAAACCTCCAGCTCATACAACATCATCAGGATTTATAGTAGCCTCCATATTCACATCTGTTGAATAGTCACATTGTTCAAGTGCTTCCGTTCGTGCAATATCTCTCCCAGATTGGGGATCAGTCATGCTGAATGGTACAGTATCTTCTGCAGAGAATGAATCCTCTGTAGGCATAAGCATAACATCCTCTTGAACCCTCTCAGATTTAGCTTCTTTTTTGCTCTGGCCATTGTCAATCTTATCTGAGTCACATAAAGCTCCTTTAGAATCATCTAGAGTAATAAAACAAAAGTACGAGATACTACAAAGTTCAAGGAATGAGGAAACTAAGAGTGATTTGTTACTAAATACATGAGGTAATCTTTAGATAATCTTGCCAAAACAACCACAAAAACATATTTAACACAAGCACATGCTGACATTTTCTTAAATTTGAATGGAAGTTTTCATTCTCTACCTCAGCACTCACTGGTACATTAAGGAACATCAATACTGTGACTACTTTAATGTTCAAGTCCAAATATACTGTATATACTATATACCAGTGGAGAATATAGAAACTCTTCAACAAGGGCAGTATAACAGATGTTTCAAGGCAATGCCTTAACTTGCATGCCCCCAAGATACCTATCATGTCAAGAGGGAGAACCGAATATCACTCCAAGCACTGCAATGCTATTAAGTTATTGGAAATTCATAATGTATTTTAGAGGCAGAGATGACTTTGAGCCAAGGCAAAAGACCAGGAACAGTAGAAAAGCACTATCACAAGATTACCAATAATGCTAATAACATGCAACTAGTTGAATTCACGGAGTGCAAATCTTTAAAGACACCTGAAACATCACCATTCTTTACTTATCTATCTTCTAAAGAATAGCCATAAACAGCTTTACAGCTTGACCAAAGAACATGATGCATAAGGAACATGTCAAGTTGTAATAATGCAAATCTCAAGAGTAAAGACAACGAATTGCCTATTCCAGTAATGGAACAATCTTCAACTAGACCTGCTAAAATTCCCTGTGCCAGATCACAGTAAATAACATATCTGGCACCAACTATTAATAATGACTAGCTAGCATCAGCAGGACACATAACGGTTCAATTTAAGAGGGAGTGATGCCTTGGTCTACAATAATTCAGCAGTAGCATTAACCCAAAATTGAATATAAACACCAAAATTTTTGGAAGTAAGAGATCCAAAGCTTAAGCTGTTAACGAATTTGAGGTAGTAGAAGCTAGTACCAATTATCATAGCAGCTCCTTTATCTTCCATAATGGGTTTTGACATTCACGGGTGGTATCAGCAAGTTATTTCCAATTCACGTGAACAGATCAATACATCCTGCAAAAATACAGATTTCAAAATATTGTCCAAGATCCATGAAGAAAGAGCATAAATAAGTGTCGCCCATTATGCATCATAAATACAGCTTTCATCAAACTTAAACAAAAACTACATAAAATGCATTCCAACTAGATATCTGAATTGACTAGTAGATCAGATATCTTCAACATAGTGGCAGAACAGAAGGTTATTTTAAACAGGCATACAGCTAAGAGGATGCTCTTAAGAAGAAAAAATGGTAGATACATAGAGAAAGAGCACTTGACCTACTATATTAGCATGCTCAATATGCTTTAAGAACTTGATGTTGCGACTAATCTATTCTAATTTTCAATTAAACTTACCAACTAACTTGTGTTTTCTAATAAAAACGGCTATCCCTCCATCTAATGTGTTGATGAAACCTATGTCATTCAGAATCTTCATTTCACTTGGACACATGCTCATGTCTAACAGAAGGACTCGAGTCTAACATAGATACATTTCATTGCCATAAGCATGATCCTTGTGAGAAACATTAAGTTCAAAATGAAGAATACGGACACAAGATGACAAGAAATACAAAGTGTTTCCTTCATAACTAAATAAACTCATTACGAGCTGTTCACGGCCCCAATATGCTCACTAATCATATAGTCCTTGCCCCGTACCCCAAATTCTACGCAAAAACAACAAAACCCAAATTACAACTTTAATAAGCAATTAGCATCATATAGCTTCAATCATCACACAATATCAAGAGCATCAACGTAAAGCATAGAAATTGAACATACTGTATACAGCACATAGCAAATAAAAAATAATAAAAAACTCAAATCATCGACATCAATTAAACCCTAATAATTACAATATAACCACAAATTAGAGTATTTACCCTTAAATAAGTACATATTCAACTCAAAACAACTCAACAACTCAAAATTACGAACCATCAACAAAAATGCAACACTGATTGCATATAATCAAATAAAAACTACTCTCTAATATTACAATAAACTCCAAAAATATTTAGTTTTTATTAATCATTTGATTCAAATAACCATGATAATTTCCACAATCATCATATTACACTATGCTTGCATTTCAATAGTAAGAGCAACAAAACAATTTACGACGAAAGAAAAATCAAAATAATTCCAAAATTTTCAAAAGTATGATCAACAATAATATTATTAAAAATAATTAAAACAAGAAAGAAAGATTATCATAAAATTACTCAAAAAAAAAAACATTATGAAGAACAAATTCAAAGGAATTAGCGAGAGAATCATACAATTCGACGCAATGAGAAGACGAAGATTAGGAGAGAGAAAAGTACCGAGTAATGAGTAGAGTTTGCGAGTAGGAAGTACGGTGGAGAAATGGAGATGATGGTGCATTAATGGTAATAACTACTGTATGTTTTTCATTTGCCGCCATTGTCGTTGTGAGAAGTTTGGAGGTGGTGGGGACGTGGGGTACGTGGCAGTCATTTTTGATTGATACACATTTAAAATTGCTTAATTTTTTTACAAAAAAATTTCACCCTCATAACACAAAAATTGCAAATTAAAGGGTAATCTTGTAATTAAAGTCAACAAAAATGCTCAATCTTTCATCATACAAAAAAAAAAAGGAAAAATACACTTTATTAATTTCAATTTTGTCCAATTACTTTGAACAATCGCAACTATCAATTATTCTGCAATAATCTCAACTTTCATTTCCTTTTTCTTCTTACAATCCCAAACCGGTCAACAAAAGTCAACCACCTTTTATTGTAGTTTGTTGGACACGTGTCGGCATGTGAGTGGTCCAAAAAAAATTTTAAAAAACAAAATAAAAGAAAGAAAATAAAAGAAAGAAAAGAAAAACTAAGTCAGTCACCCCTTCCAACCCCAATCGCCACCCTACCCCTGCCGCACAACGGCACTCCATTCCCCACCACCTAACTAGGAACGACCCCACTCCCCAACCCCACCACCAAAACCGGCCAAAACCCTAAACCCTTGCTCTTGAAACCACCCCCAACCCCCAAAACCGCCCATGGATGTATAAGTTATGGGCGATTTTTAGGGGTGGGGGTGGTTTCAAAGGGCAAAGGTTTGGGGTTTTGGCCGGTTTCGGACGTGGGGCTAGGGAGGGGTGGTTGTTTCCGGTTGTGTGGTCAAGGAAAGGGCGGTTTGGGGGGTGCAGTTATGCGGTAGGGGATATGGGGTGGCAATTGGGGCTAGAGTAGGTGGTTGTTGGGGCCGGTTTTGGAGGCGGCGGAGGGAAGGTGTGGTTCCTGGTGGGGCTAGGAAGGAAGGGATAAGGCTCTGGAAGGGGGGACAGTTTCCCGATGTCCGGAGTTGGGAAGGGGGTAGCTTTGTTTTTTTTTTTAAATGTTTTTGAATTTTTTTTTTTTGGACCAATCAAAGTATGACACGTCGTGGCATCTTAATAAATTTAAAAAAAAAATAAAAAATCAGCAGAGAACCCGTTTTTGAGATTGATAGAAGAAAAAGGAGGTGAAAGTTAGAATTATTGTAGAATAATTGGTAGTTGGGATTATTCAAAGTAAATTGGACAAATGTGAGATTAATAAAGTGTATTTTTCCAAAAACAAAAAATAAAAACTGCTGATTAATATGGCTTTTAATAAATCAACACTTAGTTGTAAATTAAGTAAGTGTGGGCTCATTAATAAAATATATCTTTTCTATCTATAATCTATTATATAATATTACTAAAATATAATTGTTGACGTCATCCTTTCCCCTAAGTGTGCACATGTTAAGTTGTGGTAGAAAATTTTCCTGCCTTAAATATATGTGATGTTAGCATTTTTTTTTAAAATAAAATTTTAGTCAACTATTTCACTAATACTCCAATTTTCCAAAAAAAAATAAATATGCATGTGTAATTTTTATTTTCTTTATAATTTGAAAATTTAGTGTATTAATTAATATTCAAAGTTATTCTAATATTTTCGCAATTGTGACAATATAACAAATTATTTGTCAAAATTGTGCATCGCACGAGATTAATCTAGTAATAACTAATACTAAAATAACAACCGCTGGTATCATTTTGTTCCCAAGCTATACACATGTCATTATCTTATAAAATTATTCCCGCCTAAATGCAATGCAATGATGACAATCACTTTTTGTGATTAATCTAATTACACTTTCTTCCAAAAAAAAAAAAATTAATTCCCAATAAAGTCTTTCATATTCTCTTGGTTGTTGCTTTTTTTTTTTTTTTTGAAGTTTATGTTCCTCGTTCTCTCCGATCTCCATTAATCAACTTCATCGATTTTCTTAGTATCATTGTTCCTCTTCAAAAATAAGGAGTGCAAACACTTCTTTTCTTTCTCCTGATGAAAAAATTGACACGACTTCACCTTTTTTTTTTTCAAATTTTCTCATCAATTAGATAGCTTTTATAAATGTTATATTGAATTGTTGCTTTTAGATTTTTTTTTATTTTTGTTTTTGTTTTACAGCAGCAGAAACAACAGGAATTTTTTTTTCAAAATACATCAAAGGAATTAAAGATGAGAAGCAAAACTTGAAAAAGTCCGACAGCATTGATTTGCAAAGGACGAATGAAATCGTCCCTCCCTACCCTTAAGAAAACACAGTGTTGGAAGTCCTTTCCTAGCTTTCGAGTTTTTTTCACTATCCAAAAAAAGGTCAATTGATAAAGTCCCCTCTTTAATTAGAGAAGAGATAAGCAGAGTAGAATTTTTATAGAAACATATCCATTGTCTTGGGCCCATTTCAAAGCTGACAGGCAAGCCATACCCTCCGCGACACCATAGGTACCACCCGCATTTCTCTCTAGTTGATCTGAAAAGGTCATTGTCCAACCTGTGCCATATAATTTCAAAGGCTTGTGTCAGAATCCATCCACTCGGATAGTAAAGGAGGGAGGAGTATTTTCATAACAAAGAAGGCGAAAAATCATTCCCACGAGACCTGCAAAAAGCTCGGAGGAGGCTGGAAATCTTGATCTAAACACTTTGACATACCCAAGTTCCAAGAGTCCAGTTTGTTGAAAACTTGAAATAATGTGCGAGAGCTAGGGCTAGCTTAAGGTTAATGACGTAGGATCGAAGGTAGCTATAATACCCTGGAAATTTCCTTTTTTTTAAAATACCCTTTTTACCCCTATCAAAACACTATTTAGGAAATAACCAAAACATTATTGTCACCGTGATTACAATCTTGTATGCTTGATTACTAAAATAAAACATTTGAAAATAAATAACTTGAGTTCACGTACAACCTCAAAACCAAAGTGAAATAAAACCATTCACAAGTTGGAACCAACCAGCCCATAAAAACCTACACTCAAAACGTAAGTAATCAAACAACGTTATTAATAATAAATCATCAATAACTAAAATATGAAAGTTTATGAAAACATAACAAGTAATTCTCAACACTCGTCTCATCATGCTCTTCATGCTTCAAGTACATGTCGCTTTTACTTTATTTCAACCTCACTACTAGTCATTAAAATGGGTCATTGTAGGGTCAATTCAAAGAAAAGCCAAACACAAACAACAAAGTACGAATCAGCAAAAGCTGAGTACATATGCACCTATAAAACTAGCACACTAACATGATCATCTTAACAATAATAATTAAAGCATGCTCGCCATACAATCACAAGTCAAATTACCTTTGACTCATAACTAGCAATATAAATTATTATTAAATAGCTTTGGATAACGAATCGAACGGATTTCATTTCCTTATTTATCCCTTATAAAGGGACCACTCACTTGGGAGCTAACCAAGCGAGTACCAACTCGTGTCACCTTGTGACAAAATTAATTCCATCGCATAAATAATTATAAAAGAAAGTACAACGTCCTGTACCCCTATTAGAAGTCATGGTTAAAAATAAAACACCATAGCTCCTCCCTCCCTCCCCCATATGTTCATACTCAAGGTATATACGTTCCAAGAGTTTTTGTGCGTATCCTCTTACACTTTACGTGATTTACTAAATCAACATATGATGACTCCAACCAATCAATCAAAAGTACAACATAATAATCATCAACACACATTCCAAATTAATTCTTGAATTAATTAGTGAGCACATGCAATTTATTTTAATTAATCTTCCTTGCCTAGTTTTGTGCACAAAAGTTCCTATTACTACCTTGGTGCATAAAATGAACTAATAAACCTTTCTATTGACTCAATCTCCAACAATAAATAAACTAAGTGATTTAATAAATAAACTAAGTTGCTTGACTCAACTCCAACAATAAAGTCAATCATAAACTATATCATCTATATGACTAATTAAATGATAAGTTATTAAATTTCCTTACAAAAATTACGTTATAAAGACTGGTTTGAGCTACATAGTCTTTTTAATTCTTTAGAAAGTTTAGTATAATTGTGCGTTGCATGGGACCTAAACTATTGTTTAATGAAAATTGAGTGATTTGTGAAAAGATATCAAAATTGAAAGAGCGGTTTCCCTAGAAATCGCTTAATCACAAATTAATTCTTTATTTGCATTGGATTAAAAACTTATTCCCACTATATTGTCCATGTAGGATTGTGTGCCATTAAAAAAAAAAAAAAGCAGTAAAATTGCCACCAATGACCGCGGTTTAAAGAGTAAAACCGCTAAGATTTACTCGTTGTAGCTTATATGATGAGTAGCAACATAACTTAAAACCATTCTTCAATCATCATCTCACAGTTGGTCCTTTTTTTAAAATAAATATATATAATACTACACGGGTAAATTTTTAATCACCCATTGTAAGAATTTAAGAATTATAATTAAACTTTTTTCCTAATTTGAAGCGTTGACTAAAGTTATAAGGAAGTGCACTTATCCTGCAGAGTCTACTTCTGATTTGCCCAAAGAAAAAGCTTTGGACATATCATTGCATACGTTACGAAGCTTAGCAAGTTTTTGCATCGAGACCTTACATATAGAGGATACAGTTGACAAAGCATAAATGCTTCATGATTTAAGTCATGCAACGAACTCATACATCCTCCTCGTCAAGTACCCTTACTTTTAGACCACCTTAACTTACTCCTCGCGGTCATTCAAATAACTCTCCTACCTCATCACTTGACACAACCCCACGACACATTTGTAATCTCCCTCGATCTCTTACTCCTCCTCCTCCTTCTCCGCCTCCTCGACATTATACTTCTCCTCAATCTTATACTCCTCCTTTTCCTCCTCTTACCTCACCGCTTAATTATCTCAACTTATCCTCATTGCCTTTAAACAATGGTTGTAGTTCCCCATCAGTATTAGTATCTCCTCCGCTACCAAAAATCTACAAGAGACGCCAACATTCCTCTACATCTTTTGTTTTAGAGTCCATTATAGAGGTGGATGAATCTGCATTTGGATCATCAACACATCAGTCAAAGAAAGGGCGTACTTCCTAGTTGTTAATTAGATAGGTAGAAGCAATTTCGTTTTACATGATATGTAAATATTGTTATAATTCATACTTTGATGTAATTAAGTTTACATTATTTTATATTATTTAAATGAATATGGACTTTAGTTAATAGGTGTACTTTAGAGCATTTTTGTGAAGATGTTGCCTTTTTTGTTGGTTTAGCATTATATTTCCAAGCGTGGTTCGTGACCATATGGAGTTAATAATCTCATGGATTATGAATGGAGTGTAACCTTTATTGATGAAAATTCATAGTTGCCCAGTCCCTTTCAGTAAAATTCATGAACGGTTTACAGGCTCCTTAAAAACTTGTTGACGGCTCCCTACTTTATCCCTTGTCCCTATCGTATATGTCAATTATTCATATTTCCTGCATATGCCCAGCGTATTCGCACATGCCGACGTAGGCGCACTTCGCACGACACCTACAACAAGCTAAGTGTGATGTGCCAATATCTTTTAAACCTATTTAAATAAACCAATTTTGTAACAAATATCGGAACAAAACCCCTTAAACTTGATTTATCTTATTAGTTACACTTTGAATTCTTCAAAGTTATTGTTTGACATATATATTTATTAGAAAAGGTGAAACATTTATGTTTTATTCATTTAAAAAAAAAAATGGAACCATGTTGTATCCTTGGTAAGCCTATATAATTCTCATATATATTTAAGTTGAGTCCTCATTAGTTTAAATATGACATGTGAGTTTAAATAAAAGTTAAGCAATTCTCACTCCCGTTATAAATTAAAATATAATAGAAAAATAAAATAGAAAAAAATTAGGAAAAATTGTCAAAAATAATACAAATTTTAAGCGGTCCGCTAAAAACAAGTCAAATTTTTGATTATATTTAAATAATACAAACTTTAGGGTGAATTTGTTTTAAACAGGACATTTGACCTACAACCTAAATGACCGGTAAACTTTTTTTATTATTTTTTTTTTATAAATTCATTTAACAATTTATCAACAATTAATTAACATTTAAACCATAGTTACTTAATAATTAAGGGAAAAAACCCACTCCTCCTCCCTACCACCAGCCATTCCTCCACTCCAACCACCAGCCTTTCCTCATCCACACCACAAGCCACTCTTCCCTCCCCCACTTCCACCCTCGGCGCGCCAGCCCAACCGCCTCGCGCCGCCCAGCCGCCCCGCCTCGCCCTTCTGTCACCTTCCCCCTCCCCCAAACCTGTTATTAACCGAACTGCTGTAAACAATAAAAACAGAACAAAGTTACCGGGAAATAGACTGAGTCGCGGACTATGTCGCTCTCTTTAGAACATTCACGGTACTGCCCTTTAATTTGTGCAAGCAGCTCGTACAACAACCGGATATTCCCCAGGATAAAACAGCCTTCCTCTATTGTAATTATACCGGTGGAACTGCACAAAACCACCGGGCAACTAAACACCAAAAAAAGAAAAGAAACTGCTCGAGGGTTTTGTTTTTGTGAGGAAAAATAGAGAGGAGAAGAAGATTGCTTTCTGTATTTTTTTGTATATGAAAAACAGGAAATCAACACGCCTTTTATAGGAAAAATTGCAACGTAACTGCTGCTGTTTAATTAGGCACTAATCACGCAATTAAAACGGTCATAAGTTGAACGTTCAAAACGGTTACAGAAGATTAATGCGTGGCAAAACGTTTAGCAAAAAATCAGTGAAAACGTTTGCATGATTAACGCTCCATTAATCAGTTTTGAAAAAACGGTCAAATGTAATCAGTCAAAAACGTTTAGCAAAAATCAAGGAACTAATCACGCAATTAGCCTTGTCCAAAAAAATAAGTTTATTTAATAAACCCGACCCGACCCAACCCAACCCAACCCGGCCCGGCCCGGCTCGGCTCGGTTCGGTTCGGCGCGCGTGTGTGTGATAGATGGTTTACCATATAGGTCCTCCCTCTCCACAAAATGTGGGTAGCCCAAGGGCCACATCCCTTTAGCCCACTCTCTATATTATAAAGAGAGTAAAACTCTCATTTCCCACCAATGTGGGACTTTGAGTTTTTTCACAAAATTCACACACTACACACTTGTTGTTCCAACAATCCCCCACTTGAATTTTTTGAAAACATTTTCGAGCAGAATCCATACATATATAGGTTGCGCATAAACAGAAGTGTTTTTCAACTTGAACTTCGACGTAGTGAGTACGATTCAGATTCAACAAGGGTGACTCGAAGTTTTGAACCCTTATCTCTGACAACGTACCACACACAACCTACTCTTGGTGTTGTTCTAGACCCGTGCTATTTCGGCCATGCACGTCTATCCCAGTGTAGTGAATGCTCTAGAAATGCTGCCACACATTTCATAGGAAGCGGCCTAACTTCCACATTCACATAGGTGAATCTATCAAGAGTACTCCTGTAGCTTGGTACTCCACTCCAAATTGGAGTATAGATTTCATTAAGAGTTCCTATTAACTCATCCTTGATCGCTTCAGGAAATTATGTCTTTTGAACATATTCAACTCATAACACACCATAACTTGTTATTACCTGATTAGGGGATTTTTATCCACCAATCACCATCTGACAAGTGGACCAACCAGGTTCCGCCACGTGTCCTTCACAAAGGCCAACAGGAGCTTGCCACGTGTCAATCACAGATACGTCCTCCATGGACCACTTAAGACACGCCACGTGTCCGCCCATGCCAAATGGGAAAACCGGCCATCAAGGCCCAATTCAGTCTAGAGGCCCGATCAGCCCTAGGTTTACCTTAAACCTAGAGAGTTGCACGCTTCCCAAGGCTATAAATACTCGATTAATCCTCATTAATCAGGGGACCGAATAATTAAGAGATCAAGCAGAGAAGAACAGAGTCATTAACAACCGGCTAATCTCGCTAACAACGCAGATTACCAACACTAAGCACTCTCACCTAGAGAGATCTCATTACTTTAATTTCTGTATTGATTACTCCTTAATCGGGTACTAACTTGACCGTTGGAGGCGGAGCTCTCAGGAGTCTCCGTTATTTTGCAGGTACAGGCGTCCGGTTCCAGTCTCGGAATTGTAACTCTCCCGCAGGACATCAGAAAACCCCGAAACATTTGGCGCCGTCTGTGGGGAGAGTACTTCAGAGATGGCATCCAAGTCTGTACCGATTCCAGAAGAGAGGCGTCCCCTAGACGACCCTCAAGTTCAGTCGGACCATGATACCGAAAGTGAATTTGAAGTTGAAACTCATACAGCTCCAGACGGGACCCTAAGGGCCCGACGTACCCGTCATACCGAAATGAGGGAACGGGAGTATCTTCAAACAGGAAGCGAGCCAGCAGGCGCACCGCTTGCTCGGCAACAGCCGACTGATGGGTCTGCTCCCATCACAAGGAACGAACTCATGACCTTCATGAGGGATTTCAAGGGAGAGATCCAAGAGTTGATCAACAAAAAACCGCCTGCTTCAGTCAAAGAGCAGTCGGCCAAGAAACCTTCCACTTCACTAAAGAGGAAGTCAGTTCAAGGGCGAGAGGCGACTCCCCATCCTAAATTCAAGAAGCGGGAGCCGTCTGCTCTTGATTTCACAAAACTCCGTTATCCTACGGGAAATAGGAAACCGGTTCGTCATATTCAGGCGGACGGGTCAAAGCAAACGTTCACAGATGCTCGGCACCTGCTAGAGCAGAAGAAGAGTGACCGATTATCAGAGTCGGCTTCTACTTCAAATTTTCAGGACAGTTTGCGAAATGCCTCGATGAGGCCAACTCAGTCGTACCATGAGAGTCAGTCAGGCGGCACCTCCCGTCAGTCCGACTTTCATAGTGCCCAGGCGGTACCAAACTTACCATTTGTGCCGCAACAACAGTATTTTATGCAGCCACCTCCATTTGGTGGACCTGCAGCAAAAAACGTCCAACCTATGGACTGGCAGCTACGGCTGCTTAGACTTGGTGAACAGCCGACGGCCTTCTCCAAGGAAATTACTGAAGCCGCTCAGCCGGCCAAAGTAAAAAATATTCTAGTAGGCGCCTATGACGGCACTACTAACCCAGAAGACCATCTGATGGCATTCACCAACCTGATGTACCTTCAAGGGTTGGATGATCCCACTTGGTGCAAGTGTTTCCCAGCGACTCTCAAGGGAATTGCACAGCAATGGTTCGGCAACCTGCCGACTGGTTGTGTAAACAGCTTCAGGACGCTTGCTTACTTATTTGCCTCCAACTTTGCTATGAACATCCCTGCGAAGAAAACAACCCTTGATTTGGGAACAATTCAGCAGGGTGAAAAGGAGGGGCTTCGTTCCTACATCAGGCGGTTCAACCTGATGAGAATACAGATTCAAGGGTTACCGGATGAGGTAGCTTATACTGACTTTTTTAGAGGTCTCAAAGACGGGTCTACCTTCAAATTTGATTTAGTTCGAAAAAGGGTTGCGACTCTTCAAGAGGCCTTGATTGAAGCAGAAGCCTATATACAGGCGACTGATCTGTGTACGATGAAACAGTCGGACGGGAAGAGGTTCGACAATAGAGAAGGACGACAGAAACAGTCGTCCAACAAAGATGAAAAAAGAAAAGAGGTCTGGGCGGCTGATTCCTCTAAACAGCCGGCCCAGAAAAAGAAAAAAGAATTCAAACCATACTCCCCAAAATATGTGTTTAACAAGGATAACCAGTTTATCCTAAAAGAAATAAAGGGACGGCTCTCAATTGAGAAGCCGCTCCCCATGAAGGGTTCTGCGAGCAACCGGAACCAAGACAAAATCTGTGCTTATCATGATGACATTGGTCATCACACCAATGACTGCATCAGTCTCATGCGGTACCTAGACCGCTTGGCTGATCAAGGTGATCTTGACACTTATGTCAAGAAATCTACGGGGAATACTTCCTCAAAAAAGCAGTCGGCCAAAAAGAATCAACAGGCCGACAGTTCCGATACAGATGATGCAGTCGTCTACACCATTGCAGGCGGCTTCTCAGGAGGCGGCCCCACTATTAGGGGCAACAAAGATAATATAAGGCGGTTAGATGTAAATTCCGTTCACCAAGAACGGCCGTCTAAATATACATTTCCTGAGATTGTCATCACTGAAGAGGATCTAGGAGGAATAAGGGGGCCGCATGACGACCCTCTCGTTATTGAATATAAAGTGGCCAACCAGAGAGTTGGTCGAATCCTCATAGATACCGGGAGCTCTTCAGATCTCATCAGCAGCAAATGTCTGTCAAAACTGAAATATCAGACGGACTGCATACATCCGGCCTCCCACCCTTTAATAGGTTTTGGAGGAGGAATCGTCCACCCACTGGGACGAGTAGATCTACCCATCCGCCTGGGCGAAAAAGGGGAAGGACGACACATGGTAGTCCGGTTCCTAGTGGTAGAGGAACTCTCGGCCTACAACATGATTCTGGGTCGACCAACCCTGAATAATTCCAAGGCTGTTATAATCCCGTCACTTATGCTGCTTAAGTTTGAAAGGGACAATGGAACAGTCGGCTCCCTAAGGGGAGATCAGAGGATGGCCCGAGAGTGCTATCTCTCGGATGTCAAGCCCACTGCTATGGCCACTGGGTCAAGTGGAGAAAAAACAGACCTTGACAATGTCAAGGAAAGTGCGCCTGTTCAAGAAACAGGCGACAAAAAGAGAAAGGCACCCCAGACTGAGTCCGCAAAAAAAGCAAGAAAATAGCAATCATTGGCAGAGGACCGGCCGGATGAGTTCCGCCCTCAGCCGGCTGGTGAGCATGTGGACCTGATATTAGACGACTCCCATCCTGACCGAACAGTCAAAGTAGGGACGACTGCTCTGAGAAACCTTGGTGACGACTTTCACAACCTGTTGAAAGAATACAAGGACATCTTTGCATTTGAAGTCCATGAAATGCCAGGCATTAGTCCAGATCTGGCAGTACACAAACTCGCTGTGGATCCGAAAAAGAAGCCGGTACGACAAAAGAAACGGAACCATGGTGAAGAAACAGGTCAGGCGGCAGCCGCTGAAGTCAAAAAATTACTTGATGCAGGGTTCATTCGGCAATGTTACTTCCCAGATTGGGTTGCAAATGTGGTGCTTGTTAAAAAGCCGAATGGCACCTGGCGAATGTGTGTAGACTACACAGACTTGAACAAAGCGTGCCCCAAAGACAGTTACCCTCTGCCTAAAATTGATAACCTGGTCGACTCAACAGCCGGCCATGCCTTGATGAGTTTTATGGACGCCTATTCTGGTTTTCATCAAATTCCTTTATGGAAGAAAGATCAGGAGAAGACGGCCTTCGTCACTGATCAGGGATTATACTGTTACACGGTCATGCCGTTTGGTCTTAAGAATGCCCCGGCTACCTTCCAACGAATGATAAACACAGTGTTCTTTGATCAGATTGGGAGAAACGTCGAGGCATACATTGATGATATGATTGTCAAGACTAAACTTCAGAAAGATCATCTGACGGACCTCCGAGAAACTTTCGCCACACTCAGGCGGCATCATGTCATGCTCAATCCCAAGAAATGTGTATTTGGAGTTGAGTCTGGGAAATTTCTCGGATTCCTTATCAACCAGAGAGGAATAGAGGCGAACCCCGAGAAGGTACAGGCGGTCATTGACATGCAGTCGCCTCGTACCGTCCGAGAGGTTCAGAAGTTAACAGGTTGTCTGGCGGCCTTGGGAAGATTTCTAAGCCGATTAGGCGACAAATGCCTATACTTTTTCCAGGCAATTAAGAAAAAGGCAAGGTTTGAATGGGGGCCGGATGCTGAGGCCGCCTTCCAGAAATTAAAGGTTCACTTGCATTCCTTGCCGAGGCTGGTCAGCCCTTTGCCCAAAGAAAATCTGTACATGTACCTGGCCGTCTCTGATCATGCGTTAAGCGCGGTGCTCCTTTCTGAAAGGGACGGCTGTCAACTTCCGGTCTACTTTGTCAGTCACGTACTGAAAAATGCCGAGTTGAGGTATCCCCTAGTGGAGAAATTTGGTCTTGCACTCTTCATGGCTGTTAAAAAATTGAAGCCCTACTTTCTGGCACATGCAGTCGTCGTGTATACCGACCAACCGATCAAGCGGCCCCTTACCACCATGGAGTCCTCCGGACGAATGATCAAATGGGCCATAGAAATGCAGAGTCTCGAAGTTACTTTCGAGCCTAGAAAAGCAGTGAAGGGGCAAGCCTTTGCTGACTTTATTGTAGAGATGACCCGTCCTCCTGACTCTCAAGTTCCAGACCAAGTCTGGAAGGTATATGTGGACGGAAGCTCTACTTCAAACGGTTGTGGAGCAGGCGTCGTATGTCAATCTCCAGAGGGCGACAGGTTCGAGTATGCTCTACGCTTCAGTTTCCAGGCTTCAAACAATGAGGCAGAATATGAAGCTTTACTAGCCACATGTTCTTTGGGCCATTAGGACGACTGAAAAAGGGGCGACTGGAGAAACTCCCTTCCTCCTAACTTATGGTGCAGAAGCTGTTCTTCCAATAGAACACTACGAGCCGACTCTTCGAGTAATGCTATATGACGAAGAGGCAAACTGGGAAGCTATGCGCCTGGCATTAGACTCACTTCCTGAAAAGAGGGGCAATGCTGTTTTGCGCCATGAGATCTATCGCCTGAGAATGACTAGATCATACAACAAGAAAGTACACAGGCGTCCACTCAAAGTAGGGGACTTTGTACTTAGAAAAATGGAAGCAGTTGGTAGGGCCAATGAGTCTGGAAAACTAACTCCCAACTGGGAAGGACCCTACCGAATCTATGCGGAAGTCAGGGACGGTACCTACCGTCTGGAAACACCAGACGGACAACCGTTGCCTCGAACCTGGAACGTAGATAACCTTAAAAAATATTTTTTCTGAATGATGTAAAGTAAAGAGCTACTTAATAAAGTTTGCACTTACTATTCAATATTGTATTACGAGGGGCATGCCGTCTGTACCTTTACAGTCGGCTACTCTCCATTGAGTTTCACTCTTTATCTTTAGAGGGGCATGCCGTCTGTTCCTTTACAGTCGGCTACTCTCCATCGAGTATTTTACTCACAATACTTAGCTAAAAAGATTAGGGCCTGGCCGATCCTGTAACTAACAGGCGGCTACCCTTCTTTTACTTAGCACCTGCGTTCACCAAGAACTTACCAAGGCCACCGGCCGAATGATCAGACCAGGCGCCAAGCCACCTGATCAAAACTACAAAACTAATTCGACCTGTCCCAACATCATAGCAGGCGTCCGACGGCATCCCTCCGGATGAAATTCGTCGCAGAGAGCAGCTCCCTTTTGGGTGGAACATTGTTCTATAAACTAATTACACGGCACCTATACGACTGTCCCCAAGGGCAACAACGTAGCCGTTTTTGAGACAAAGATAACTCTATCACTAACCAAACCAATGGTAGCAGTTGACATCTGAGTCAGATAACCGCCTGTATTACTTGGGATAAATGCAGGGGGTACCTATTGAGTTAATAGCCAACAAACATTGGCGAATCAAGGGGTCTAGCCGGCCTACGCCGCCTGGTACCTCTACTTCTCAAACAAAAGTGATGGCGACTGAGTAACTCCAAAGTTAACTCATAGTCACTCCTTCAAATTTGGTATGGAATCTAAAAAGTTTGAGTCGTCCGCCTGTTTTAAACAAACAAGGGCACTCGAACCCCTATTCCTACTGGATAACCTATTGAGTTAATAGCCAACAAACATTGGTGAATCAAGGGGTCTAGCCGGCCTACGCCGCCTGATACCTCTACTACTCAATCAAGATTGTGACAAAGACTAAGTAACTCCTATGGTAACTTAATAGTCACTCAAACTTAGTATGGAGCCTAAAAGGTATGAGTCGCCCACTTGTTTTTAATAAACAAAGGCTCTCAACCAATACTCTTGCTAGGTTAACAAATAACGAGTTAAAAGCCAACATTGGCAATAAAGGGAAACAACCGGTACCCGCCGCTTGTTTTCCTACTTAAATTCCTTGGCTACTAGGTAATTCTATTTACTTGGTCAAATTGAATAAAGAGTTCGAATACCGATTGATTAAATGGCCGACTGATCATCTATCCTGGAAACAGACAACCAGTCGTCCAGGGGCATAGGCGGCATACTTACTATTTGTACCTGTCTTAACGTTCGGCCATACACAACAGTCGGTCAAGTGAGCAAATTTCAAATACTTAGACAAATTTGAACAAAAACAAAAAATTTGATTAAAATGAGCCGGCCATAAAAGACCAGCAGAATATTCAAAACCCCGGCCCCCTGGCCGGGTAATTACTAAGCAAACGGCACGCAGACCGTGAAAAGAAAAAAAATACTTAAAGCTTAAGAAGGGGGCAGTTCAGTATCAGCAGCAGCCGCCTGGTCAGCACTCTTCTTGCTGGACTCGGCCTTAGCTGCATCATCTTTTGATGCCTTACCCCCAAGTGGCACAAGCGCCACAACCGGCTCTTCCTCCTCCAACGCAACGTCCAACGCCTCTTCTTCAGCAGCCGCCAGGATCTGTTGATTATATATTTCCGAACACTGGCGGTACGTTCTTTCCCATGAGGCAAAGTCGGCACTGGGGAACAGTCGTTCCCAGGTCATGCGTTGGATTTGGGCGGAGTCTTCCACCATCTCCCGGACGAGCTCTTGTTTCTCTTGCTCGGCCTTGTCCGAGAGCTCTTGGGTAAGACTCTTCTCCTGGTTCACCAGGCGTTCTTTTACGTTAGCCAAAGATTTCTCCATGGCTTCGTAAGAGTGCATTTTTTGGCGAAGGGGTTTCAGCTCGGCTTAAGTTTGGTGACGGTCCCCTCCAGCTCGTCAACCTTCTTTTGGGCCGCCTCTAGCTGAGCCCGAACAGCGGCGGTCGCCTGCGCCTGATAATAAAGAAGATCAATGGTCAGTACTTCATTTTGGGCAATTTGAAACATTGCCTTATCACAGCTGGAGGCGGCCATAGCCTTTGCGGCCTTTACCTCTTTGTTTTTCCGATCAATCGGCTTGCGAAGGCTGTTGACTCGGAGCAGGGCCTAAGTACAAAGAAAAACAGGCGTCAGTTTCCAATCAAAAGAGTTAACAGGCGTCCTGGAACTCAAAAGCTCAAAAAGGTGCTAAGTATACCTCAGCTAGGATCCCTGAAATTCCATCGAGGTCAAGGGTGCCGGCACCCTTGACCGCCTCCCTGTCAGATGGAGGAACTACTTTAACCATAGACTTGGCTACCTCAACCAAGTCTAGACCCTGGGGGCCGGCTGCATTAAGCGAAAGGAAAAAAAACAAGTTAGATCTAATCAAGAAGGAAGCAAGGGTGAGTTTTTTACAAGTGAGGGTCCATACATCTAGGCGGCCCCGCCTGGGTTTTTGAAGAAGTGGCCGGCTGCTTCTCAGCCGCCACTGTTTTCCTGGAAGACCCAGGAGAGCTTGCAACAGTCGTCCTCCGGGCCTTGGGGTCCGGCTGTTGCGAGGAAGAAGCCCTTGGAGTGCCAGACTGAAAACAAAAAGAGTTAGTATATGCATAATACAACTAAAAGAAGGAGTTTTCAAAGCTTACCAAGGGTGCCTCCTTGCTGGGGGAGTCGGCGTACGACTGCTTCATTAGCGAAACCCGCAGCATGGCCGCCGCAGTCTTAGATGCTGTTATTTTACTCATGGCGTCGGCTGAAAGAAATAAACAGCAAAGTTAGTAAAAATCCCAAGTAAACAAGGCGTGAAAAAACAGAGTATTCGTCAGGCCGGCTACCTCTAGAGCACCGACTGCCGAGGCCACAGGCGGCCAAGAAGTACTCGTCATAGAGCCACTTGAAGCTCGGGACGCAATTTAGGGGTACTTGCTCTCGTACCCCTGAAGTAGAGTTCACCCTAGTCTCTACTTTGAAGAGTCCTTTGTCTAGGATCTCTTTTTTAGCCTTTGGGGGAACAGGCGGCATGCTGCGGCCGCCTGCGAGAAGAGGCGGATCCCTATTCCACTTGTTAAAGCGTTTGTTCAGCTCCGTGTCTGAACTCTCGATAATAAGAAAGGTGTTCCGCCAATCCTTCCATTTGTTTGCCTTACCTCTCGTCATGAGGTAACCCCTATGGCTTGTTAATTGATACCAGCCGGTACCACCCGACTTAGGGGTCCGGCTGAGATAGTTCATGTGGGCGAAAGCCTCAAAACTTGGCTCCACCCCGTTCAGTTCGCACCCGGCCACATAGCCGAGAACGTTTACCCAAGAGTTGGGGGCTAACTGCCATAACCCCAGATCATACCCATCTAAAATCCGCTGAACAGCCGGATGTAATGGGAAGCGCAGTCCAGCTTTGATGGCCGCCACATAGCAGCCAAAGCAGCCGTCACCATAGCTGGTACCAGCCGGCCAGACGACAGTATCTTCTGGATCCGGCACAAACAGTAAATACTCCGGGCCCATTTTGTGGTTAGCAATAAAGCTCGCCACGTTGTCTCGCATTGTTGCGATCCGGCCCCGGGGTACCCTGCAGTAGTAGGGGGCGTTTTCCTCTCTGTAAGAGGCGGACGGCTCTGCCCAATTATCCCCCTTCTCCACTGCATGAGAACTTCTCGCCTCTTGTAGGCGGCTATGTTTTTCTTCTGAGCCAGAAGAACTATGGTCAGAAGAGCTGGATTCGGACTCGTCCCCTGACGAGTCCGAAGAGGACGACTCCTCCCCTCTCCTAGAGGGGCCCGCCTCCTCTCCCTTAGAAGGAGCAGAAGGAAAATTAGACATGTCCACGGTAAGATGAGAAGGGAACACCTTGGTCCCTCTCTCAGAACTGTCAGCTTGACAGTCGCCTCGTTCTACATCTGGCGCCTGGTCAGATGTTTCACTAAGGAGCACCCTTTGGGAGGAGCCGTCTGAGTTTGATATCATAGCAGTCTTTTTTGTTCTGGCCATCACGTTCTGCATAGACACAGATTCAGTCGGACTTTGTATAAAGGGCAAAGATGGGTCCAGAAAAGGGCAGGCGGCACTCCTAGTCCTAGATTCAGCCGTCCCCGGTGACCGGCTGATCACTAACTTAGGGCGTGTCGTGTGCTTCCATGGTGCCATTTCAAAAAAATAAAAAGAAAATTAAGAGTAAGAGAACTGAGTTACCTGAACGGGTGACGGTTGATGAAGTCCTGGAAGTTCGGGTCAGTCGGCTTGTCAGAACAGGCGGTAGGCAGAAAAAGTCCGAAAATGTCAGAGCAAGTTCAGGGGTCCGAATGTTCTCGCAAAAGTTCTCAAATGTGAAAATGACCGAAGTCAGCACTTCCTTTTATAGGCAAAATGAGAAGGCGAAGGGTCGCTTCCAAATTCAAATTTGGGCGGGAAAATCTCTCGGCCGTCTGCAAGGTGACACCTGTAACGGGCCGTCGCCTGTCACCGTGCGACACCTGTCACAGGCGACACGTGACCAGTCGCGTGCCACCTGTGAGGGGCAAATGATTAGGGGATTTTTATCCACCAATCACCATCTGACAAGTGGACCAACCAGGTTCCGCCACGTGTCCTTCACAAAGGCCAACAGGAGCTTGCCACGTGTCAATCACAGATACGTCCTCCATGGACCACTTAAGACACGCCACGTGTCCGCCCATGCCAAATGGGAAAACCGGCCATCAAGGCCCAATTCAGTCTAGAGGCCCGATCAGCCCTAGGTTTACCTTAAACCTAGAGAGTTGCACGCTTCCCAAGGCTATAAATACTCGATTAATCCTCATTAATCAGGGGACCGAATAATTAAGAGATCAAGCAGAGAAGAACAGAGTCATTAACAACCGGCTAATCTCGCTAACAACGCAGATTACCAACACTAAGCACTCTCACCTAGAGAGATCTCATTACTTTAATTTCTGTATTGATTACTCCTTAATCGGGTACTAACTTGACCGTTGGAGGCGGAGCTCTCAGGAGTCTCCGTTATTTTGCAGGTACAGGCGTCCGGTTCCAGTCTCGGAATTGTAACTCTCCCGCAGGACATCAGAAAACCCCGAAACATTACCCTTTGAACCTATTTCTTGGGATCTCCAGTTCATAGGTTGGGTTACCATTATGTGTGGTTCATTTCAATGGCAATAGTCCCATTTTCTTAGAGGAAAAATGGACTTTCTCCCTAGCTAATCCTTTCGTCAAAGGATCAGCCAAGTTATTCTCAGTGCGTACGTGATCCACTCTAACAGCTCCGATAGAGAGATATTCTCTCACAGTGCTGTGCTTACGACGTATTTGTCGTCTCTTACCGTTGTAATAACGGTTCTGAACTTTTGCAATAGCCGCGGTACTATCGCAATGGATCAAGACAGCCGGTAATGGCTTTTCCCATAGGGGAATTTCACCTAGCAGGCCTCTTAACCAACCTGCTTCTTCACTAGCCGTAGCTAGTGCTATCATTTCTGACTCCATGGTGGACTGAGCCAAAATAGTCTGTTTCTTAGACTTCCAAGATACAGCTCCACCGGCTATAGAAAAAATATATCCACTAGTAGCCTTAGAGTCATCTGATAAGGTGTTCCAGTCAGCATCACTATAGCCTTCTAGTACAGCTGGAAACCTTTCATAATGCAACCCTAGGTTCATGGTCCTCTTAAGGTATCTCATGACCCTTTCAATAGCATGCCAATGCTCATTACCAGGACAACTAGTAAACCTGCCTAACAATCCCACGACATAGGCAATGTCGGGTCTAGTACAATCAGTGGCATACCGAAGGCTGCCAATGATGCTCGCATAATCAGATTGCCTTACGGCATCACCAGTGTTCTTAAATAATTTAACACTGGGATCATAAGGTGTACTAGCAGGTTTACAGTCAAAGTAACTATATTTCTTTAGGATCTTCTCAATGTAATGAGATTGATCCAAAGAAACTCCATTTTCTGTCCTAGTAATCTTAATTCCAAGGATTACATTAGCCTCTCCTAGGTCTTTCATATCAAACTCAGCATTCAACAATAGCTTTACATCATTCACAGCATGAATGTTCGAGCCAAAAATTAACAAGTCATCCACATATAGACAAATTATAGTGCATATGTCCTTCTCAAATTTTACATATATGCATTTGTCACTACCATTTATCTTAAAACCATGTGAGATGACTAAGTTATCAAATTTTTCATGCCATTGTTTAGGTGCTTGTTTGAGACCATAAAGAGATTTATCTAGCTTACATACCAGATGCTCTTTTCCTTGAACAATGAATCCTTCCGGTTGATCCATGTAGATTTCTTCTTCCAATTCACCGTTCAAGAATGCAGTCTTCACATCCATTTGATGTACTACATGATTAAAAACAGAAGCAAGAGATATTAATACTCTAATAGATGTTACTCTAGTTACAGGTGAATAGGTATCAAAGAAATCAACATTCTCCCTTTGTCTGTAGCCTTTAGCTACCAAACGGGCTTTGAACTTATCAATGGTCCCATCAACTTTCAGCTTTCTTTTTAGGACCCATTTGCAACCAATTGACTTGCAGCCTGGTGGCAACTCAGTTAGATGCCAAGTTCGATTAGACTCAAGTGAGTCCATTTCGTCGTTCACGGCTTCTTGCCATAAATCTGCATCCACTGAGGTTAGAGCTTCTTGGAGGGTAGAAGGATCCTCCTCTACATTCAGAACTACAAAGTCTGGGCCGAAGTCTTTAGCTACTCTAGCCCGCTTGCTCTTTCTTAGTTCGGGTTCAGCATCCAAGTCTTGTGAGTTAGACCTGTCTTTAGGAATAATAGAGGAGGACGAGCCCCCACTATTTCTAGATTTAAAAGGAAACTTGTCCTCATAAAAATCAACATCATTAGATTCAATAATTACTCGTGCACTTAAATCAAAGAATCTATATGCTTTACTATTAACAGCATAGCCAATGAATACACATTCATAAGCTCTACTAGCTAACTTAACTCTTTTAGGATCAGGAATCCTAACATATGCCAGACAACCCCAAGTTCTGAAATAAGAAATGTTAGGTTGTTTGTTACGAAGTAATTCATAAGGAGAAATCTTACTCTTAGTCTTTGGAATACGGTTCAAGACATAACAAACAGTGAGAAGAATTTCTCCCCACCAATGATCAGCAGCACCAGAATTTAAGGAAATAGCAACTACTAACTCAGTAAAGGTTCTATTTTTCCTTTCAGCCTTACCATTCATTTCTGGAGAATAAGGAGCTGATCTTTCATGTATGATACCATGTGAGTTATAAAACTCTACAAAAGCATCAGTATCATACTCAGTTCCACGATCACTACGCAACCTTTTTATTTGCTTGTTGAACCGATTCTCAAACTCTGTCACAAACAACTTAAACATATCAAAAGCATCACTCTTATTTTTCATCAAATAAACACGAGTATAATCAGAACAATCATCAATAAAGGTGATGAAATATCGTTGTCCATTTCTGGTCAGCGTTCCATTATATTCACAAATATCAGAATGAATTAAATCTAACGGTTCTGAGTTTCTAACAACAGACTTATGAGGTGTTTTTGTAATCTTAGCCTGACTACAAAAATCACATTTATCAAAGTCATTGAGGGAAACATTAGGGATAAGGCCTAAATTGCTCATATTTTTTATGAGTCTTTTGTTCACATGACAGAGTCTAGCATGCCAAATATTAACAGAAGAAGACAACATATAAGCAGAATCAGAAATTTTATTAATCTCAACATTCAGTTTAAACATGCCATCAGTAGCATAACCTTTCCCTACAAACATTCCATTCTTAGTTAAAGTAAATAAATCGGAACCTATGGTTTGTGTAAAACCAGCCTTATTAAGAAGAAAACCAGAAACTAAGTTCTTTCTCATTTCCGGAGTGTGCAGTACATCCTTCAGAATGAGAGTCCTGCCAGAAGTAAACTTCAACTCAACATTACCAATACCAGCAACATTAGTGGAATGGGAATCACCCAACAGCACTTTCTTATCATCGGTGTTTTCAGAATAAGTTTTAAACATCCGACGATCATAGCAGACATGGCGTGTAGCGCCAGTGTCTACCCACCACCCTTCTGATCCACCAATAAGGTTGATCTCAGTAATCATAGCCACAAGTGGTTCTTCTATCATGCTAGCCTGTGGTACAGGGTTAGGCATGTTCCTGCACTTTCGTGCCATATGGCCTGGTTTTCCACACCTATAACATAGGAATTGACCAGTACCATTCTTAGGGGGTTGAATTTGTTGCTTTCCATCGTTCTTTTGAACATTCTGTTTATTTTTGTTGAAGTTATTCTTCCGGTTCTGAGGCTTGAAGTTCTTACCAGCGGGCTTGAGAACTGCAGCAGAACGCTTAGGAGCATTGTTTGCAGAGAGCTGTAAGACTTCTTCTTTCTGGTCCTGTTTTCTGGATTCTTCCTCTATACGGAGCCGAGTAATCAAACTCTCTAAGGAAAATTCCTTAGTCTTGTGCCTGAGACTGTTTTTGAAATCTTTCCAAGAAGGAGGCAACTTGTCAATTATAACAGCAATCTGAAATTGTTCATCAAGAGCCATACCTTCGGAAATTATCTCATGGGCAATTTTCTGAAGTTCGTGGGACTGCACTTCCACGGACTTATCATCAGTCATCTGGAATTTCAGGTACCTGCTAACAGCATACTTTTTGGCACCGGCTTCTTCGGTGTCATATTTCTTTTGCAGGGCATCCCACAAATCCTTAGCGGTGTTTTTCCAGATTATAATAGTCATACAGGTTATCAGACAGACCATTAAGAATATAGTTTTTGCACATGAAATCGGTTTCATTCCAAGTTTCAATTTCAGAATTCCAATACACTAGATCATCTTGTTCAGCATTATCAGGAATAACAGGCCTAGGGACAGTCAATACAGAATGAACTTTTTTAACAGTTAAGAAAAACTGCATTTTCTGTTTCCATCTTTTAAAATGAGCGCCTTCAAAACGGAAGGGCTTGTTAAGGTCATAGGACATAGTTATTTCCTCGGTAGACATGATGATTATAAAGGCAGAAAAGATTGTTCTAAAATTGTTATTAACCGAACTGCTGTAAACAATAAAAACATAACAAAGTTACCGGGAAATAGACTGAGTCGCGGACTATGTCGCTCTCTTTAGAACATTCACGGTACTGCCCTTTAATTTGTGCAAGCAGCTCGTACAACAACCGGATATTCCCCAGGATAAAACACCCTTCCTCTATTGTAATTATACCGGTGGAACTGCACAAAACCACCGGGCAACTAAACACCAAAAAAAGAAAAGAAACTGCTCGAGGGTTTTGTTTTTGTGAGGAAAAATAGAGAGGAGAAGAAGATTGCTTTCTGTATTTTTTTGTATATGAAAAACAGGAAATCAACACGCCTTTAATAGGAAAAATTGCAACGTAATTGCTGCTGTTTAATTAGGCACTAATCACGCAATTAAAACGGTCATAAGTTGAACGTTCAAAACGGTTACAGAAGATTAATGCGTGGCAAAACGTTTAGCAAAAAATCAGTGAAAACGTTTGCATGATTAACGCTCCATTAATCAGTTTTGAAAAAACGGTCAAATGTAATCAGTCAAAAACGTTTAGCAAAAATCAAGGAACTAATCACGCAATTAGCCTTGTCCAAAAAAAATAAGTTTATTTAATAAACCCGACCCGACCCAACCCAACCCAACCCGGCCCGGCCCGGCTCGGCTCGGTTCGGCGCGCGTGTGTGTGATAGATGGTTTACCATATAGGTCCTCCCTCTCCACAAAATGTGGGTAGCCCAAGGGCCACATCCCTTTAGCCCACTCTCTATATTATAAAGAGAGTAAAACTCTCATTTCCCACCAATGTGGGACTTTGAGTTTTTTCACAAAATTCACACACTACACACTTGTTGTTCCAACAAAACCACCATCACCGAACCCCCCTCCCCCGAAATTCCTCTTCCTCCTCACGAAAACCCACAAAATCCCCTTCTTTTCTTATGAAAACCCGCAAAACCCCTAATTGTTCCCTTTCCCACCCTCAAAAACCCTAGCTGGTAGGGTTTCATTGGTGGAAGAAGGGGCAGTTGGGGGTTCGTAGGGAGGGAGGGGGATTTCGTGGGTTTTTGAGGTAGGTGGAAGTCGAAGAAGGGAGTGGGTGGGGAAGCCGGAAATGTTGTCGCCGGCACGGGGAGGGATTAAGGCGCCGGTAGGGTGTCGTCGGAGGGCTGGGCACCGGGGAAGGGGATGGGCTGGGAGAAAAAGGGGTGGCTGGTGGGGAGGGATTTTTTTAAAAAATAATAATAATAAAATTTAAATATTTTAAAAAATAAAAAACATTAAATAAAAAAAATCAAATTAAATTGTCAAACCAATAAAAAAAATGACACGTGTCCCATATACCTATTAATTAAGTCACTAACAGGTCATAACTTGTTTAAAGCGGATACCCCTCAAAGTTTGTATTATTTAGAAATAATCAAAAGTTTGACTTGTTTTTTGGCGGACCGCTCAAAATTGTATTAATTTTGACAATTTTTCCAAATAAAATAATAGTAATCAATACAACGTAGAAATAAGGGTTAATTGACAAAATTGATACATGTAATTCGTAGCTTAGCTTCTTTCTCAATATAGTATATGAGACTAGTTTGATCATATCTTATAGATCTTATTTTGTTACAATGTGAACTTCAAAATTTTAGGCAAAATCTCATGAAAAGATAAATGATTTATTTTATGAACCACTTTGGATTATGTACAAAATGTTAAGCCAAATTGATACAGTAATAAAACTAGATAGAATATCTTCATACATCCATGTAAAAAAGTTAGATTGTTCGTCATAAAGTTAACCAATTCTGGTTATGAGGTCTAATTAATAAATTATGATAGATGCGAGCCTGATAACAACTATTATTTTGGGTGTGTTATACAAATCAAAATCTTTCATTTTACATAAATCATATCACATCAAATATTATTTCTCAAAATCATCTTGATTTTGTGTTTAACCTTTTTTTTAGTATAAAAACAAGAGAAAAACCAAGTATGATTCAATCCATCGGCAAAAAGGTAACTTTAAATACTTTTCTTCAATAATCTCTTTTCCCTGTATACATTTTTTTTTGCACGAAATTATGAAGAGTTGATCTCTATTCAAATTTCATTATTATACCAAGGATAATTGTAATTTAATACAAGCAAGTGAATATTGGCTAACAATAATGCATGTGTTTAACTTAGAATTGAATTTTTCAAAATTTATCATTTTCATATAATAAATATATTATTCTTATATGGGCTAATTTTTCTTCTATATTTATTATGTTTTTATTGCTAATATATATGTTGTTTTTGTGTTTTTACAGATATGTCTGAAATGAATGGAGATAGTAGCATGAGTGATGCGAAGAAATTTACAGCTTTAGTCGTAGACAATAACATTATTGTTCAAAAAGTTGAACAGATGTTTCTCAGTAAGAAAGGATTCAAAACTAAGATCGTGAAAAATGGCCAAGAGGCCGTTAACATTTTCAAGGAGGGTATTTCTTTTGATGTTGTTATCATGGAAATGAAATTGCCTATAATGGACGGGATTCAGGTAATCATTTGTTTACTATCTTGATACCTTTCTTAGTGTTATAAATAATTTAATGTCAATGTTAACAACACCACTACTAATGACCTAAGGCTATATATTAATAATAAAATATTCAAAAGTGCGATTAATAAATCAGTTATGATAATTGTAATATTTTGGCATAATTAGAAAATAGATAATAGAATACTAATTGGGTAATAGTATAAATAAAATAATTTTTTATGCACACTATATGTGCGTGATTTTTAAAATATGTTATACGTAATGTAATCAATATTAATAAATTCATATTAAATATTGTAAAATTGTTATCCTACCATTTTTAAAAGTATTTGATTTTTTTTTTGTAAAATTATAGTTTAAATTTTTTTAAAAGTTTAATGATATTAAATCATCATGATAGGGGTTTTAAAAATACATGACAAACTTTAAAAATTTATGAAAAATCTAATTTCTTTTGTCATATACTACGTACTTTGTAATATTCTATAAATGCTAAATTATTAATTATTTTACAACAATATTTATTTTAGTATTTAGTCATAGAAAACTTACTCCTTCTATTTTATATTGTTCTTTTCACTTAGAATCTTTATTTTTGTGAGACAATAATATTGGCCAAAGTGGGAAGAACAATATTAAAGTGAAGGGAATAATATTTTTAATTAATTGCCACAACATAATATAATTTTGTCTTTTGAAATTTTTATTATGCATTATAATATATAGATGTGATACATTGAATGTTTATTGCAAAAGTGATCAGTCGATTTAACAATAACATTTATGAGTATGATAAAAAAGATCAAGATTTATAGCTAAAATATTCTTTATAATGTGTAAAGGTATACGGATTAGAGTAGCAAAGAAGATATGAAAATAACATTTTGTCTCTTTGGTTCATGTATGCAAAATATTAGAAATGTAAATTTTTAAATTTGATCATCAATAACTATTAAAAAAATATAACTATGAAAGCTTGAAAGTAAGGGCGAAGTTTTTAATTATATAGTTAGTAACCAATTAATTACAACCAATTCAACCAATAAAATGGATTACATCTACAAAGTATGCGTAACATAAAAAGATGATTATACATGCATGTGAAAGACAAGAGAGGATGTGTTTTGAGTGATTTAGATGAGAAGTGATCGAATTGACTTTATATAGTAGATAATTGATACTTATTTTTGGCATTGATTATAAAATATATAATAAAATATTAATTGGCCAAAAGGATATATATAAGAACCATTCGAGATAAATCATATAAAATTTTCCCTAACGTTACATGAAAATTTGGTATGTTTAGTTTAATTACCAATATATATAGCAAAAAAAAACCTTTACGTTAACAATCTTGTTCATTCCCCGTTTTCTAGATTAACAAGAATAAATTTGATGTTTGTAGTATTCCAGTAAAGGTAATGCATGATAATTGAATGGAGAAATTTATTACCCTTGCGATCTTAACTTATAAGTATTAATATATATATATATATATATATATATATATATATATATATATATATATATATATTATATTAATTTTTAAATTGGTTCTTTTATGTAAAGGCAACAAAAGAGCTGCGAGCTATGGGTGTTAAGTGCTTAATATTTGGCATGACTACTTCTGAATCAAAGTCCAACATTCAACCATTCATAGAAGCTGGTTTAGATGAATGTTTTTCGAAGCCACTGGATTTTGTGATGATTGATAACGCTCTTAAGCGCCTCGGAAAGTGATACTGAAAAATAATTAGTACAACATATTAAAATGAAATAAGTAAACTATGCTTAATAAAGTATGTTTGATATTTGCTACTTAAATGATGTACTCTTGGTTTCGATATGTTGTTTCGTGTTGTTTTCACAGCTTTCAATCAACACATTTATGATTAAACAATATATAAAGTTTCATATATTGAAGAGTACAGATTATTATTAAATCAATCATGATCACACATAATGATATTTTTTTCCTTATATATTACTCCCTCCGTCCCCGAAAGAACGACTCTTTTGGGTTGATTTTGCGGGTATTAAGAAAGTTAAATTGGAAGTATAAGTGTATGGGGAAGCTAAGAAAAGTACATTGAAAAGAGAATTTTATATTGGAATTGCAAAAAAGTAGAGAGAGAAAGTAATAAAAGTATATAGAAAAAGCAAAATTTGCATGGGGAAGCTAATTTTGCACAAATATTATTGCAAATTAGTGGGTATTAAAATGCAAATGGGATGAACATTTTGGGACTAAAATTAGGCCAAAAGGGTCAAACTTTTGGGGACGGAGGGAGTAGTTAGAATATACGATCAAAGAAATGACTTTAGTTATCTAACCTCCTTTCTCTCTCCTACACTTTAGCCTCCATTGTAAATTTTGAAGGGGCTTCCATCGGATTTCACCGGTGGAAAGCCCCAATTGTTGTTTCGTTTAAGGTTTTTTAATTTTTAGGTTATAATAATTTCTCCCTCGAAAGAAAGGGTTTATCTCCTACGAAAGACAAGGTTTTTTCGATCTCCTTCGAAAGAAAAGATTTTTTAAACTCCTTTGAAAGACAAGGTGTTATTTGCGTTTGATAGGGTCTCTAATTTTTCGGGGTACGATTGATTATTGCTTGAATTCAGTTTACAAAATCATCGGAAGAAATTTCTTCCTCACAAAATATTGAAGAGTCGACGGATCCACTCAAAAAGTTGTATGAGACAACGAATTGAGAATACGCCGAATTGTTATATCTATGTATTTGGATTCTTAGCACTTCTCTGATTAATTCTTGTTTGATTTTGTTAAATCTGTATTCATCATCATTATTTATCAATTGTAGATGTCATATGACTTTAATTAATGAAATTTATTGTCCTTTGGACTTCTTTCAAAAAAAAAAAGAATATACGATCAAAGTTTTTGGCCCAAAAGGATTAGTTTTTATTAGAAACACGTAAATTAAAGAACATATTGGACAATAGAGTATTATTTATCTTCTAAGCTATATACAAAATAGGGTTGATTGAGATTTTACAAGTTCAAGTATTAACATATCTTTTAGAAGATTATTATACATACTCAGGTTTTCATTCTATTCATTTTATAAATTTCTATGAAATATGCATTTCATTTTATGTAGTTTGAGAATTAAAATTGGTTAACCAATAATTAGTAAACTAAATTTTGAGCATTTTACTTTTTTTTTTCTTTGTATTTCACATATAATTTACTACCTTCGTTTCACAATTTTTGCAACTTTGGAGTCTACACTAACTCCTAGGCAAAAAAATGAGAAATGGAGATTAAGAAAAAGGAGGAGCATGTGATTAAGAAAGGAGAGAGAAATTGGGGATAGATTAATAATTAACCACCCTCCATAACACCAGCCATACAAGCCACCATTCGCAGCACCACCTAGTACCAGTCGCCAACACCAGCCTCATGGACACGCCCAACCACCATACACCCCACTCACCACCACACCCAAAACCTAAAACCCATCCCGTAGCCACCAAACACCCACACAAGCCCGAAACCATCTACCCACCTCGCTGCAACCATACCACCCAAAACCTAAAACCTAACCCACAACCACCACACAGCCACCCCGTAACGCCCCCACACTAACCCAAATCACTTGCCTTTAGCCACCCACCGACCACCTCTAGACCACCAACCCTCATCGAAATAACCATCGACCCACCTCGCCCTAAATTCATTGGAAATTGGTGGTTCAACCACCACCATTTGCTGCGAACTTTCCATCACGTTGTCCAAGCGTAGATCTCCGTCACCCCGATGGTCTGTCTTCGTGGGAAGAGAGATATGAGGGGTCAGATTGAATGATAGAGAAAGAAACTATGGAATTGAAGAAGAAGAAGAAGAACTTCAAGAATTGGGTTTGAATTCTAGAAAGATTTGATGATAGTTGAATGAATTGATTGGTTAGGTAAAGGGAATGAATTAGATTCGGGGTAAATAATTAGATTAATTAAGATAATTTAGTATTTTATTAAGTTTTGTTTTAAGTTACTAATTCAGTTCATGAAAATTTTAGTAAGGGTGTTTTAGTAATTTCATTTAAAAAAACTTTACTAAAAATGGAAAAATTTGAAAAGTTGCCAAAAATCTATAGCGGACTTTTGTGGCAAAAGTTGCAAAAAATATGAAATGGAGGTAGTACAAGAAATTTATTACACTACAAATTACACAAATTAATGGGTAAAAAATTAACACATTTGGCGGCTAATTAGCAAAAAAAAAGTGTGATATTATTCCAATTTTTTCATTTACCTATTTGCACTGTTTTACATATAATCTATGTAACTTTTCAAAAATATGCGAAGAATATGATTTGAGTAAATGAAGAATGATTATGCAAAATTTTGTTGTCTGTGTGATTCTGTACATTAAAGTTTATAAATTTATACACACGTCTATTTTTGTGGCTAACTACTTTAAATTAGCTTAATGAAGATTGTTATTTATGCTTTGTATAGTGAAGACAAAACATACAAAGATATCTTAATCTTCTTAGCTAATCTATCTTAAAATTTTAAACCCTTTACATTCAAAAACTCTTACATTGATATATATTATGTCACATAGTCTTACAAGCTATGATTATTATGGTTATAAATTATTTTTTTTAGTTGAATTTGTATATGTGATAGAAGTTTAAGGACATTTTGATTGAAGGAAAAAAGAATGTGAAAAAAAGCGAAGTATTAAGATGGTTGTGGGGCCATTCCAAAAAAAAAAAAAAAAAAAAAAAAAAAGTGATATATAATATATTTCCTTAGAAAGGTTTTGGTCTCACTTTTAATTACTCAGGTTATTTTTTTTTCTTTTTTAAGGGAATTGGTCGCAAAATGGCTAAAAATCGAGCGAGCCTGTTGTCACTCATTGGTTATTTTAGCCACCTTAGGATTATTTGCTTACTGTGAGGAGGGTGCCCGCCCAGTAGGGTTTTCCCCCGATGTCCGGGCCCTTTAATTTAAAAGTCCAAGGCTTATGTTGTGAGGATTTGTTTGAGAAATTAAACTTGAAAAAGGGAGGAGACGAGTTATATTATCTCTATTTTTAAGTGTATTGTGTAAAAAGTCGTCAATAAGTTTAGGAAAACATATAAATTCTATTTGTACCTCCCCCAAGCAGTGTGCAAAGGGGTGTTTTAATGCGAAACATGGGCTTTCCCTCTAATTCTTAAGAAGCATTTCCCATCAAAGGTCAATTGCAACCAGAGATAATTCAAGAGCGAGGGTTTTAGAAAGTCATTCTTTCAAAATGATCATTCTAGCACAAATAAGACCTCTACTAGCTCTTCTTATTCACAATTTCATTCTTAGGCAAATGTGTGCAACGCTATATCCTAATTACTAAGCTAGTTCATTTTATACACAAAATAAGATCCACAAATATCTACATTGCAACAAAGTCGTTATTATTTTTGTTATTATTTCAAACGTGAAAATGGAATTAAAATAAATAGGATTCGTTTGACCTATAAAGTGAAAAACAAATAATTTATTCAAAATTTTAGTCATATTAACACAAGAGTCTAGGTGGATAAATTATTTAGTCTTGTATTAAGATTATCAAACAACACTAATCAATTGATTAGTTTTTAAAATAAATAAATGATTTATCCAAGTGCTCAGTAAGCTTATCGTTACTCTTTACTATACCTCCGTTTTGTGTGTTTATGGACCTCTTTTTATTCCGAAATCTCTAACGACTTCAATGTATTAATTAGGGTTAGGTATTGGGCAAAAAGTGGAAATGTATTATAATAATATGAAAAAGGGGATATGTATAACAATAATTCGTATTTTTCTCACCGTTTCTTGGTTGATTTTTCCATTTTTTGCTGTGATTTTAGGCATAACCAAGACCCCTATCTATAGGTTTAGGGATTTAAGGTTAGGGTTTAAGAGACACTACATCAAGTGGAGAGTGCAACGTCAACTTTGAGAGTCACTCTTGCTTGCGCACTATTTACCTTTTTTCGAGTGTTCAAAATAGTTGTTTTCCAAAACTTCAACAACTTTTGATCCCGAACTTGGAATAAGGCAAATAATATATCATTGGAAAGCTCTAGAAGTGTATTCTCCAATCCAATTAGAATTAGGTCATAATGTTTTCTAGATATTAAGATACGGTTGAAATAGTGCATGCAAGGGTGTCGGTCTTGGGCCCGATTTAGTATTTTGCTCATATCTCTTTAGATTTAAATCGAAATTAGGCTTATATTATATCATTAGAAATCTTATTGAAATTGAAGGGCTATCCGTATTCCATACATACATGTCTTACACGGAAGTTATTGGCACTATATTTGATCGTTTTGGTCCAAAACAGGGCTGGCAATGGATCAGAGGAGGATCGGGTGGAGCTCAATCCACCTCTATCCGCCAACAATCCATCCGTCATCCAATCCATCCATCACCATTTAACTCTTCATCCACATCCAATCCGTCCATCATTCGTGGATGAATCGGGTGAATGATGGGTGAAATAAAATACACCATCGTTTATTTGTAATACTAATATACATAAACTAAGAATTTGATATATAGTTGACAAAATCTTTAAATTTCACAATATTCACATTATTATACGAAGTCTAAATAATATTACTACTATATATAAAGTATATGTTTGTGTAGTATTACAAATAGGTAAATAAACATTGATAAATTTCTAAAAAATATAAGCGGATGGATGGATGGGTTGGGTGACGGACGGATGACGCTCCACCCGAATCCGACCCGATCCGTCACCCAATCCATCCACCATCCATATAAAATCCGTGTTTTGTCGGATTTTCATCCATTTAATTGGATCGGGTGTATCCATGGGTTCTGGTGAAATCTAGATTAGACATGTATTAGGCTTAAGTAGTTAATATGAGGATCATAATTTAAAAAGTTTTGGACTCAAAAAGGGGTTTCAAATCACTTACATTATATTCTGAAGTCTATAAACACTCTAAATTTGATCTAGCTTGAAAAGTGGGTTTTTGTCTCATCATTACACTTCCATTTTGGGACAAGAGACCAAAAGTAGATGTATACACTTACCAATCATGTACAATAGTCTTATTTTCATGAGTCATACAAATTGTGATGAATAAATTCCAATCAACCTACAGTACTTGGGTTTTAAGGGTGGAGTGTAGGGATGTGTACATAAGGTTCGTAGATCGGTCCAATACAGTCTGATAAATAGGTAGACCAAAAATTTCAAATTTCGTGGACTAAAGATCGAACATATAAATAATTATGGACAAAGATCCAAGTTTGATGAAAATCTCATTTAAATCTGGTTTTGGACTAGAACTATTATAATTTTTGTAAATGCACCGAACTTTACTTTAAAGGCTTTCTTAATACAAGTCGTTTTGTTCACCCTCTTATTTCCTTTCCTCTTATAGTGTTTGCAAACAACAAAATCAATATTAGTATTCTAATATAAGCATATATATTGATCACAAATGCTTATTCTATTCCAATCAAATAAAACAAAGTGTACAATTAAAAATAGTTAGTAAGTCGATTTTAAATACTCAGTAGTTAATCTTAAATGCTCTTTAATTGATCTAAATATGCATGGAGTATTTAAGGCGTCAATTGAGGTGCACCTACTTTATTAGCATGTGTGATATGCTTGACAATCATAGGAAGTTTGATTTGACTTATACAAAAGGGACAAGGGATAAAGTAGGGATGAAGCCGTCAACAAGTTCTAAGGAACTTGTAAACTGTTCATAACTTTTACCGAAGGGACAAGAGAACCATAAATTTTGATCCATGAAGGTTACACGCCATTCATAATCCATGATTTTACTAACTCTTGTCAAGAAACACGACTGAAGGTACATGGATGAATTAAAGGTAGGAAATTAAAATAGCGAAAAATATCAATATTAATCATAATACTATAAAGACATAAGGAATAGTTGATAAAATGGATACATATAATTCCAGTTTCTTTCTCAATATAGTATATAAGACCGGTTTGATCATATATTGTAGATTTTATTTTGTTATAATGTTAAGAACTAAACTTTTTAGGCAAAATCTCGTGAAAAGATAAATGATTTCATGAACCACTTTGGATTTATGTATAAAATATCAAGCCAATCTGATGTAGTTTAAACATCAGATAGAGTATTTATGTAATCCATGTAAAAGGGTTAGATTATTTGTCATATAGTTGATTAATTTTGGTTATGAAGTCTAATTAATAAATCTTGATAGATACAAGGCTGATAACAACCACAGATTATATTATTCTGGGTGCGTAATACAAAATCAAATCAACATACTTTTTATTTTAATTAAATCGTATCACGTCGGATTTTGTTTCTCAAGACCATCTTGATTTTGTGCTTGACACTTATTTCAATATAAAAGCAATAAAAAGACCAAGTAGGTATGCTTCAATTCAATTCATCGGCAAAAAGGTAATCCTAAATACTTTTTTTCAAAATTCTCCCTTCCCTTAGATTTATAGTGTGCTTTAATAAAAAAAATGGTAATTAGGAAGAGTTGATCTCTAATCAATGTCATTATTATTAACCTAGGATAATTAATATTAAATACAAGCAAGAATATTGGCTAGCAATGCATGTGTTAAAACTAGAAGTGAATTTTTAATTATTTCAAAATTTAGTCCTTTTCATGCGATAGATGTATTATTCTTTTATGGGCTATACCCTCTAATTTTTCTCCTATACTTATTGTGTGTTTTTCAGACATGTCTAAAACGGTTGGAGATAGTAGCATGAATGATGCGAATAAGTTTACTGCTTTAGTTGTAGACGATAACGTTGTCATTAGAATGATTGAACAAATGTTGCTTAACAAGAAAGGGTTCAAAACTAAGGTCGTGAAAAATGGTCAAGAGGCCGTGAACATTTTCAGTGAAGGCAATTCTTTTGATGTTATTATCATGGATATGGAAATGCCGATTATGGATGGGATTCAGGTAATCTTTTTTGTATAATCTTAATGCCTTTCTTAATGTTATATATGTTGATGTTGACATCTCTTTTAATGATCTAAGGCTATTTATAAATTAGTTATGATAAATATAACATTTATTTGACATAATTAGGATATAGATAAAGTACTAATTGGGTGATAGTATGAATAAGATGATAAAATTTGAATCATATATAAAAGATAAAATATATTATATGTATTTATTCCTAATATTAATTACCAATTATAAAAAAATCCTTTATATTCAAGATCTTTATTTAATAGTCGCAGTCGGGTTCATTCCTCATTTTTCAGATTAAAAAAAATTAATGTTTGTAGCATTCCAACTAAAGTAATAGACTATAATTTCAATGGGAAAATTATCATCCTTGCATTATTACTTAATTATGAATAATAATTTCTTTAATATTTATATTAATTTTTAATTTAATTCTTTTATGTGAAGGCAACTAAAGAGTTACGAGCTATGGGTGTTAAGTGCTTAATATTTGGCGTGACGAGTTCTGAATCAAAGTCTGACATTCAATCATTTGTAGAAGCCGGTTTAGATGAATACTTTCCAAAACCACTGGATTTTGTGAAGATTGATAACATACTCAAGCACCTCGAAAAGTGATACTAATAGAAATTTGGCACAACAAAATGAAATAAGTAAACTATGTTTATAGTATTTAATACTTAAATATTGTACTCCTGGTTTAGATATGTTGTTTCGTGTTTTTTTTTATTTTTTTATTTTTAAAGTTTTCAATCAACACATTTATGATTAATCTATACAAAACTTCATATAGTGAAGAGTACATATGATTAAACCTATCAAAATCGCACATAATGATATTTTGCTTCTTATACATTAAATAGAATATACGATCAAAGATTTAGCTCTAACCGATAAGTTATTTTTAAACGCATGAATTAAAGAAAAGAGAGGCGAAGAGAGTATTTATCTTCCCACCAATTTAAAAAATAGGCTTTCGATTTTGCACGTTTATGTATCAGCATATCTTTTGGAAGATTATAACAAAAATTTAGTTTTTCATTCTATGTAACTTATAAATTCCTAAGAAACTAAGGGTAAAGAATGTGCACAAATTAAAGCGTGCGCCATGGCTAGCCATATATACCCAGAACGTTTTTTTGGTTTGGCCTTATTGCCGGCATTAATATAGGAAAATACGTTAACAATTTTTTTTAGCATATAAATTTTCATACACTATTCTTAAGAGTTAAAATAAAGAGTCAATATACTTTAATGAGGGCAAATAAGTAAATAAATATATTAAGGGGCATAATTGTCTCAATACTATTAATAAAAATAGAACAAATATAACTTAAGGGTAAATATGTAAATAAGTATTTTAAGAGGCATAATATCTTAACAGTATTCATAATTTAAAATTAAGTAACAAATATAAGGGTAAATATGTAAACAAACATTTTAAGAGACATAATTGTCTTAACACTATTCGTAAGTGTTTAGTCATACTTTTAAAAAGGTAGGGATATGCATTTCGCTCGATGTAATGTGTGAATAAAAAATGGTTAGCCAATAATTAGCAAACTAAATTTTTTTAGTATTTTACTTAATTTTCATAATTTTTTTTTTTAAAAAAAAGTATTTAGAGAGCCACAAGGACAAGTGATGAGAATCGATCCCAAGATCTCCTGGAATCGGAAGGGGAGCTCTAACCACTTGAGTTATATCCCACTCTCTAATATTCATATATAACTTATAAGAAATTTGTAAAGTGCAAATTATACATTAAGTTATAGTGCGGACTATATATTCTGGGAAAAAAAATAACACATTTGGTTAGCTAAAAAACAGTGTGTTATATTTTCTTTTTAATTATACCTATATTTTCACAATTTTACATATGGTTTGAGTAACACTATTATAAAAATATGTATTCGATGATTTGAATAAATTAAGAATGATTATGCAAAAGTAAGTTGATGTGTGTACGTGTATTAAATTAAGTTTTTAAATTTATCATGTCTTCGATCCTTTTTTTCTACATATCATTGGAGTGTTGGTTAATATTCTACATTTTACAATAATGATTATAAGGTTGGGTTAAAGCAGTGATGACTACAAGAAAATCATCAAACTAATATACTACTCTCTCTTTTCCCGAATAATTTGACACACTTGCTTGACTTTTTTTTTCAACTTCATCCATCTTTGTTTGTTATTACATAAAAGGTTCATTTTGACAATCCCAACTTTATGGGGTGCTTACTTTCTTTGGGCCCAACCAATCATTACAGATGGGCCCAACCAATCATTACAGGGACATGTGTGATATGTCAACACGTAATTGCTCAAATAAATAAATAAATAAATAAATAATATATTAAAAAAGGAAAAATTAAACCACCCTTCCCTAACCCCATTGTTGGCAGCCACCACCTCCGCCCTAACCCGGTAGCCCCACCTCAAAACCACCCCCTCCTTAACCCTACCACCAAAAACCAACCCCTCCTAGGTCCAGCCCACCCCCCCCCCCCGAAAACCACCCATATCCCAAAACCCCCACCCCACCCCCGGCCACCACCGAAACCTAAACCCCACTCTGAAACCCTTCCCTTACCCTCGGAAACCCAAATCCCTACCCTTGAAACCCTTCCCTCACCCTTAAAACCTTTCCCATACCCTCGAAACCCAACCCCAGCCAACTAAAAAATCCAGTGCTGGTGGTGTTGGAGGTATATGAAAAAAAAAATCGATCAGCTGTCGAAGGTGGTCTGATCGAGGTAGGGGAGGGGGGAGATGGCTTGACGGAAAATTCACCAGCGAGGGGGGCGAAGGGTGGTGGAAATGGAGGAGAGAGAAAAGGTTAGGGGAAAGGAGGAGAGAAAAAAAAATTACAAAAAATAAATAAATTAACTTGTTCATCATGTTACCAATCATCCGGGCTTAATAAAAATAAACACCCCCTTAAAGTTAGATTATTCTATAATAATCCGTCGGTATATACAAGTATTATTATAAGTAAATCAGCTAAAATTGGAATTTTACAAGTAAATCAGCGAAAGTTGGGATTTTAAAAGTACATCAGCCAAAGTTAGGATTATTTGAAATTAATTTTCCTAAATAAAATATAATGTTAATAAGTAAGTTGTTAGATTTATCTTAATGTATATTATTGGAATAACGAACAATATATTATCTTTTGAATGCATGGCCTGTTAGATATTGCTATTTAAAAAAAGGAAAAATACACTTTAATAATCCCAATTATGGGCGATTTACTTCTAATAATCCCAACTAAGGTTTATTATCTAATAATTCCAACTATGGGGTCAATTTTCCTTTAGTAGTCCCAATGACCGGTAACCTGCTAAAAGGGTAATTTTTTTTTTTTTTTAAATTCACGTGTCAGCATGTAATTGCTTCAAATTAAAATAAAAATAAATAAATAAAAACCCAAAACCCATTCCCAGCCACCCCCTCCCCCATTGTGAAACCCTAGGGCCTAATGCCAGGCCACCGAAAATCGGTCGCCGACCTCCCCTAACCCTGCGCAAAATGGCCGACCGACCTTCCCAACCCCCAAAACCATCAGCCATTTGTGCAACGATGCTTGGGTGGAGCTACGAGTTGTGTGGCTTGGTTGTAGCTGCAGGCTGCTATGGTGGTCAGATTTGTGTGTGGCTGGTAATTGGTGTTTGGTTGGAGCTGCGGGCTGCTATGGTGATCGAATTTGTGCGTGTCTGGTAATTGGTGCTTGGTTGGAGCTGCGTGCTACTGTGGTGGTCGGATTTGTGCGTGGCTGGGTTAATTGCTGAAGGTTGGTGATTGGTGGTGTGGCTAGGTGATTGTGGGATTGATTGGTGGTGGTGTGAGGCTTGGCTGGGTGTTTCCGGCGGTTGGGGAGGAGTTATAAGGGGTTTTAATTTTTCAAGAGGGGATGGGAGGAGTGTAATGGAGGGTTATGGTGGTCAGGCTGGGGGGTATAGCCGGCGCCGACAATCGGGGGAGGGGAATCGCCGAGGTCAGGCAAGGAGTGGGTGGTAGTGAGGTGGCTGGCGTGGGAAAGGGTGTTTGTTTATTTATTTTTATTTTTTAAAAAAAATTTCAATTTTTTTGGACCAATCACGTGTTGACACGTGGCTTGGTAACCTGTAATAAAAGGTTGTTGACCGGTTGGGACTACTACAGGCAAACTGACCCCATATTTGGGATTATTAGATAACAAATCTTAGTTGGGATTATTAGAAGTAAATCGGCAATAGTTGGGATTATTACAGTGTATTTTTCCTTAAAAAGATTCAAGAAGATACGTTACTCGATTCCCCATTCCCCAATCATCACTGACCAAGAGCGGCCTCAAAGTGATGAGGACTAGAGTCATCACCGAGAACCTAAGAAAACGAGCAAGGGAGAATCAAGAGAGGAACGTTGTCCTCTTTGATTGTGAGGAAGCTTTTTTAGGTGGAGAAGCCCAAAAAAGTGTAGGGAATGAGAATCATCATAATGTATTTTTATGCAAGTCAAGCAATGATTACTTCTCATTGGTTTTTAATTTTTTAATCCCGAGAAAGTTTCCAACCGGTCATGTGTAGTAAAGGCAATGAATTGAAGATGATGACCCAACTTCAATCACACTGCCCATCGTGGAAACCAACAACAAAGGGAAGAAGCTCATCCAAGCTTATGCTCACCTTGATTTTATCAATAAGTATCGTATTGAGACAAGAGGAAAGATTCAACCCCTTCTTCACTAGAATACTTCAGTCATCCAAGGAAGAAAAGGAGTTATGGTTACTATAGTTTGTTTAATGGTTGTAATATATCCTTTATATGTTAATGGTGCTAGCTGTAGTAATAGTTTAATGGAGTCTGTAGCCCGTGAAATGGTAATAGGGTAAGGAAATTTTGACTTTTACCACCAAAAAACACGAAATTATTTTTTACCACCAAAACTACTCAAAGTTTTATTTTACCACCAAAAGAAATTCTAAAAATTATTTTTCACCACCTACCGTAAAAAAAACCATTAAACATAATGAATTTAAAAAATTCTTCGATTTTTGTGCCAAAGACATGCTTTTTAATGGTTTTGGTAGTCATGTTAGTCCTTTAGGACCGATTTGAGGTTAGAATTGACAATAAAATATCGTAAATGTCTCGTTTTGCGTTTAGGCAAAATGAAGTATTTACAATAATTTTTTTATCAATTCTGACCTCAAATTAGATGAATGACCTTCAAAACCTCAAAAGAACATGTTTTGGGCACAGAAATGGAAGACATTTTTTTTAAAACCGTTAGATTTAACGGTTTACTGACGTTAGGTGGTGAAAAACAATTTTGAGAAATTTTTTTGGTGATAAAATAAAACTTTGAAAAGTTTTTGTGGGAAAAAATAATTTCGAGTTTTTTTTTGTTTTGTTTTTTTTTTTTTTTTTATTTTGTGGTAAAAGTCAAATTTTCCATGTGGTAATAGTAGTGGCTCAGTCTTTTTACATTGTGTTGTAAGTTGTAACCGGCTAATCGCCGCCTTAAGAAAGGGAAAAAAAAATTAGTAAGAGCATCTCCAATGGTTTATTATAGGGACTTGCTTGCAAATTTAAAAAGTACCAAAGCAGTAGCTTGACCATTGGAACAACATTGACAGACCTGCTTCAATGAGCAACATTGCTTGAAAATTCAGCAAATAAATTTTTTTTTTAATTTAAAAAATAATACAAATTAATTTCCATTAATTGGAATACTATTGTGTGTAAAATAGTTTGGCATGCAAAGTGCTACGGTGTAGATAGATAAAACGGTTATTTCATGAAATGCCACTGAGCAATTGCAAAATTCACCAAATGTCATCCGACTTTTCAAAATTCACCAAATGCCACCGAGTTTTAACAAAATTCACCAAATGCCATTTCCGTTAGTTGACCGTCAATGTCCGTTAGTTGACCCCACCACTTGCCACGTGTCACCTTCTGATTGGTCCATTTATTTAAAAAAAAATAATTTTTAAAAAAATTAAAAAAAAATAACAAAAATAAAAATTAAAAAATTTAAAAAAAAAATTACAAAAAATAAAAATTACAAAAAATTAAAAAAAAAAAGAGGTGGCCAGCCACCACCTCCTCCCTGACGTCGAGCTCAGCTCCCTGCCCACCCCAAAACCCTAGCCCCCACCACCCCCTGCCGCCGAGGCTTGCATCGGTAGGTGTGCCGGTTTAGTGAGGGGGGTCGGAGCTCAGGGGTGGCTAAGGATTTGGGGTCGGAATTCAGTGGGGCTAGGGGTTTTTGGGCCGATTTTCAGTGGGGGCTGGGGAGGGGGTGTCCGTGGGATTCGCCGGTGGGACGCGATGGGAAAGGGGAGGGGGCCGCGATGGGGGGAGAAGAAGGGGAGGGGGGCTGCGACGGGAAAGGGGAGGGGGCTGCGACGGGAAAGGGGAGGGGAAGGGGCCGCAATGGGTTAGGGGAGGGGGTCGCGACGGGATAAGGCTAGGGGAGGGGTCGCTAGCGCGCCTGCCGGTGCTAGCCCCGGCGGCAAAGGGGTGCAGCGGCGGCTTCTTGGGCTGGCCGGCGGTAGGCTGGTGGTGGCAGCAGTTTTTTTTTTTTGTTATTCTTTTTTTTTATTATTATTATTATTAAATTTTTAAAGTATTTTATTATTTTTTTTTTTAAAAAAATTTAACTATTTTTTTTTTAAATTTTTGTTTAATTAATTTTTTATAAAAGGACCAATCAAAAAGTGACACGTGGCAAGTGGTGGGGTCCACTAACGGTTGTCAGTCATTAATGGCATTTGCTGAATTTTGTTAAAACTCGGTGGCATTTGGTGAATTTTGAAAAGTCGGATGGCATTTGGTGAATTTTGCAATTACTCAGTGGCATTTCATGAAATAACCGTAGATAAAATATACAACACTTAATATGTATGATTTGCATCAGTTTTTTTTTGGGGGTCCATATATCTCAATCACGCTCTTTTTAAACATTTTAATTTTTCTTAATCAGTTTTTTTTTTTTTTGGTGGTATTATTTGTAGACTAAAATGTAAACCTATCATTTAAAAAAGAAAAAATTACTTTAAATAATCCAACCTTTGCCCCATTCTCCTAAAATAAACCAACCTTTGGATTATTCCAGAATAATCCAACCTTTATACCCCTTCTTCCCATAATGAACCCAAATGACCGGTTACCTAAACAACCGATCATCCCTTTCTTCTCCTCTACCCCACCATCTTCCTCCATTACCACCACCCAAAGCTCCACTCCCATGACCACCTCCTTCATCCTTCCTCCATGACCACCTTCATGTTTCTCTCTCATCTGACTTCTTCCTCCATTACCACCACCGCACCACCTTTCTCCATTACCGCCTCACAACCACCACAAACACAAACCAAAAACTCCCACCCACACCATCTCCACCTTTCTCCATTACCACCTCACTTTTACACTCCGCAAGAAACCCTCCCAACCCAACCCCATCGTTCTCCCCCACCGCCGCATAAGACACCAACAAAACAAATCCCCACTCACCATGAACCCCATACTAGCCCCAGACTAATAAGAACCCTAAATTACCCAAAAAAAAAAAATCCAAAATATACCTTTTAAAACTTCGATTATGGTTTTATTAGGTAAAATTTATCCATGAAAATTCAAGAACTAGAGTTTTCATGGTTAAATTTTACCATCAAGACCTCACACTTGAAAGCTTTAAAGTTGGTGTTGGTGGCGGCTAAAGGGAGTACGCGATGGCTGATTTTGGTGTTGGTGGTGGTCAAAGCGTTCGAGGGTGACGAAAATGAAGGTGGGTGGGGATTTCGGCCGGTTTTGTGGTGGGGGTGACGGAAATGGTGGTGGGTGGGGATTTGGGGCAGGTTTCGTGGTGGTTGTTGTGGGTTGTAGTGATGTTGTTGGTGGGTAAGTGGGAGGAGAGGTAAGGTGGTAGTGAAGGAGGTGGTCATGGAGGAAGGATGAAGGAGGTGGTCATGGAGAAAGAGAGAGGAGAGAGAAAGAAGTGGGGTGAGCTTTTTTTTAAAAAAATAAAAAATTGTAAATTAAAAAATAAACCAATAAGAAAATGACACGAAGGCAAGGCAACCGGTTATACCGGCTTGGTGACCTACTGGGTTGATATGTGAAATGGGTTTAAAGGTTGGATTATTGAAATAATCCAAAGGTTGGTTTATTTTAAAAGAATTGGGCAAATGTTGGATTATTTAAAGTAATTTTTCCTTTAAAAAATATTCACAATCATCTATGATTAGAGCTGTCAATTCGGGTAAACGGGTCGGGTTTGGGTCGGGTAAGTGTGGGTCGGGTCATTTCGGGTTAATGTCATAACCTTTACGGGTCAGGTTTGGGTTGGGTCATGCTTGAGTCGGGTAACGTCGGGTCATACATCTTTTCGGGTTAGGGTGGGGTTTAGGTTGGGTTAATAACAGGTCCGGTTACATTCGGGTCGGGTGAATAATAGATCGGGTTTAATTCGGCTTTTCACGGGTTAGGGTCATTCTCGGGTTCGGTTCAAGTCAATTATTTGCAGGTTATAATCAGGTCGGGTCATTCTCGGGTTTGAGTTGGGTTCGGTTCAAGTCAATAATTTGCGGGTTAAAATCAGGTCGGGTCATTTCCAAGTTGGGTCATTCTCGGGTTCAAGTCGGGTTCGATTCAAGTCGATTATTTGCGGGTTACAATCAGGTTGGGTCATTTATAAGTCGGGTCATGTTCGGGTTCAAGTTGGGTTCAGTTCAAGTCGATTATTTGCGGGTTACAATCAGGTCGGGTCATTTACAAGTCGGGTCATGTTCGGGTTCAAGTCGAGTTTGGTTCAAGTAAAAAAATTGCAGGTTATAATCAGGTCGGATCATTTTCAAGTCATGTCATGTTTGGGTTCGGATCTCAAATATTGGGTTAACCTGGGTATCGGGTTGATTTCAGGTCGGGTCATATCAGGTTCGGGTACATTTTTTGGGTCGATTTGTTAACAGTTCATGTAATGACATTCACGTTGACTCATTATCATTTACTTCGTTTATTATAAGAGAAATAATTTCATGATAAGTTTAAATTCTAATAAATTTAGATAAGATAGGTTTAGTTTAGATTTTTAGAAGATAAGTTCAAACCCTATTCTAATCTATTCACATTGATTCCACTCATTTTAGGGATAACAATTTTAGATAAGTTCATATTAGAGATGACATGTTTAGATAAAATACAATAAGTTCATATAAATTCGGATAAAATAGGTTTAGTTTAGATAAGTTAAAATACAACAAATTTTTTCTAAACTTATTTCATTTGAAGTTATCTAAACTTGTTTATTTTTTATAAGTTCATATCCGTGTTCACGTTTTTTTTAATGGCATTTTTTTTAAACATTTAAAAGGCATTATTCATAACATTTAAATAAGATTAAATAGGCAAATGAATAATAAAATTAGAAAAATAAAAGATGAATAAAAGCCTTTTAACAGCTCTTGTTTGGGTCACCACTTTCTCGAGTACAAACAAGTCAAGTCATGATCGGGTACAAGTAAATTATATGGGTCAGATTATCATCGGGTCATTGTCATATATACTCATGCTCGCATTCAATCATTATCACGTCCAATTCAATCATTATTCGAAATTATTATTTTTTTTAACTTTTTTTTATTTGAATTTTTTTTTTATATAAAATATAGGATAAAACAAACAAGCCTAAGGTCAAATAGTATTCGTAAACCATAATTGTTTAATTGAAATATAGAATGAATTTGCACCTAAAAAGTAGTAGTATTCGTAAATCGTAATTACTAAATTTAAATAAAGAATGCACATGCATCCAAAAAGTAGTGGTATTTATAAATTTTTATAGGTTTTTTTGAGACATATAACTTGTAATACATTTGAATATTTGATAATAGAGAATTTTATTGAAAATATTTGAATAAGCTTAAATAGGAAAATAACTCATAGAATTAGGGGGGAAAAAAGAAGAAGAAGATATGACGTAATCCTAAATTGCTAGTTATTTGGAAAAAAATGTGATACTTTATGACTTAATTAGCTAACAAAAAAAAAAAGAAAAAAAGAAGAGTGATTATCACGTCCAATTCAATCATCAGTGATTCACTCCCATATTCTACCTTCATTAGAGTGTAGATCTCCTAATATACTAAAATTCTCAGTCGCGAATCTCGCCATTGCCGCCATTAGAGTCTAGCTTTCCTAATATACTAAAATTCAGAGATCCACCCATGGCTAAACTTCACCACTGCTCGACCTCTCTTAGACTCACACAATCCCACTCTTAATCTCAAATTCTCACTCCCGTATTCTACCTTCAACAAGGAGTCAAGGAGTGAGTAATCGGTCCAATTTTCAAGTTCGAATTTTACTCATAAATTATGGATCTAAACATTCGATCTTCCTGATTAATAATTGTTCAACATTGTTTTTCGACAATTTATATGTTTAATCTGTTAATTTTTACATTTTAATATTATGCTTAGCATTTTGATTTTAAATAATTTTAGGGATTAACACGTTGGGCAAATTTTTAGATTTAGATGTTCTTGATAATTTTTAGGGGTTTAACCTGTTAATATGTTTTGGTGTTAGAGGGGTCAAACTATCATGGCTGAGGATGGATTTGATTACGCAGCTGAAAGAGGTATAGTTCATTCTAATTAATGTTATTATAATTCATTTTGAAGTGTGAATTGCTCTGTAAGTGAGAGGGACCGTTATTAAATTTTAATAATTGATAAGATTCCATTAATATGCCTCAGTTAAGGAGATAATGATTCAGAAACAATAAAACTTGCCATCTTCAGTGTTTTTAAAGGAAGTTTGGTGTGCATATGGCCAATTTCCGGTCAGCCACCACTGTAGATGTGGTTCTTGCAGCTGTCATGCGTGTTATATATAGGTTTGAATAGAGTGGGCTTGCTGGCTTTCATTGCTGTGTTAGAGGGGTCAAACTATCATGGCTGAGGATGGATTTGATTACGCAGCTGAAAGAGGTATAGTTCATTCTAATTAATGTTATTATAATTCATTTTGAAGTGTGAATTGCTCTGTAAGTGAGAGGGACCGTTATTAAATTTTAATAATTGATAAGATTCCATTAATATGCCTCAGTTAAGGAGATAATGATTCAGAAACAATAAAACTTGCCATCTTCAGTGTTTTTAAAGGAAGTTTGGTGTGCATATGGCCAATTTCCGGTCAGCCACCACTGTAGATGTGGTTCTTGCAGCTGTCATGCGTGTTATATATAGGTTTGAATAGAGTGGGCTTGCTGGCTTTCATTGCTATGCTTTGCTGTGATTGGCTGTAGAGAATTTCTCCTGTCTTCGTAGAGATATCCCTTGTTACTCTTATGTCTATACTGATTACTGGCCCAATGTGGTGTCCTTTGTCACAGTGTCACTATGTTTAATCTAATATATAAACCATTAAACTCCATCAAAGTAGAGTATGTGAATAGTGTAAAAGTCTAAGTATTATAGAAACGGGGAAAGTCTATATATCTGCTTAGATCTGTTAATAGTTTGACGTTTTGCTTTTCAAATTGAATGAATGATAAATTTATCCAGTGACGTGAAATTTAATGTATCAATCTTGTACTATATGCCATTGTAAAGTAATTGGAAAAAATTAATTGATTTGCATGTATATAGAATCGCCAGATTTATAAGTTTCTGATTTTGCTGATACAGGTGCTCAATTTTAGGTGTTGTGTGTCTCTTTTACTAAGTACTATGTGTGAATTAAGAGTAGAACAAAATATTGGCAATCATATGTCTTACTATTACAAAATATATTTCAAAATTCTCTTTATTACAAAGTAGTATAATAAATTATGCATTTTTATTGATCTTACTCCTAATCTTTGCCTGATTGTTTGGTGTAGTGGGTGACTTTGAGTTTGAGCAAGCATCAAATACATGCATGAGTGGTGGAAATGCTACACCAACACCTGAACCCCATCAATCAATATCTCCAATTCAAGGATAGCGATCTCCTATTTGGCAGAATTTTGAGATTAATGGTGAACATGCTGCATGCAAGTTTTGCAAAAGATTAATCCGGAAACATAGTGGTTCGACTTGCACGTTTAATCTAAAGAGACACCTTGATAGGTGCCAACAATATAAAGATTCAGACAAGTCTACTGAGTCTAATGCATCTGAATTTGACCAAAAAGAATATTGTAAGTTATTTGCTAGAGCTATATTGAAGCATGGTTATTCTTTAAGTATTGTTGAACATGAGGGGTTTAGGAAATTGCATACATATTTGAATTCCAAGGTTAGAACTATTTCTAGAAACACAATATTGAAATGGTGTATGACAGAGCATGATGTGTTAAAGCAATATGTTCGTAATACGTTTAAGGCCTTAACAAGTAAAGTGTCCTTGACTTGTGATGTATGGACAGCTTGTACTACTCGTGGTTATTTGTCTCTTACGGCCTATTTTGTGGATAATGACTGGAAATTACAGTCTAAGGTGCTGAACTTTAGGCATTTTCCACCTCCCCATAATGGTCATAAAATTTATAATCTGGTTTTTAGTTTGATCAAAGATTGGGGTATTGAAAGAAAAATTTGTAGTATGACTATTGACAATGCAAGTAATATGGATTCTATGGTTGGGAAACTCCAAATTGAATTGGATGCAAAGGCTAAATTACCTCTTGACGATAAATATTTTCATGTTAGATGCTCAGCCCATATCTTAAACTTAATTGTCAAAGAAGGTTTGAAAGTCATTGATGAATCTGTTGCGATAGTTCGGGAGAATGTGAAGTATGTTGATTCTTCTAAAGCTAGACTTATAAGGTTTGAGCGGTGTGTTTCTAGTTATAATTTAGCTACAGGTGTAAAGCTACGGATGGATGTTCCTACTAGATGGAATTCTACTTTCTTAATGCTTCGTCGAGCTCTTGATCTTTTACCGGCGTTGCAAATGTTCGGTAGGATAGAGAGCAATTATCACTTGGCGCTTACTGCTCATGAATAGGAAATAGTAGAAAAAATGTGTGATTTTCTTGAACCCTTTTATGACATTACTAATTTGTTTTCCGGTTCTGAATATCCCACCTCCAATCTTTATGTTGCCAACATTTGTAGAATTGAGTCACTATTAGTGGTTGCTTCTAAAGGGGATGATCCAAAACTCAAAGAAATGGCAGATCTTATGCGTTGCAAGTTTGATAAATATTGGTCTAATTACTCTGAGCTATTATCTTTTGCTGCAATTCTTGATCCTCGGTTTAAGTTGAAATTTTTGAGACATCTTTTCAAGGATTTGTATGAAGCTCACATGGTTGAAACAAAAGTCCAGGAGGTGTATTATGAATTTGTTCAACTGTTTAACCATTACAAGGATCCTCTTCCTACTTATTCTTCCCAAGGTAGTTCAAATTCAGATGCATATCGTCCACGCAAGACTAGTAGAGTTTATGCGGTAAGATAACGACAAATATTATCATTATTCAATATGTTAATCACTTTTCTGGGTATTTTGATCTTTTTTATTTGTGATTTCAGAATTTTGTTGCAGATGTTGCTAGTGGTGACATGGGTAAATCTGAATTAGAATTATACTTAGAATTTCCTTTAAAACCTTGTAATGTTGATGAGGAATTCGATATTTTGGGCTATTGCAAGGAGCAATCAACAACCTTTCCCAAGTCTTGGTCGTATAGCTAAAGATGTTCTTGCAATACCTATTACTACTGTTGCTTCCGAATCTTCTTTAAGCATGGGTGGCAGAGTTTTAAACAGATGGAGGAGTTCACTGTTGCACAAACATGTCAAAGCTTTGATAACAACTCGAAATTGGTTGTATGGTTATGTTGAGTTGGAGAAAGATGGGGTTGAGGTGGAGAAGGAGAAGGACGTGGATGATACTTCTGCATAGCCATATTTGTAAGTTGTATTTGATTTTTTAAAAATGAATGTAATGTTTTTTAATCACTATAACACTATTATGTCTCTTACTCTCTTATATGTTTGCTTATCTTTTTGCATGTGGATGCCACTCACCCTCATTTGCTCACTGGTTTAAAACCTCAAATTAATCAAGCCTGCTGCCTGCTGCCTACTGCCTACTGCCTACTTGAGCCTTACGATCATTTTCAGCATTTTAGTTTAAACTCTTTACTTAGTTTATAACTTTATATACTTGTTCAGTTGTAACCACCTTGTTTTGGTGATGATGAATTGCTATCATTTGAGCTTTTTTTGCTTCACGTACTCTTTCTACAATAAAGTTTATGATTGAGCTTATTTGAATTCATTCAATTACTATGATACATGAGTAGTAAGTTAAAATCACTATACTATCCAATAATTTTAATAAAATATTAAATACTTCCTCCGTTCTTTTTTACTTGACCCGCTTTGACTTTTACACTATTCAACACCCCTCCTTTGGCCGTCTTTTATGATTAACATGTAAGGAAAAACATATTATTATGGGATCTTTTTGAATTCGTCTCAATAAGTGCTATCATAATATATACTTCCTCTGTTCTTTTTACTTATTGAGACGAATTCAAAAAGATCCAACATGAATATGTTTTTCCTTACATATTATTCACAAAAGATGGTCAAATGAGGAGTGGTGAATAGTGTAAAAGTCAAAGCAGGTCAAGTAAAAAAGAACGGAAAAAGTAACTTTTATAATTTTTACTTATGGAGAATTAAAGCCATTGGAGATGCTCTAAGGCTCTGTTCTTTTGAGCTTCTGGCAGAGCAGAGTAGGGCAGAGTAGATTTCATTATTATTATAATAACAAAAACCTACAAAGTCAATCGATTTACAAGAAATTAGTGGGGAGCCAAGATACAATCTGAGACCCCACCCCTCTAGCTATAGTGAACCCGATCCTGTTGAAGATGTGAGCAGCTGCACGAGCACCAATTTCCTGAGTCCTAGCGAACGCCTGAACCTGCTTCAGCAGCGCAACAACATCCTTCTCTAATTCCCCCAATGAAGAAAAGGAGAAAGGAAGAAAACCATAGCCAATAGCCCTGCAACGCGCCCCATACTTGTCCCGCTTCCGCTGAGCCGCAGCCGACACAACACAACCTGGAATGAAGTCAAACAACCCTGATTGAGTCAAAGGAGAAGACCCCGTCAAGTCAACACGTACATCAAGGCCTTTATCCCAAGAATAAGGCAACACATCTGCTAGTCGAAGAGCCTCGTCGTTCCCTCCAGTCAACCCAACGTTAACCTCCTTTCTTGCAGAAATCCCATACCGAAAATAAATATCAACAAGGGTGTCATGAACAACGTTGTGCCGATATTTAATACCCACCATCCCAGCACAAGACACTACATGATCCCCATATATATCCCCATTAAAAACCCTTGAGCAAGCAGAACACGGTGTTGAAACGGAGAACAAAGGAACACCTAACTGGTAGCAAAGAACACAACGGTAAGGCTTACCATTAATAGTCTGACCCAACCCCGACATTGGGACCGCCCGCAACCAGGCAGAAGCGTGATCCCCCTGCTGGGACTTCCATAAGGCAACCTGACGTGGAGATAAGGATAAAGCGGATGTTTCAGAAGCAGTGACCTTCGTGAAATATATATCTGCCAATTTCTTCATGAGTTGGGGGTAGCGATCTCACTAGGGTTACATATAAGGTCAGTCTCCACAGTCCTATTAAAAAGACTAAGAGCATCATCGAAGGCCGGGCCCTGACCAACAATACCAGAATTGCGAAAAAGCGTGACGCAAGGAAAGCATAGTGTCGAACATCCCCGCTGAATAAACGCCCAGTCCACCATTAGAAAAAGGCAAGGTAGCAAGTCGCCATTGTCAATCAACAAAATCAGGCCCCGAAGCAGTAACAATGCACTCCAAAGATGCCCGAAGGGCCACATCAAAAGAAATCTGGGCCACTTTAAAAAGACGAGGGGGACAAGTGAGCATTGCAAATTAGAGTTTTGAAACCCCAGTACACGCACGAAGTAGTAACAACTCACATTAGGGATCACCAAGTTTAGCAACAGTATCCATTAGCACAATGGTCTTCGACATTCTCTGCGAAACAAGCTCACCACAGAAAGAGGAATCTGCACTGACAGGACCACCAAGCAACTTAACACCATGCACAGGACGAGCAATATCTGGAGGAAAGACACCGACGAGACGGCTACGTGGGTCCTCAGTGGGCCAAAAAACTTCCGTTTTCTCAACGTTTACATGGAGTCTGAGATGAGGCCCCTCCACCAAAATCAACTCCATAACCTTTCCTACCACCAAGGTGTCACCAATAATAGTGCCGTCATCCAAATACCAAGCCTGCAAACATAAGTCGAAAGAATCCCTAATTCAGCACACCAACGGATGGAGCACCAAAGCTAAAAGCAAAGGGCCAAGAGGATCACCCTGCTGCACTCCTTGACGTGACCTTAAGATATGCTCCCCATAAAAAAGTCTGGCTGGAGTAGAGTAACATAATTCAACCCACCGTGAGAGAGCAGGATAACGGAGACGAACTTCACGCAACAAAACCGTACGATCAACCAAATTAAAGGCATTCTGGAAATCCACCAGCAACATAGAGAGGCCAACATCACCACCACGAGCCTCAACCAAACAATTAACAGCATGAAGAATAGCCTCACCACCCGCCGGCACCCCAGCACCAAACTGAAGACCTCCTAGATAGCTTCCCAGACGCGGGCCAATTAAAGCGGCCCTAACCTTTGAAACCAGGCGCCTCCAAACAGTACCCACAACAATAGGCTGAATACCACCACTGGGCTTAACAAGTGGCGTAAGAGGAGCACTAGCAATGTATTCTCCCAACTCATCATGACATTTCCCAGCGAGAAAGAGAATAACCACTTGCGTAATAGAGTCTACCAACTCATCCGAAATAGCAACTGCAGCACCACTCAAGCAATCCATAATAATAATAATAATAATAATAATAATAATAATAATAATAATTATTATTATTATTATTATTATTATTTTTAGATTTTTTTTAACTCTTTTTACAACATTAGAAAATGTGTTAAATAATATAAAATATTAATTATTACCATTAAATATTAGTTATTATTATCAAATAATATTATATATTAATTATTATTATTAAATATTAATTATTATTATCTATAAATATTAGTTATTATTAATAAATATTAATAATTTTTATTTTTATTAAATTTTAATTGTTATTATTTTTATTAATTATTAGTTTTAAGCAAAGCAAAGTAGAACAAATTTTAACTGGGTAACGCAAAGCAATTTCAGCAGAGTAAAGTAGAGCAGATTTCAGTAGAGCGAACAGATCAGCTCTAAAGAATAGGGCCTAATTGCCCTTAAAAGCTCGAACGTCATGCACTTGATTCAAATTCAAGAGAAAGAAGTTCAAAAGAATCGATCAATCATCAACAACTCAAAAAGCAAAAACCTTCTCGTGTATTTCCAAAACTCTCCATTTCCAACTCTTCCCTCTTTCTCCCTCTTCGCCTCCTTCTCCTTCTCTTTCTCTCTCCTCCTTCAAAACCCCCCAAATCCCCTTTTCCCCAAATCCCTAATCTCTCTCCATAAACCCTAATTTTCAATTGTATGCCGCATTTCCGCCGGAAATCATGCCTCCTCCGGCGGTTTCGGTAGATTCCCGACCTCCCTCTGATTTCAATTTCAATTCCCAAAATGGTCCCACCAATGCCGGAGGAGCTAGAGCTACTGCTTCAGCTACAACTGCAACCCATTTTAGTAACGGTTGTAGCTTCAATACTGGGTCTTCCTCTTCTTCTTCTACCTCATTACCAGCTGTGGGCCGGGTTTCTTCGTCGGCCCGCCCCAAGCCCAGGCTTGTTAAGCAGAGGAAGAGCTCGAAATCGTCTTCGGGTTTGTCGGAACCCGGTTCGGGGATCAACCCTTTCCGATCAGTAAGTTCCGTTAATGTTGATACTCCAAATTGTTCTAATTCTGATAGTAATAGTTTTGTTAGTCAGTTTCAAAATGTGGGTTTTGTTTTTGGGGTTTCGAATTCGAATACGAATGATAGTAATAGTATTAATAGCAATAAATTTAATGTTGATTGTAATGTAGCAGCAGAAGCGTCTATTTTTGGGTTTAGAGATAGTAATTTGCATAAGCAAGAATTTAGCTTTAGTGAGAATAAGGCAAATAAAGATAATTATAGCTCAGATGGTGTTGCATTTAGCTTTGGTGCCAGTGCCAAGGATCAAATTGGTGGTAATACTGTAAAAAATGGTGAAATTGGGGCGGAACTATTGAATGAGTTGCAGAAATTGAAAATTGAGAAGGAAAGATGTGATACTGAAGACAATGTTTCTCATAAATTGAATAATTTGGATGCAACGAAAGGTGGGGATCAGCCTTTTGTGTTTAAGACTGGTGGGGAAAGTTCGGATGGGTGTGGTGAAGGTTCTGTGCCATTGAAAAGTGATGTGAATGCTAAGAATTTGTTTGGAAATGGGGAGGGTATTTATGATGGTAAGATGCGTGCCTTTGGGTCTAGAAATTTCGATGATAGTGCCTTCGTTTTTGGAAGCATTGGGAACTTCGCTAAGACAGGGGATTCTAGCTCTCAATCATCTGCTTTTCCAGCTGAAAATGATGGAACAAGAGTAAATGAAGATGTGCTTTCTTCGTCATTCTCTTTTTCAAGCTTAGAAGCTGAAACATGTAATGCAAAACCTGAGGTACACTCGTCCTCGAGTGAGAGGAAGGTGGAGTCAAGTTCTTCAGGTTTGCCTGAGGGATTTGGAGTGTCTTTCTCAGAGTTTGAATTACCTCAAGATGCCCCGTTATCCTTCTCAGCTAATTTTACTAGTGGGTTAGGTAGAAAGGCAGAGTCTTATCTAAAGACTCGAGGTTTGAAAGACAAAAATTTGAGGAAAACGAAGGGAAAACCAAAGCAGTCAAAACCCACTAAGCTGCACCCTGTACAAACCCCGCTATCTAGTGAAGGTGCTAGTGCTACTCCAGGCCAAGAAGCATCTGAATGTTATTCGCCCATGGACTTTTCCCCTTATGAGGACACTAATTCAAATAATGATGTGCCTATTACTAGCCATCATGAAACTTGTCAAACTAAGGTAACAACTGAAAAACCATTTGCTGTGCGCTCAGAATCAGAACTACATGATTCTAGTACTGACATCAGATCTAAAATTAATGGCTATGGGGGTAATGAGTTCCAGTTTTCTATCAGTTCTGACAAAGCTAGTAGAGATGCAGCGAAGTTTACATTCACTACATCAACTGCTGCTCAGGATCATGTTTCATCTTTGAAGCGCTTACATAGAAAGAAGTACCGTATGAAACCTGTTTCTATAACTAGTGGTGCATCTAGGGTCCGAGGTTCTTCCATGGATAGTACTCCTCTTCTCAGTAAGTTGCAGGGTGCTGGTGGAAACTTCTTTTCCTCAAGCAAGGATAAGCGTGAAACTGAAGCTGGTGAAGAGCATGAGTCTGAAGCATATAGTGGTGCCGAAAAAGCTTGTGAGAAGTGGCGAAGGAGGTATATATATTTTGTGCATAAAGATTAATTATTTGGGAATTCCTTTTTTTTTTGGAAACACTGTTATCTTGCTTATTACTACTATTATTTTTTCCCTTTGGTAATTGCAGCTTTTGACTTTTTAAATCTTTTCTTCAGGGGAAATGAAGCCTATGAAAAGGGGGAGCTCTCTAAAGCTGAGGAATTCTATACATGGGGAGTGAATTGCATCCCTCCGGGAGCTGCATCAGATGCCACCTTCAGACCTCTTGTGCGTTGTTACAGTAATCGTGCTGCAACAAGGATGGCTCTTGGTAGGGTAAGAGAGGCCATACAAGATTGCAATATGGCGGTTAAGCTTGACGCTTCTTTCCATAGAGCGCAGATAAGAGCTGGAAAGTAAGTCTATCTGTTTCAAATTTAGACTTTTGTAGTTCTCCTTCCTGCTTGGAACTGTAATTGGATGCGTTTCCTAATTGTTCTTTGCTGTGATCCTTAGATGTACTGTACTAGTCTTCCATATAGTATAAGAACACCAAGTATGGGTCTAGCCATTTGCAGGTTTGGGAATGTCAATATGTAATTATGTATGCAACCTTAGTTCTTATTAGCTTGGACCAACTTTGGGGCTCTTCCTGAGATTATTATAGGTCATAATATGCTGTAGTTAACCTATATCCATTTTTTATTTTTTCTTCATTAACTATCATTAATTATGATTGGTCATAGCACTTTGCTAAAAATAACATAGCTTTGGACAGATTCAAAGATGAACGGTAGAAATTAAAGCAACAAAAGGATGTTTGATAAATAAGTCTCTGGAAAACAGCAATAAAAGGATCATTCAAACTTTTGAGAGGCTTGATTTTCTCCCTTTTAGCTTACTAAGCTACTCCAAACTCCAAACAGTCCAAAGTACTCATCAATTATCAACATAATTCCTATCTCTCTAATTAACTCTCATTTAAAGTTGCTTTCCCTAACTAGCTTGTTACCCAAGCCACTAGATCATAATGCAACTACCAAGCCCCTCCCTCTTTTGTCAGTTCATAGCATACTTTTCCTTTTTCTTGCTGTGACAAGTAACTATTGCCTAAAATGCTGTGTTTTAGCCTTTAAGGTATTAGGTAATAAGCGTTTGATTGCTTAACTGAAAAATTCATGTTTTTCAGTAAAGATAAACCTTGCTTACTTGGTGTTCATAACAACTTTTATCAGGTTTTTGATGTCATATGTTGGTGCCTCCATTATGTTATTCTTTACCCTTGTCATAAATTTCCCTGTCAAAATTTATTCCTGTTGTTTAATTCTTGATTAAAATTTTCCTTTTCAATTATCAGTTGTCTATTGCTGCAAACAATTTTACTACATTCAAACCCAGTTTGTTGCACTTGTGTAAGCTCTATTCTCATCAATTTTTCTATGAATACTAGTATTTTTACAGTTTACATGTATTGAGCAACGAATACACCATTTGCAACCAAGGGGTGTAGCCCCAGGTCATATCTTTTATCTGTCTGCTTCTGTGTCCCATAACTGGTCATTGTACAGTTATTCTGTTTATATCTGTATTGTAACTCTAGTTTATCGTAGGTGTAAATTGTAGTAGTTGAAGTCCTTGGCTGGCAAGGAAAATTTTATAATACACTTACACCATGAATGCAAATCTCTGCTTCTGATAGTCATCATAAATTGCAGAATTAAATCGACTCGTGCAACAGTGTAACTTGTGCAGAATTTCCTTAGGCTAGTTGCCATGCGCTTTAAAAGTGTATTTTTGTATAATTGTGATCGAACTTATCTCTGTAATACTCTAGCATTAAGAATGCTTTTGCTTTTATTTATAGAGCCTTGACCTAAGATTAACCTTAGCCCTCACTTTCTATCCCATACTTAAGTAGGGTCTCAAATTTTGGTGTTTACTGATGGACAGGCTGCATTTGCAATTTATCAAAATTTCATGTCAATTTTTCTTCTGTTTCAGCTGTTATCTTCTGCTGGGAGAGGTGGATGAAGCCATGCAATGCTTTGGCAAATACATGGGTGATGGTAATGTTATTTGTCTGGACAGAAAAGTTGTCATTTCAGCCTCTGATGGGATTCAAAAGTCTCAGGTAGATATATTAACTTGTCTTGCTAAAGACTTCTCGCACTTTTGTCTGCTTATTAAATTTATTATGCATCTAGCAGTTTTGGTGTGAGAAAAACAACGCATGGGCATATTTTTCTGGCAGATTTTCTTTTCTTTTTTTACACTCTGCACTCCAAACAACTGAAATAAGAACTCAATTATTTCCCTTTGGCCTTTAGATATTACATCTGTTGAGTAGGTGAGCAAAGTTTTTGACACTAGGTTGCCTGTATTAAAAAGCCAAACATGAAACCTTTGTAAAATTGTAAATTAGCACAAATTTCCTTTGTAAGTAATGTTGTAGTGACATACATAGTATAAAGGTTTTGAAAGAACAGAAAATGGCTTAACTCATAAAAGAAAGTATTTGGAATTAAGTGTCAGTCTGTTCTCAATAGTTCCATTGCCTCGTCATCTTGCGTGTATGATAAGAAAGATTCTACATTTTCTTTCTCCTCGAGTGCCCCTTCGTTAAAAATAGTGTCATATTTTTGCACTATTTATATCTCCAGCTGACTTGATTCCCACTTGTATTGATTCACAGAAAGTGATTGAGTGCACTAGGCGTTCTGCTGAACTTTTGAAACTCAAGACTTCTGAAGCTGCTTCTGATGCCTTGCAACATATTGCTGAAGCATTGGCAATAAGTATAAACTCTGAAAAACTACTTGAAATGAAAGCTCAGGCACTTTGCATGGTATGTGATGCAACTTTTACATCATTTCCAGTTCATGGTGTATGGAACAAATCTGGAGGCCCTGGTTTAACCATATGCTATTTCCTGTTTTGTTTCCAGCTATCTAGGCATGAAGAGGCAATAGCACTATGCCAGAAGACACTTGATTTTGCTGAAAAGAACTTTAGGACTGCAACTTCTAGGAATATCAAGGTTGATGGCTCTTCAAATGAAAGTCTATGGAGATACCGTACCTTATCAAAGTGCCAATTTCATCTTGGAAACCTTGAGGTGGCCCTTGATCTTCTGGAGAAGCACGTGTAAGTCAAATATACATTTTTACCATCTAGATAATCACACATCCTATCTTTAACTACTCTTTGGACGCTCAACTTAACGCAGCAGCTTCTCTCTCTCTCTTTTTTTCTTTTTCATTTTTTTTTTATTATTGGGGCACTTCTCCTCCCTCTGTTGTTCCTTGTATATTTTAGATGTTAAAATCCTCTGCTATACTTATATTTTGTATCGGTTCAGGAACAAAGCACAGGGAGCGTCAGACCCATTAGCTCTCACTATTCATGAGCTGCTAAAGCAGAAGGTATGCCTGTAGACAGTGATACTCTCTTTATGATTGTAATAATTTGCCCAACTGTCATCATCAGTTTAATTGAGTATATGGAAGTTTGCGTGGATTTTTGATTGGTGTGTGATGAGAAATTTCCATATCCTGCATGACTAGAGCTGTCAATTCGGGTAAACGGGTCGGGTTAGTATGGTTCAGGTCAATTCGGGTTAATGTCATAACCTATGCGGGTCGGGTTCGGGTTGGGTCGTGCTTGGCTCGGGCCACGTTGGGTCATTTCCAACTCGGGTCATGTTCGGGTTCGGGTCTCAAATATTGGGTTAATCCGGGTCTCGGGTTGATTTCAGGTCGGGTTATATCGAGTTCGGGTACATAGAGTAGTTTTAGCCTTACGAAGTTACGACTTTACGAGTAACTTAGAATATATTTAGCATATATTCTCTAATTATTGTATATATCTTTATTTAGCTAAACAATATCTACAATAATAAAGATATATACAATAATTGGAGAATATAGGCTAAATATATTCTAACACTTAGAAATGAGCAAATAGCTATAATTAGTTTATGTAAGGAATCGTATGTATTGAACTATTTACTATTGAACTTCTCATAGTAACTCGTTTGCACAAGCACACAACTACACAAAATACAAATGACACACACAAGATGTCATTAATTTCATATAATATAATCTTATATTCTTATTTGCTTGGCGAACATCATATTCTTAGTAGAAATAATTTAGAAATGAGTACGTAACTATATAACTATATATTGATAAGGTGGTCTAAATTGAATTTAAGGTGATTTGAAATCGGGTGAGGTCAATATCAGGTTAGGTTGAGTTCGAAATGGGTTAAGAAGAATTCGGGTTGAATTTGGGTCGGGCCAATAACAAGTCATATTGATTTTGGGTTGGGTTAGTAACAGATCGGGTTAAATTCGGGTCGGGTTACAGGTTGGGTTGAATTCCAGTCGTGTTAGCAACAGGTTGGGTAAAATTCGGGTTTTGACGGGTTAGAGCGAGTTTGGGTCAATCTCGGTTCAGGTCAATAATTTACGGGTTATATTCAGGTCGGGTCATTTCCGGGTCGGTTCATGTTCGGGTTCGGGTCTCAAATACTCGGGTTCGGTTCAGGTCAATAATTTACGGGTTATATTCAGGTCAGGTCATCTCCGGGTCGGTTCATGTTCTTTATATAGAAGAACATGCAATATGCATACGTCTGGTGCATATTCTTCTATATAAAGAAAGAAAGGAGACTATTTACTGTTTTTTGCTTCTGCGGTCTGCTCATCCTTGAAGCAATGACTTGTTCAATATAATCTTCATGTTCCTTTCTTCTGCCTTTGATTTTGAGCTTCCTTGCCCTTGATATCTCTTAGTAATTTCATTTTTTTTTTTTTTTGCAACTACATCTTCTCTGTACTATGTAATGTGTTGTGAACTGTCCTTGACATTTAATCTATCTTCATTCTTCTTTGCTGCAGAGTGCTGGTAATACTGCATTTCACTCTGGAAAACATGCAGAGGCTATTGAACATTATACCTCGGCTATATTGAGTGGTATGGAAGCCCGCCCATTTGCAGCAATCTGCTTTTGCAATCGTGCTGCTGCACACCAAGCTTTGGGCCAAATTCCTGACGCGATATCAGATTGCAGCTTAGCGATTGCCCTTGATGAAAACTATGCCAAGGTCTGAATCAATGCTGCTGTTTTTTGTTACACACACGCGCGCGCGCACACACACACACACACTTCCGTTTTTATTTACTTGCAACATAGCCTTGTGGCACGCTCTTTGAGGTTGAGATTATATAATGTAAACGAACAAATTAAGCAAAATATATTTTACACATGAAACCTAACCCTTCCCTAATTCTGGTGCTAAAATTAGTTGATAAAATAGTTTGTTCACCTTCTCAAAACCTCCTAAAATGCGTGCCTAAAGGCTGTGTTGCAAGTAAAAGAAATTGTGGGAAGTATATGCTTATGTCTGGTGCATATTCTTCTGTAGAGTAGTTCCCAGAACTTGTGACCCTTGCCTATATGTAACTATCTAGTCTAACTAAATTTGCAGACCATTCTCTTCCCTAATTTGAATTTTTACTGCTTCATAACTCCTTGTTTTCTGTCCTTCAGGCAGTTTCTAGACGAGCAACTTTGCATGAAATGATTAGAGACTACAAACAAACTGCTGCTGATCTCCGGAGACTTTTGTCTCTTCATCAGAAGCAATCTGCGGAAAAATCAAAACAATCTGGTTCTGGAAATGGGAAGGAGTTAAGGCAATTACAACAGCGGCTTTACCTGATGGAGGAAGAAACAAAAAGAGATACCCCATTGGACCTTTACCTCATTTTGTGAGTAACTGATTTTAAGCTCCTCTATTTGGGGTGTGGTTGGGTTGGGGTATAATATTGTTTCATTAACTAATGATTTGTAATGGACTCAAATTACTGCAAGTTTTTTTTTGAAGAAGAAAAATTGCTGCTAGTGCTTACACAAAATAACAGAAATTTTGAGAGGGAAAGATTGATTTTTGATTGCAAGTATTAAAGCTTTTTACAAACTTGTAGCTTTAGGCTACCTCTCTCCTAGTTAGTCTCCTACAATTATCTCACCAATTACCTCCCTAATCCTTTCTCATTCTCTCTATTTATGTACATGGTTTCAACCCTAGGATGATTCGAACATAATTGCTAGATTAAAGCAACAAGTAACATATTGCTTTTACCAGTCAAATTCTTTCTATCTCAGTTGACAAAACTGTTTTTGTATCTTGTCGCTCATTTTACGTCTCAATTGTTAAATTCCATTGCAGGGGAGTTACAAAATCTGATACAGTTTCTGAAATCAAGAAGGCTTACAGGAAGGCAGCACTTAGACATCACCCTGACAAGGTACAGCAATTTCTGCTTGTTTTATTCTGTTGTTATGAACCTGGGAATTTTGTATATGAAAAAAAGCATGTATCAATGTATGTTAAACTAGTCTATTCTTGTATAGCTAATCCTGGCCTTAGCATCTTTCACTTGATCAATGAGATACTACTTAACCAATGAGATACTATTCAATGAATATGTTGGGTTACTGATGTCCTGTATCATGCAGGCTGCTCAGTCCCTAGTTAAAAGTGGTGAAGTTGGAGAAGAAGGGCGTCACTGGAAGGACATTGCAGATTTGGTTCATAAGGATTCAGATAGACTGTTTAAAATAATTGGTGAGGCATATGCTGTGCTATCAGATCCAACAAAGGTAATTCTGGTTTTATCTTAATAATCCTTCCAGTTTTGAGTTCTGACGACCTAGCATGTGGTATTTCATGTATTTTGGAAAAATAGAATATGAAATTTACATCAAATTCAGTAACAATTGTTTGGGCTTAAATTGTTTATGCATTTGTCTAATTAGAATATATTGTTATTTATATGATTAGATTTACCCAACAGTGATGAGATCGATGAATGGAAATTTGGTATGATAACTAATTTTGAGATGATAGCTAAGAATGTAACTCTATCAGAAAAGTTGTGTTCCATCACGGAGTCAGCACTTTATTTTTACCCGGTTTTTTGTTTCAACTTTTTCTCTTATCTTTGGGCCACATACTAATGTTAACTTATGGGATGGGGAGAGTAATATTTATCATTATTCAGAAATTTGTTTAACTTTAATCATGAAATAAATAAGTAACCCAAAAACTGTCTCATTTTATATACATCCTAACTTAATAAGGAACTAAGGGTAGAGCTTTGTGCCTGGGAGCCAATGTTACACAACACTAAATGCTTGACATCTCTTGGTCACAAGACCTAAAATTGGTTTGACCTATTGATGCAATTTCATACGTTGTTTGCATATTTACTATTCTTCTCTAGGCTAGCATGTAGTTGCCCTTCAGTGGTTCAGCTTCTCAAATGACCTCTTTTCTTTTTTCATATTTCAGCGTGAAGAGTATGATAATGAAGAGGATATGAGAAAAGCGCTTAAGGAGAACAGTAATATTAGAACTAATTCGAGGAGATACTCTGAGCATTATAGTCAAGGCTATCCATTTGAGAGGAGTAGCAGCAGGCGCTATTGGCAAGATAGTTATAAAACTTACACCCACTCATACAGAAGATAGCCATGATATGGCATGTGGACAAGTTGAGCTTTTTGACCAAAGATGGAGAGCAGGTTTTTGCTTTGGCACTCTCCAAGAATTTCAATGTGGTTTTCTGGTTGGCAACTAGAGGTGTGCTGGTCAGTGGGAAATGCGCATGAGAGTATAACGTGCTATGAAAGATTCAAAAGTCTTCATATTGCGAGTTGGAGGTAAGTAAGCGACACTGACCTTTGTCAGGTTTGGTTCGTGGCCCCGCGTGCTTTTGGGGTTTGGTTCCTCTTGTTTATGGAAGCTCAAGCTCGCATTTTGGTATGGTTGTAGAACTTGAGCAGATAGATAAACATGGTCTGTCATTGGAAAGTTAACATAGAAGCAAAGCAGATGGTTGGCTGAGGTATTTTTATCACGAAGACTAAGGGCATCTCAATTTCAAGAAATCGAAATGTGCAAAGACATTCAAGGCGGTATTTTTGGTCGAGATAGGGAATAGAGTTGTGAGCCTGCTGTGCCAATTGTTTGCTGGTATAGAATTTAAGCATGTAAACTGTGCATCTTTGATGTGGGTTTTACATATGTATTAATGTAACCCCACGTCTTTGATGTGTACTGAGGGATACATTTCTATCATATCCGCCACACACAGTTATTGGAGAATCAAAATTTATGCAAATCAAGTAAGATACTCGAAAGTGGAGTTTACTACTCATTTGTTAACCAATTTTTATTCTCAACCTACATAAAATGAAATGTGTATTTCATTGAAATTTATAAAATGCATAGAACGAAATCCTTTTTTTTTTTCTTCTAAGGAAGCATAGAATGAAAACCTGAATATGTGTAATAGTCTTCCAAAAGATATGTTAATACTTACACCTTTATAAGCTCCAGCCTATTCTGTATTGTTGAGAAGATAAATACTCTCTTGCCCACTATGTTCTTTTATTTATGTGTTTCTATAAAAACTTAATGTCATGGACCAAAAACTTTGATGTTTGATTGAATATACTAACCAATATATAAGAATATAAATATATACTTCATACATATATCATTATGTGCAACTTTGATTTAATAATAATGTGTACTCTTAACATATGAAATAGGGAAATTCTACATTATGACCTTATATTTTGCGTTTTTTACATTGTGTCCCCTCTTATTGGAAGTTACACATTGTAACCTTCAGGTATAATTAGTAATCATGTTGTGACCTTGCTATTACCCCGCCATTAACAAATTTCGTTATGTTAATTCAATCACCGTTAGTGGGGCCCAATATTCACTTATTAATATTTTTTCAATTTGCGTGTTGGAAAATGTTTAAAGAGTTTGTGGTCATTTTGGCCCTTAAGAAATTAAGGGTCCAAATTGAGCTCAAATTTGGAAAAAAAAAAAAAAAACGTTAATGCCTTATTTTGCTTATTAAGAAATGTCTCAATTTGCGTGTCATTATTTATTTAGCAGTGAAATCGCTCGGGTAAGGTTTAGGTTTTTTTTTATTAGTTCCAAATTAAGTTCAGAATTAGAAGAAAAAGAAAACGTAATGTCCCATTTGGCGTGTTAAGAAATAACACAATTGACACGTAAAATGAGACAATTACATATTTTTTTTTTGCCGATTTTAATCTCACTTTTTGTTCCTTAAGAATTACCTAAAATGACCTTAAAACTTACTTGAACAATTCCTGCGGCTAAAAAACTAGAGCAAATCGAGACATTTCTTAAAACTTATAACGAGACATTTTTTTTTTTTTGCTAAATCTAAGCTTAATTTGGATCTATCAGGGCCGAAACCTATAATGGAATATATTTCAACACGTAAATCGAGAAAAAATATTAATAAGTGGACAGTGGGCCCCCTAATGGTGATTGAATTAATATAACGAAATCCATTAATAACAAGATTATTGTAAGGTCACTAATTATACTAAGGATTACTATGTGTAACTTCTAAAATGGAGAGGCACAACGTGAAAAACGCAATAATAGAGGGTTACTACAAAGAATTTCCCTATGAAATATTATATAGTTTAATCATAAATGTGTTGAATGAAAATTGTGAAAATCAAAATGAAAAAATATATTGAAACCAGGATTACACCATTTAAGTACCAAATACTAAATATAGTTTATTAAGCATATTTTACATATTTCATTTGTTGTACCAATAATTTTTCAGTATCATTTTTCGAGGCACTTGAGTGCACTATCAATCTTCACAAAATCCAGCGGTTTAAGAATACATCCATCTAAACCAGCTTCTAAGAATGCTTGAATGTCAAACTTGGATTCAGAAGTTGTCATGCCAAAGATTAAGCACTTAACACCCATAGCTCGCAGCTCTTTAGTTGCCTTTACATAAGAGAATTAAATTCAAAATCAATATATATATATATATATATTAGTATTTAAATTTATTGGAATACTAAAAACATTTAATTTGTTTTTGTTAGTCGGGAAAATCGGTAATGAACAAGATCGTGAATACAAAAGGTTTTTTTTTTTTTTTTATTTTTATTTTTTTGGTATATATATATATATATATATATATTGGTAATTTAATCAAACATACTAAAATTTTCATGTATAGGGAATTCAAATAATTTATCTTGAATGGTTCAATTTTTATCATCCTATTCATACTAATTCATATCTTATTATTATTAATTTATTAATTGTACTTTTAAATCTTTATATTAATAGCCTTAGATCATTAACAGTGATGCTAACATCAATATTTATAGCATTAAGAAAGGAATCCATAGATCATGCATAAAAGATTACCTGAATCCCATCCATTATTGGCAATTTCATTTCCATGAAAACAACATCAAAAGAATTGCCTTCACTAAAAATGTTAACAGCCTCTTGGCCATTTTCCACAACCTTAGTTTCGAATCCTTTCTTATGGAGTAACATTTGTTCTACATTTTGAACGACAATGTTATTGTCTACAACTAATGCTGTAAATTTCTTCGCATCGCTCATGCTACTATCTCCAACCATGTTAGACATGTCTATAAAACACACATATTTAAAATTAACAACAACAACAAATTAAGTATAGAAGAAAAACTAACCTATTAAGAATAATACATTTTATTGCATGAAAATGATAAATATGAAAAATTCAATTCTAGGCTAAACACATGCATTGCTAGCCAATATTCTTGCTTGTACTCTATTATAATTATCCTTGTTAAAAAAATAAAAATTTATAACTATCGTAGGTCAATAACAATGAAATTTGATTAGAGATCAACTCTTGCTAATTTCCTGGAAAAAAAAAATGTATAAAAGCATATTATTAGAATTTTTTTTGAAGAAAAGTAATTATAATTACCTTTTTGTCGATGAATTGAAGCATACTTTGATACTTGGTCTTTTTCTTGCTTTTTATACTGAAAAAAGGTCAAGCACAAAATCAAGATGATCTTGAGAATAAATATCTGACGTGATACGATATATTTAAGATAAAAAAGTATGATTTTGATTTAAATTATAAACCCAAAATAATAGTTGTTATTAGGCTCGCATCTATCATGATTTGTTAATTAGACTTCATAACAATAATTGGTTAACTTTGTGACGAATGATTTAACTTTTTATACGATACACTATCTAATGTTATCACTGTATCAATTTGGCTTTACTTTGTACATAATCCAAAGTGATCTGGTTCGTTCATGTAATCATCTATCTTTTCACGAGATATTGCCTAAGATGTTTAAGTTCAAATCATAACAAAATAAGATCTACACGATACAATCAAACCACTCTCATATACTATATGAGAAAAAAATAAGCAACGAATTACATGAATCAATTTGGTTAGCTAATTCTTAATTCTACATTTCATTATATTTTAATTGATTTCTTCTATTTTATTTATATTATATTTTTTAACTAGGTGTGATGAATGACTTTTACACAACCTCACATGTCATCTTCGAACTAATGATGACTCATTTTAAATGTACATGAGAACTACATAGCCATATTTATAAGTTAAATTTAGTAATTAAAAATTATTTTAATGTATTTATAAGTTAAATTTAGTAATTAAAAATTATTTTAAGGGCTTCGATTTTTTTTGTTTTTTTTGTGAACACTGGAGGTGATCATGGGCCTGCCAAAGGCCAAAAAAATAGCCCATTCCTCAGGCTGGGTTGGGCCAAGCTTTGGGCCGGAAATTATGTGCACAAACCCGCCCAAACTAGTCAGACCGAGCCAAAAAAATCAACTAAAATTGCATCCCAAGCCCGTTCAAAAATTTTAAAAAATTGCCCCACCAAATTTTGGGCTGGAAAATCTGCACAAAACTCGCCCAAAATCGGACTAGGCTAACAAGTCAGACTTACTTTGATCAGCTCTAGTGAACACGAGGGGCAAGCTCCAAAAGAAGATAACAACCTAAAGCAGCCTAGAAAGCAATACAAAGATAAAACAGAATGCAAAGCATAAAGCATAAGAACAAACAAAAACAAGACCAAAGACACTAGACCCAACTACACCTAGCAGCATTTCGAAAGAAGCACTTCAAGGATCTTGTAGCGGCACCATCGTTGATCTCGTTAGCACCCTTAAGGACTTCCAAAATTAAAAAAGGACAAATATATATAAGGAAATTTTGTATTTTAGTACCTACAAATAACCCATTTATTAATATTACCACCTAAAAAAAATTATTTTAAAATACCACCTAAAATTGACAAAAATTTAGATTTCACCACTTATTGATACCTATAGACTTTGTGTTTTAGAGGTGATATTTTTTAATTTTGAAAAAACGAACAATTTGTTCAACAAAGAGTGATTTGAGGGTGGTTATACAAAGAAATCCTTAAATAAATCCGGTGAAATAAACATACTCCCTTCGTTCCATAATACTTGACATAGTTCTCATTTTCGTTCTTCTCTAATACTTGACACGTTACTAAATATGAAATTAGACCACTAATAAAAAAATTATTTTCCTACATTTCTCTCTCCTCACCTAACCCACTCCCACCCCACTTTATGTAATTTTACAATATAAAAATACAAAAGAGAATCTTTTATACAATAAACAAATGTTTTAAATAGACCTACTTGTAATTTTGTTAAACTACGTGTCAACCCCAACTGTCTCAAGTATTATGAGACGGAGGGAGTAAAACATTACCTTACCAATACCTATTTTCAACCAAACCTTTCTTTCCTAAAAATAAAAAAGGGGAATCAACCAAATTACCAAACACCTCCAAGTTTTATCAACATTAAACTCAAATCAAACACTCACCTCTATTCCATTATATTCTCACCACTCTCTTTTTCCTCTTCTCTCTTGTTGCCGCCGCTCAAACCCTTGACACCAACAGCAGCAGCCATAACAATGGCGAGTTACGACCTGACCCCGAAAATCGCACCCCACTTAGACCGTCATCTGGTCTTCCCTCTTCTCGAATTTCTCCAAGAACGTGAAATGTACCCTGAAGATCAGCTTCTCAGGAATAAGATCGAGCTTCTCAATCAAACTAACATGGTTGATTACGCCATGGATATCCATAAGAGCCTCTATCACACCGAGGATGTTCCTCAAGGTATATAATTTTAATTTTCTCTCTCCTAGGGTTTGTTTTTTTGATTTTTTTGGGTTTGGGTTTTAGGTTTAAGGTTAATTTGGATTGGATTTGATTGGGTTTGATTTGAGTGTAGAGATGATGGATAGGAGAGTTGAGGTTGTTGCGAGATTGAAGTCGTTGGAAGAAGGTGCGGCTCCTTTGGTTTCGTTTCTTCAGAATGAGGATAAAGTTCAGGAATTGCGTGCTGATAAACAGTATAATCTTCAGATGCTCAATGAGCGTTATCAGGTTTTTATTTTCCCGACTACTCCTTTCGTCTCTAAAAGTTCTATCTGTTCTACTTACGTATAATGAGTAATAGACATTATAAAATTTTGATTTTTTTTTAGAAATCAAATTTATGTAATTTTTAAATTAGTTGTAATTGAATGAGTAATTGACCTAATTGTCATTAATCGTTATCTTGTGTATGATTTGATTAACTTAAATGTAAATTCAGCTTCTTTATGACTTGTTTTGTTATAATCTGACTCACTGTTAGAATGAGGTGTATTCTGCAAGGACTTAATGTCATGTATAGAGTATATCTTTGTTATCTGTGGTTAGGGAGGGGAGGGGGTAATGCTGTCTGCGGAGAAGATGATACGAATTGTATTTCTATGATTGCTCTATGTTTAGTGTTGCTGGAGCCGTGGTTTAGGTATTGAGTTTCTAATGGACATGGGCTTTATTTGTTCATGTATGTTAATTTTATTTTGCGCAACTCCTATGGCTTCTAATCATGCTGACTGCTGTGATTATATTATTAGGTGAAGGTTAGTACCAGTGGTGTTTGATGAAATCACTCTGAAAGTCTGATGGCATATTTTGTGGGGGATTTGAATTTTAAACATTAGCTTTAACTTTTAGTGAGGGTTACACTATCGTGTTTTCTTCTTTCGTCTTAGAACCCTACTTCATTGCCTTTGAGAGAACTTAGTGAGCACTCTGTTTGTTCCGTTGCAAACAAAGGACAAATGTTGAAGCTCCTTTCATTTCACATCCTTGCATCAGAAACTTTAATGCAGATGGAAAAGCCTTTGGAGTTTGGACATATCAATTCTTCCATAAATCATCTATTTTTATCAATGCTCTTGAAACAATAATTTTTCCTTTGTTGACTTCTTTTCTAATGGCCGATCCAATGGGTTCACAGCTAAATTTCTTTCATTCAAATGAGGACTCTATTTCACCCGGCCTAGAAGTGAACTGTTTGTTGGGGCAGCCTGGAATCCTGGATGATTGTCCTGTTACTCAATCATGGTCAAATCCAGACTGCCTTAAATTATTCTCTAGTGGCAGTAAATCTAATTTATTTAAAATCTTCTGATCACTTTTGATTTTTATCGTTTATCTTTTATTTATTAATTTTAATTTTCTTTGTTTGTGTTGGTTTGAAAATGGTTGCATGACTCTTTTTTTCACATGAAAGGTAATTAACACTGGGATAATTTGCATGGTTTAAAAGAGAAATTAGTGGCATAATAAACAATGCTTTCAATGATTTTACAAAATAAGGTCCTTTTTCTAGTACTGTTACTCATGGTTAGATCAATAATTAGCTGGTGAGGATGTTACTATTCATATTATTTATTTTCTTTTCTAGTAAAACTTTGGAAGTTCATAGTTTGTTTGAGCTTTTCATTCATTCATTTCGTTATGAGTCATATAAATTTTCTGTTCGGTGCTATCAAGTGCACTGATTTACTGTAATGCTTTTTTTTGGTGGCTGATGCCCAAAGATTCTTTTTGGTTGTGGTTTACTCTAGCTTATGGTAAAGCAAACATCTGAGTAGTTAAGCCTATATAGCAACACTGCATTTTTTTATTTATTTGGGAGAGATACAAGGCAAGTTTAGGAGACCCTTTTCTTAAGGGTGGAATCTAGCAACATATCTGATTAATATCTGGAATTTTACAACTGATCTAGAATGACATGACAAGTTCAAGTTAGTTTTCTAGTGTGGCAAACATTGTGTAATTGGCTGACAGAGCAGTCACCACTCACCAGCTTCATTGTTTGTCATACAGTAGCTGATTATTTGTTTATTGTGCCATGTGATTTTAATTTATGTAAATTCTTTTTCTGGGCATATTCTTAAATCTCATTGTTGGTTTTGTTCAGATTGGTCCAGAGCAGATTGAGGCATTGTATCAGTATGCTAAATTCCAATTTGAATGTGGTAATTATTCTGGTGCAGCTGATTTTCTCTATCAGTACAGAGCTCTGTGCACCAATAGTGAAAGAAGTCTCAGTGCATTGTGGGGAAAGCTCGCTGCTGAAATTTTAATGCAAAACTGGGACATTGCCCTTGAGGAACTCAACCGTTTGAAAGAGATAATTGATTCTAAAGTCTGTTTCTTTGTTCTTTTCTGATTGTTTTGTAAAAAATAACTCCTATTGTTGTGTTATGTGTTTGCTGATGACCAATTTGTGCTGCAGGCTTTCACATCGCCTTTGAATCAGGTGCAGAATAGAATATGGCTGATGCACTGGAGCTTATTCATCTTTTTTAACCATGACAATGGCAGGACCCAGATAATTGACCTGTTCAGTCAGGACAAGTAAGTCTTGCATTTGTATTTATCTCTGTTCCTTTTTTTCCCCCTTTTGTTCCAAGCTCTCTTTCAGTTTGGGAAGCGTTGTTGCTAACTGAATTTCACTTGTACTTCTGTAAGAAAAAGTTATCTGCAGTTATTGATTCTGTGGTACTTGTGGTTTTACTGTGTGCTCTTTGAATATGGTACCAAAGTTCTTTTGCCCGAAAATATGGTAGCTCTATAACTTAATTGAACAAAGTATTTCATCTTGCAGGTATCTTAATGCTATCCAAACAAATGCTCCTCATCTTCTGCGTTATCTTGCTACTGCATTCATCGTCAACAAGAGGAGAAGGCCTCAATTTAAAGATTTTGTTAAGGTCATTCAGCCAGAGCAATGTTCTTACAAAGACCCCATCACTGAGTTTTTGGCATGTGTTTATGTCAACTATGATTTTGACGGGGCACAACAAAAGTTGAGGGAATGTGAAGAGGTAAGAATTTTCATCCTCTTGGACTGAACCTCTTGCTGTTATACTGCATATTCCTTTGTGGGTTTTCTGTAGTTTCTTTTGCTCAATTCTCCCCCATCCCCTTTGTACGTGTAGGCATATTATTCAGAAGAATGATTGTATGGAATAAACTGTGCATGTTCATTGTTCATTGATGCTTTTGGCCATTCTGTTATTTTTTATTTTATTTTTGTTGTGATTTCAGGTTATTCTCCCCTTTATTATGCTATCAAGTATATTAATGTCCTTTGGATGTCCATGGTGACTCTTCACAAATATTATGGAGTCTAATAAATTTGTGAAAATTTTGTATGTTGGGAGAAGTGGATGAACTCAATGGGGCAGAGGGAGGTTGAAATAGAGTCTCGTCAAATTATGGGTTTTTTTTCCTTTTATTGTTTATTCATAAGAAGTAGCACATAAGTGAACAATAGATTATGGTGACAAGTCACGACTGTATATCTCATTGCATGGGCTCGATAACCAGCGTCACAATTTTGTTTTATGAACATTTTTTGAAATTTTATCATTCAAGCATAATTTTGGATTTTAACTTCTTTAGAGACTTATAGACAGTGCTAGAGTTTTTGTGTTCATATTCATTGTAGTTTGGTATAGCAAATTTAGAACATTGCTTTGACGTTTTATCATTCAAGCATAATTTGGATTTTAATTTTCTTTTTGGACTGCCTGTTATTCTTAATGCTTACACTTCTCATTTTTTGCAATTGGTTTTTTCTGTCCAGGTCATACTAAATGATCCATTCCTTGGTAAACGAGTTGAGGAGGGAAGTTATACCACTGTTCCACTAAGGGATGAGTTTCTTGAAAATGCCAGGCTTTTCATTTGTGAAACCTATTGTAGGATCCATCAGCGCATTGAATTGGGGTATGTTCATACTCTCTATGGCCTTATCTATCTTGTTTCATGGAATATAAAGTACTGTCATTTTGAGTTATCTTATGGTAACGATTCTGTCATCCTGAGTTGTAATTACCTGACTAAGGGATTATGATGTCTCTCACTAGATTGCCTCACTTGTATGTCTTTTTGTGCAATTGTTGTGTAGAGTTTCTTTATGATTTGGTGAACAGAGTGGGTTTTTGGCTCCTAAATATTGGGGCAATACTTGGTAAAAGTTGTATGATTTGAATTTGTTGAACTGTCAAGTGATTATCTGATATTCATGCTGAGAATTTTTTAAATCAGCGCTTTTGGCTTGTGTGCAGTATAACTATCACAGTGAAAATTCATTGTATAAAATTGAAAGTTCTTTTTTCTGATCAAATTTGTATTGGTCAGGGTCCTAGCCGAGAAATTGAATTTGAGTTATGAGGAAGCAGAGAGGTGGATTATGACCCTCATACGCACTTCTAAGCTTGATGCCAAGATTGACTCTAAGTTGGGCACCATAGTGATGGAGCCCAATTACCCTAATGTGTAAGAAAGACAATTCCTTGTCAATATTGAGTTTCCCCCCCATTTTTTCCCCCTTTTGTTTAATCGGATTACGCAGTTTTGCAAGTTGATTTATGTTTCTTGTCTTTCCAGGTATGAGCAGCTCATTGATCACACCAAGGCATTGTCAGGGCGTACATACAAATTAGTGGGCCAACTTCTTGAGCAAGGACAGGCACAACCAGCAAGGTAGTCAAGGACTGGCATAACCAGCAAGGTAGTTTTCAACAAGGGTGCTGCTACAAGTGTTTGTACCGTTTAGTTTTATTGCGATCTTTATTATTTAAGGCCAAAGAGTTTGTGTAGATCTCATAATTTTTATTGCATTTGACTTCCATCTTAGCTAACCTGCTTAAAACTTAGAGAATCGAAAATTTTGCGGGAAAGTATGTCTGATTTTATTCGGTTAATCTCTTTTGGTTATTGTAAAATGCTTGCTGGAATTTTGCACTTGCAATTTACAGTCTGTTATTTCGCAATTTTGCACCGTTTTTTGGTACTTAACTAACTTATTAAAAATATGGCGGAGCGAAGAAAGCCATACAAATTACTGTCTAGCTTGATCTCATCTTTTATTGTTAAATATGTCACGTCGACTAAACATGAATGTTGTGATGTGAGACACGATTTTGATCATTAATTTATCTAATTATATTGATGTTGATAATTATTGTAACATTGTGATTAGTGTGATAAGGGATTGCTTAATATTAACCTTCATTATTAAGTTGTATCCTACTGATTTTTAATGCCATTTACATCCTACAATTTGGCCGTATTTGATAATTTATAAGTTAGGAAGAACAATCATATTTGATTATTCCATATAACACTATCTCAATATCAACACACAATTCAAAGACTTTAAGAGATAACGATTCGATAGTTATGGATGGATTGAAGCTGGTTATTCATCGGAAAAGTTGAGGATTAAAGTGTTGATTTTGAGTTGAATGGAATCTCGAATTTTCTGCAGTAGGTTATGCGATTCTAATATTTTAAAATAAATATTTTTTTTAATAACAGCGAAATACAAACTACAAAATATGAAAGTTAGAGCATCCTTAACAATGAACAAATAAAATTATTTGTGTTACTATTTAAATAAAATAATATAAAAAAAGAGGTGATAATGAATAGTGGCTTGAACAAGTACGAATAGTTAAGAAAACCAAACCGTTCATGAAAATTACTTGTCTAACAAAAAACTCACTTTTGTTGAGTTTTTTACTCCAAAAGTGACTTTAAAAAAAAAAAAAAGTAAATTGTTGACACAGACAGCATGCAGCAGCTCGCCATGTGTCCTCATGCAAAAGCTTCTATTTTTTTTCTGGTTCATGGTTAAGAGGAGGATGTTGGAAATTATTTGTTTGGTTGATAATTGATATATATGAGAGAGAAAGTATTTTTTTTTGTGAATAGTAACATGAATAATTTTTTTTTTCATAAATAAGGATGATGTTAGTATGACTGAAGTTTGCTTAGATCATGTGCCTTTTAAGGCTTCAAGAACCACATTTTCTCTATTATTTATTTATTTTCATTTTAAATTTATTTCTTGAAAGATCGAATAAAAACAAACTCATTATGTTAATAACTTATTTTCTGTGTTTGTTAGAGTTATTTTACAATAAAAAAAAAATTAGCATAGATGATCAAATAGATGTTTGTGTGTGGAAATAGTTTCCTTAAGAGCTTATCATATTTAGACCTGACACTCTTGACCCAGACCCGATGACTCGACCCGAATGACCCGACTCATAACCCGAAATTGACCGAAAAACATCGACCCAAATTTGACCTGAAGCCCGAAATCAACCCGACTCATACCCGACCCGAAAATGGAGTTGACCCAATCTTGACTCGACACCCGAACTAATTCGACCTGAAATTGACCCGATATGTTTGACCCGACTCGAAATTGACCCGAAATGTTTGACCTAAATAGACCCACTACCCGAATTGTCCCAAATTAAAAGTAGCTTATAATTGACCTAAAAATGTCTAGTGTCAAAAATGACTCAAATTGTTCATTTTCAACCGTAGCTAAGCTCATAAAACAAATTGGTAGTTCTTATTATAACAATAACAAGATAAAACTTATCGATTTAAGCTTGATCCACAAATAGAACAACCCGAAAATGACCCAACCCGATTTTGACTCGACCCGAAAAGGACCCGAACATACTCGAACTGAAAAATGGTCTGAACATACCCGACCGAAATTGACCCGATACCTGACCGGAGTTATACCTAAAACCCAAATTGACCCAATCTGACCCATACCCGATCCAAATGTTAGCTAACCCAAAAGAACTCGACCTGAAATTAATCCGACCCATACCTGACCTGAATGACTCATTTGCCAGGTCTAAATTCATATTCAATAAGTTACGGAGTAATTTGTAAAAGGGTCCTCCAAAATATTCGTAATAGGCAAGTCCCCTTTTCATCTCAAAATTAGAAAACAATTCATATGAAAACATGCCAATTGCCATGCAATTAAAAAATTCGAAATTAATTGCAATTTGTGGCCAATCATGAATTAAAATATGTAAAATTATTCTAGATAAGAATTGGTCAGAATCCTAAAAAGTTGATGGAACACTTTTACTCTCTGTATTTTATATCATGATATGATGAAAACAGAATCCTCGGTTATGGCCTTGTATGGAGAATGTTATGATAGTGTCAATTAGGTTGGTCGTAGCATCTGTCCACTATCGTATGCATTTCTAAATATGTTGCGTAAAACTTTATGAGAAAGGAATGCCACAACCAGTTGTACAAAAAAAAATCAATCAGTTCATATGTTGACGGGTTGAGTCTTCCTAATTTGTATTATCTGAAATTATTTAATTTTATCTGAAATTTAATTATCACAGTACAAGTGCTACTAATATTATCGATCTATAATAATTTAGCAAGTAAGCAAATTGTCATGTTGGGTTCATTTATGAACATAAATATGATGTACAACAAACACAATATAGAATCAAACCTCGTATACATCATTGTCCTTTGTGACTTTCAATACTTCAATATAATCCAAATATGTTTGTTCAATTCAAAAAATTTGTTCCTATGAATTGATGTTGGTAGCAAGAGACTGTACTCAAGGGCATCAAGTCAATCATATGTTCTCTTGTTTATTGACGAATATAGAATAGTTTTGTCGATGACTTCATGGCTAATCACTAACAATAAGCATGTATGTACAAGGTACAACACACCCTTGCATGTAGTAGAAAAAAGTTATCTACTACTTCCCGTAGTACAACTTGCTACTACAAGTCTACAACTACTAATAGTGTCGAACATACAAGATATATACATGTATTTGTTGATTAATTACAAATAGTGAGCAAGTTTAACCATGCATAAATGAGAAGAAAAACGATGCTAAGAATTACAATTGTCAATTTATCACTTTATCAGCAAGCTCCACCATTTGAAATGAAAATGCTCAAGTGGTGTAATTGGATTCCACCACTTTAAAAATCCTCCATTAATAAAAGTATCAAAAAAAAAAAAAAAAAAGGAATTTAGGGACCATAATAGTGAATTTTTCTTGTGCTATAAAAAGATAGCATAATCTTCATTTGCAAACATCAATCACAAACATCTTAAGCTAACTCAATCCCTCGTTTAAATTAAGAGGGAATTCCCTATAAAAAAAACAGAGCAAATATGCAAGCTTATCGTCAGAGCAGCAGCTACTGTGATGATGGATCACAGCAACAAATGCATCGCCCATCGTCGATGTTATCATCTCAGGCTCATCATTCTTCATCACACGGCGGGATGCAGCACCAGCAGTACAGCATGCGCCAGGGCATGATGCATCAGTCGCAGCATGGCGGCCTGGTGCAGCAGTCGCAGCACGGAGGCCTGGTGCAGCAGTCGCAGCATGCAGGTGGCATGATACACAGCAGTTCCTCCATGAAGTCTCAGTATTCTTCCTCCCAAGCAATGACTGTGTTTGGGCAGGACGCGTTCTGTGAGATCATGCCATCGGCCTTCCCACCGGGTACTGACCCTAAGGTCATTGAGTGCTTCAACAGGATCGATAGGGATGGCAATGGAATCATCGACGACAGGGAGCTCCAGTCTGTACTCACCAACTGTAACCACAACTTTAACCTTAGGACTGTCCACCTTCTCATGTATGAGTTCACCCACTCTAACAGGAGGATGATTGGTAAGTACGCCTTAAACGCTTTTTGTACTTGTCACGTAGGTAAAACAATCTCACAATTTGTACTTGTCACGTAGGTAAAGCAATCTCACAATAACTTATTGTAAAACACACGACGATGCTACATTTTTTGGTTACAATAAATATATATTTATATATATATATATATATTTTGAAACCATTCTTACCGTATATATGTGGTTAGTATTTAATATGAGGATAGAGTTGGTGTGGCATTCCCTCGTTTTGTTCCTGCACCTTAGTTTGTTATTTTTGTTTTAGTTTTCTTTTCGGGGCTTAGCCCCTTGTTTGCATTAAAAAAAAAATACATGTGGTTAGTATATCTACCCTTAAATTACTGGCTTGTAACAATTCAACTAAAAGCTTAAACTGATAGTTAAATTTCTAGGATAGATATATTTGATCAAGTTCTAATATTTATCCTATTGAACAGGTCCTAAGGAATTCGTCCCATTGCTCAAGTGCCTCCAAACCTGGAGGGTAAGTCAAAATATTAAAAGGCTTGATCATATCGGAAGGGATTTTAGGAGGGAAAATCTGATTTATATATACGCAATTTATATAATTCATAATCGTGCACGTACTTATATATATATATCCTTGAAATTTTTTACAGGCAATGTTCCAAAGGTTTGACAGGGACAGGAATGGAAGCATTGATTCTTCTGAGATGAACCAAGCAATGAGCAGCTTGGGGTATTGTGTTTCTCCTATTATTGTGAATCTGCTTGTTGCTAAATTTAGCAAATCTGGAAGGTGCTCTCTTCAATATGACGCCTTCATTGAGTACGTCCTTCTCTACTTCGATCTCCTTAATTTCTTGTATAAAGTTATAGTATATATGATATATACTACTTTGTGTATATATACTTTGAAAATCTAGGGATAAGATTGTTATCTCCTTACCTACCAAAAAAAATATACTACCTCCGTTTTTTATTATTTGCAACAAAGGAATATTTTATGTCTTACAAATAATACCCCTTTGTTGCAAATAATAAAAAACGGAGGTAATATATATATACATGAATACATACACTCATATCACTCAGTTCTCAAATAATTTGTTTCAAAATTTTACACTCCTTAAAGATTAATTTGTACTAATTATTTGAGGACGGATTGAGTATATTATTACGATTGTCTGCATTATTTTCCGGTTGAAGTTCTTTGATTATAGCTAATGAACCTCCTTTTTGTTTTCCCTTTTCTTAATGCAGGTGCTGCCTCACTATTAAGGTAATTACATGTTTCGATTTTATAATATGTAATAATAATCTATTTATATCGTTGATGAATATAATTAATTGTTAATCTATAATTTGCAGGGTTTGACTGAGACATTTAACGCTAAAGCTGTGTGTGGCAAAGCAACTTTCTGCTACGAGGAGTTCCTGTTGAACGTTCTTCCCTTCATCATTGCTTAATTACATCAAAATTACGTACTAATTAATTAATATGCGAGCGGTTAATTAATTGATTCAAGCTGACAATGCTTGTAATAAATAACGCAACGCTTTTTATTTACTCTGTATTTCAATACTCCATATGTTATTCCAAGTTATGTTATGCGTGAATGTGTGATGCTTTTGTTCATCATGGATGATAGTATATTGTTATGTATCTTTGTGGATTTTATAAATACGAGCTACAAGCTACTTCCTCCGTTTAATTTTTTTTGTTTCCGTTTCACTTTTTGCAACGTTTTCAAATCTGAGACTTTTAGTTGACCTACGACGACCATCCTCTATGCACACACGTATTAATTTCTGTTAAGGGAATTCACACACAAAAACTTAAGTATCTTTAAGTACATATATATTGATGAGATGAAGCGATGAATCAAACAATATATCTCATGAATGTGTTTTTTCACATATATTGAGAGACTATTAAACTTTTATTAAGTTATATTGAAATCTTTGAAAATTCCAATCAAGAACACCAAAAGAAGCGAAGAAAATCATGACTTATCTATTTAATCATTGTTGTTGAGAAATTCTAAAATATATTATACTCACAAATTTAGATTAAAATTGAATAAAAGTTTGCTCCGACCTAGGCCACTGCACACAAGCTACTATTGACTTAGTGGCTTTAGAAGTTTCATCACTAGACAAATATATATTCTTTATTCACAAAATGTAATGATGTGCTTCTTACAAATTACGATAAACATAATCTCTAAATAGTTCCCTTTTATCTTGAAATTAGTCAAATTGTTTTAACCCTTATATATAGAATTTGGCATAATTTTTCTTTTTTATTTGTCTTAGAAATTACGTACACTCCCTCCTATAACTAATCTAATGGTTGGACGATCATTCCAACACCCCTTATTACTCGATCTTAGAAAGGATAGTAGGAAAACCAATCACAAACCAGTACTATTCTAAGAAAGGCGACGACTTACTCTTTTCTGAACGCACTAATATAGTATCACATACATATATGAAATTTTTGGATGGATTGAATGAGTATTCAACGATGACCATGATGCTTCAATTGACCTGACACGGTTTGAACTTGTTGCTTAACCTCTTGTGGTACACCTTTATCATTTGAGAAGTTAGGAGATGCTTCAACTTTGCCATTGGCATCTACTTTATACCACCAATCATTTGAATGACCATTGTAGGTCTTTTCCCCTTGTCCTTGAGACACTATAGGCACATTAGATGAGGATTTCTCACCATTAGTCTTGGTTGGCATGGTTGGCCCAAAATCAGAAGAGAAGTCGGGGATTCGAGATAATGATGAGGATGGTGGTGGATCTATCTTGAACTCCGGCGTGAAAGCCAGATCGTCGGTTTTCCTAAACGGGGCGTCATCGAGCCCTATATCATTTTGTTGATCTACATCCATTGCCTCTAGCACGGGTCTAGCAAAAGATAAGATGAAGTTGCATGAAGCACAAAGAAAAAAAGCACAAAAAATTGTTTGTTTGATCACCATTTTGACCTAAGTGTTTCAATAAGTTGAAGCTTAAATTATATCACTTATATATGTTGGGTGAGTTTTAAAGGAGATTTTCTTACAAAAATTATTACAATGTTTTTGATGATAGATGGTTAGATGTTGAGCACAATTAACTTTTAAAAAATCGATGAACTAACTAAACAAGCAAAATTCGTGATAATTTGTGGCTCCTATTATAATTCGGATTTTTACTTGTACGTGTATGAGTTCAATAATTAGTGACACATACTACAAACTGCATTCCTGGCAAATAGGAGGGAAAAAAGAACATATTTATTATTATTAGGTAATTCTTTTTTTTTTTTTTTTTTGAAACATATTATTAGGTAATTCTAATTCTATTTTAATTCTAATACTCTATTTTTGATTTCTAATTTGACTTTATATTCTAATTATAGATGTATAGTACTAATTAAGAAGGTGTGTTACATGTGTAGTAGACATGCCAATCATCAATGCTAGCTTCTCAAGTGTCTCAATCTACTAGCTCGAGGTTAGATGGTTTAGGCCAATTTATAAATACTAGTATAAAGCCCTGTTCTAGCTTTAGAGCTGCTCTGCTCTACTTTGCTTAGTTTAGCTCTCCTTTGCTGATACATACTCTGCTCTACTCTGCCTAAAAGCTCAAAAGAATAGGGTCTAAATTATGTGATGGGTATTTATAGGGAAATGTCCCCAAGAATTCCCATCATCTTTCAATGTAGGATAGTTGGAAAAATGCCCAAAAAAAAAAAAATTAATTTAATTCTAAATTAAATTAAAATGGCAAGACAATCATCAAACAACTAGTGGCATAAGGTGATCAAGGGGTTGGGTGAGGACCACAAGGACAGCCCACATGGCCTCCTTGTTCCCCAAGCCACCAAACCCACCAATCACAATAAGGCAAGACCAGTAAATATCCTTGGGCAACAAGGAATGGTCGGTCAAGGCCTTTGTGGCTTCGGCTGGGCCGGCCTGAACACACCACAAGCTAGATGGGCTGCTATGCGCTGCTGGCTAGCTTGCCGCAAGCCCAATGGCCTTGCCCGCAAGCACAACGACCTTGCCCGCAAGCACCAACAAGCCTCGCTAGTTAACGAGCTGCTGCGTGTTGCTAGCAGGCCATGCGAGTGTGAGCTTGCGACAACATTAGGCTGCCTAGCACGCTGCACCTTACATGGCTGCTTGTGGCCTAGTGTTAGCGCCACGCTCTCGGTCAGCGTGCGCGCACCAAGCCTCGGCTAGCGGCTAGTAATTGCACTTGACGAACACATAAAACCTTCAATTTTCATTTACTTATTGTTATTGTTCAAAACCCGTCTAAATTAATTGTGGTCAAACTTATAAATTTATGATGATCGAGGGCATCGCCCGGGCCAATAACTAGTTGCTCTATAAAACTTCACAATTACCAGGTAAGTTTTTTGATGTTGCTAGGGTGTATCATGGTAGTGTCCGTGCATTCCTTTGCGTATGTGTACTTAGCTTTATTTCGTATTGTGTTTGTTGCCTTGCTTGTCTTTGGGCAGAATAAAGAGAAGCATTTCAAGTGATGCAGCATATTACATGTTGGAGATTGAGTGTAGAGAGATCATGTTCATTGCACTATTCGTTTTATCGTTTATGTGAACTTTATTGTTTATGAATATTAGCGCAGTGAGTATTTCCTAATTATGCTCCCAAAATTGGAAAATGTCAAATTCCTTCCTCTTCCCTAACCAGCGTAACCTCAGCCCCCACCAATCGAAAACCCCTAAAAGTTGCCGGAAAGTCCGGCTGCCCCTCGTTACACACTCGAAACCCTAGCGCCGGTCTTTACGAGGTGTGGGGTAGGGGCGGCCGGACTTTTCACTATTTTGTGGCTAGGGTCTTGATGTCGTACGATGGCTGGGTTGGGGTTTCGAGGGTGGTGGCTAGGATTTTGGGTTTCGAATGGTGGCTGAGGAAAAAAGGGGGTGGTTTTCGTGATTGGGCTGGTAAAATTGGGTCGGAGCTGGCGGGGGGTAGGTTTGGCTCGGGGCTAGCGGTGGGGTATGGAAAGGTTGGGGCTGGCGGTGGTGTAAGGCTAGGGAGGGGCAGTGGCGATGGGCGTGTGTGGGTGTGGCTGGCGGCAGTGCGGGTGGTGGGTTTGGTGGCTGGGAAGGGGGTTAGTTAGTTTGTTTAGTATAAAACTAATGGTTAGCCAAAAAAATCAAAAAAAGGTCACTATACTTAATTATGAAAATCTAGAGTGCCACTTAAGAGAATGCAAAAAAACATTGTCTTCCATGTAGAATTTTTATATCCTTGAGGCACCATGTAGAATTTTTATTTACTAGGTTAGTCCCATGCGATGCACGCTTTTAGTAATAAAACTTTTGCTCTTATATGCGTAATATAAATAATATAAGAGAAAACATAATAAATAATGATCTCTCTTCTTAATAAAATTGAGCCAAAATAAAAAATGACGTTAAATATTCCAATTAACTTCATTATTTAAATAAAATTAATGAAATGTTAGCATCATATCAATTTAGTGGTTTTTGTTTCAGTATAAAAAAATTTAAAGAATTAATAAAGAGTATAAAATTCAAATTCATACCATCACTGATAAAATGTAGGGGAAAAAAAATTCTATATAGGAAGAAAGAAGGAAAACGAAAGAGACCAATAAATAATATTATTATTAATTTCTTTACCTCCATAGGAAATTTTGTAGTTAGTAAATTTAGTCATAAAAGTTTTTAGGTCCTGTTCTTTTGAGTTGTTCTGCTTTGCTCTGCTCTACTCTACTTTGCTGAAATCTGATTTACTCTGCTCTGCAGTGTTGGAAGCTCTGCTCTGGTCTATTGAAAAGTCTGAAATCTGCTCTGCTCTGCCCTAAACCTTAAAAGGACAGGGCCTTAATCTACTTTTCCAAACATTAACTTTATCTTGAAATGAAGAAAAAAGAACGATGTCATTTATAATTTTGGAGGTATTATGTTTTATAAGAAGCTAACACATGGCAGTGGTGATGTCAGCGGTAATTACTTTAGTATAAGTTTTAGATTTTTTTTCCTTGGTTGCCATTAATTGTGAGATACTGATTCCAAAAGATTATCTTTTATTTTATTTATTTTTTTTTTATTTTTTTTTTAAGAAATCAAAGTTTGCCTAATTACGGGATAAATTATCCATGAGTACATAGGGAGCAATATCATCTAAATTATCTACTTAGTATTTGACAAATTGCTCTCCTCTCCTAATTTAGTGGTTAAAAAAAAGTTTACGGGAAAAAATTGAAGGAGAAGCTGACATGTGTACAATTTGAAAAAAGGATAATGTCAGCGGTTGTTACTTTAGTATTATTTATAGATAGATAGATTGGGTAAATTTTAAACACATAAGGTAACCTTTATTCATTTTAAGGGTAGTTGTTGATCATTTTGGGGCAATTTTACAACAGATTTACAATAATAACTGTATACCCGATTTTTTTTCTTTTTTTTTTTTTGAAAGTTTGTGAATTTCCACAATCTTGATTTGAATTACCATATATCATCATCACGAATTAGGGTTTCAAATCTAGACTCCCCCTACTCGTTCTTTTATGTTTGCCCACTTGACTTTGACTCGTCTGAGCAACCATTTTTGAATATGCAACAATGGTTTGTGAGGTAGCCCTAGTTTATGTCTGACATAAACAAAAATTGTTTATCACGTGACATTTTCGTAAATATATCAACAATTTTATTCCATTTTTTCCAACTATAAAGCCTATATTTAATAAAAAAAAGAGTTATTAATTTATTTAAAAAGTGCTGATAAACTTTTGTTAATTAGTAAGATAAACTTGTATTTTCTAATTATTCTACCTAAAAATGCTCAACATTTGCCCTCATCGAAAACTCCCCGAGAGTTCAAATTTACCAAAATGACCTTGAAATACATTTGCTCGTCTATAGAATAAATGTACTCCCTTTTGGAAATGTATCACAATTAGGCCCCAAACTTCTAAGCACCATTTCAAAGCAATTTAGCATAAACAAAGGTGGTTATTTCAGTACAGTGTGGTTGTCGACTTGTCGTAAGCATCACCTCTCCTCCATGCTCGGCGTCGCCGGCGGCTGACACTTTTCTCTCTCTTCAATCGTCCTTTCTTTCCGCATTTCTCAAGGTTAATTTTTTCCTCTGTTTATGTACTTCTGAAATCTGCTTCTGGATAATCTTTTGTTGCATAGTTATATTAATTTTATTGGTTCAAAATTTTATTATTTTCTGGAATTCTTCATTTTGTTGAATATGGATTTATTTCGGAGATTTTTTGGTTTGATTAGTGAACATTTGTGGGTTGATTTGGATGACATTGATGATTTGATGAATTTTGTTGTATAAACAATTAACCATTCTAATTTTCTTTGATTATTTGTTGTTGATTTAGCGAAGTAATTGCCGAATTAGGGTTTTGAGTTGTCTCTGGATGTTAGATAGATTAAGCTTGATGATTTTGAATTTTAGTTTTTTAGTATGATATGAAATGGCCTGACTTTTTCTTGGGGAAAGTGATTATTGATTGATTTATTTAGGATTTAATAGATGCCTGCGCTATAATTTACATTTTAGGTTTAATTGTTTGGGGTATATTTAGAATTTTGATTGGGACAAAAGTGAATTGATGTAGTATTAATTAGAATCCACTCTTGCTATAGGTTTATACTAGGGGGCCTCAAGCGCGTAGCGGTTCTCTCGAACCAACCTTCTGTCCGGGTATTAGAGAGCAATCATAGGGAAATGGGTTCCATAGTTGCTGATAAGAGGGCATCGGAAAACGGGGATTGTTCTTTGCTAGTCTCCCCACCAAGATATACACGGCGGAAAGTCTCTGCAATCCGTGATTTTCCTGATGGATGTGGGCCAAATGCTGCAGGAATTAGCCTTCAACTGAAGGAAGTGGGAAGTAGTGGGAAAAAAGAGTGTGGTGCTTTAATAAATGTAGATTTTAGTAGGGAAAAGGGTAGCGATGTTTGTGGAGTGATGGAAAACTTACTTCCAGAAGAAAAAGTTGAGTCACGAAGTCATGATGTTCCATCGTGCTCAAATGGGAATGAACAAGAGAAATCTAATTTGAATAAATGTGATGAGGTAGAACAGGAAAATGAAGAGAATTTGAATCTGCCAGAGGATAATCCTAAATCATTTGAAGTCTTGTCAAACATTGATGAGGATTCTAAGTCAGAAAAAGAAATTCGTGATACGTTACCTGAGTTAATTGAACGGATCGTAGAGTCGCCCAGTGCAAGAAAGGATATTGGCAATCTTGATCTTGCTATTGATGACAAAGCGTTGTTGGATAAGGGAACTAGTGTACAACATTGTTCATTACCACATTATCCTGTCCCTCCAAATCTTGTTTGGAAGGAACCTAAATATCCTCCTCGAAGAAAAGTTTCTGCTGTTCGTGATTTCCCTGTCGGCTGTGGGCATATTGTGCCAAAGCTCTGTGATACTAAAGACCAACATTTTGATCAAAGGGAGCCAGATTCCAAAATGGAGAAAGCTATTGTACTATATAATGCAAATCTAGTTGGAGTAGAGCATGAAGCTGACAATGTCGTCAAGGACAAGGAACAAGGTCTTGCTACTGTAAAAGGTGGGAATACAATTGTACATCATTGTGATTCTGATAGAACTCCTTTGTTCAGAAAATCTTATGAGACAAGGGGACAAGAGGAAATTTCTGAAGATAAAAATGGTGAGCAATTTGAAAAAGAGATTGAACTACCAGAATTTTATGGAAAATGTGAGAGAGATACAGGAAATTTACCTGATGGACTAGAAAAAGAGATAATGGTTTATTTTAAGGATAAAAACAAGAAGAGAAAGTCAATTGGTGCTCCCTGTAAAAATGTAGGAGCAGGAAGTGGGTCGAAGCTGGTTATCGTACAAGGTCTTATGACTGCAGACCACTGCCCATGGAGGGTGGGGAAAGGAGTAGTTAAATCAACACCAACTGTGGCTAAGAAAAAAAAAGGGAAGTGTGACATTTCTAGCCAAGGTACACGCAAGGGATCACCCAATAAAAACAAATTGGATAGCAAGGTCTTGGCAGAAAGAGGTATGATGGTGATACCTTATCACGAGGAGGGCATAGATGAGATTTCTAGGCCACTGGATGTCATAAATGATAGCGACTCTTCTGAGAATGATGAACTTGACGATTATCAGCTGCTTCCAAGAGATGATGTAGATGTCAATCTTACCCCTCGTGTTTCTAGCTCTTCAAGTGAGAGAGGTATGCGTGCTAAGGTACGTGATACATTGCGCATATTCCAGGCTGTTCATAGAAAGTATTTGCAAGAAGAAGAAACAAAGTCGAAGGATCAAGAGAACGCCAGTAAGAGGGCTGATATACGTGCTGCAAGGACGCTCAAGGAGGCTGGAAAATATATCAACACAGTGAAAGGAATAGGGCCTGTTCCTGGAGTAGAAGTAGGTGATATATTTAACTACCGCATAGAACTCGCTATAATTGGGCTTCATACACCCCTGCAAGGTGGTATAGATACAATCAAGGTCAATAAACAACCGATTGCGATCAGTATTGTGGCTTCTGGAGGTTATGCTAATGATGTGGATAATCCCAATGTACTGATTTATACTGGTCAGGGAGGAAACGGTACAGGTGGAGATAAGCAGCCTGAAGATCAGAAACTTGAACGAGGAAATTTAGGGCTGAAGAATTGCATAGATAAAAAGACTCTGGTTAGGGTTATTCGAGGGTTTAAAGAGACAAAGGCTGTGGAGAGTTCTGATGGAAGACCAAATAATGGAAGATCAAAAACAATTGCAACGTACACTTATGATGGGCTATACACTGTTGAAAAATACTGGCACGATCTTGGTTCCCATGGAAAGTTGGTCTTCAAATTCGAGCTGAGAAGGGTTCCAGGTCAGCCAGAGCTTGCTTGGAAGGAAATGAAGCAGTCCAAGAAATTTAAAGCACGTGAGGGTCGTTGTATAGCTGATATTTCTGATGGAAAAGAGGATGTCCCAATAGGTGCAGTCAATACCATTGATGATGAGAAACCACCACCATTTACATATATTACGAGCATGATGTACCCTGATTGGTGCCGGCCTATACCCCCTAAGGGCTGTGATTGTAAGAATGGATGTTCAGATTCAGAGCACTGTGCTTGTGCCCTTAAGAATGGAGGGGACATACCATACAATTACAGTGGAGCTATTGTTCAAGCCAAGTCCCTTGTATATGAATGTGGGCCGTTGTGCAAGTGCCCTCCATCTTGTCACAATAGAGTCAGCCAACATGGTATCAAACTTCCTCTTGAGGTCTTCAAGACTGACTCTAGGGGGTGGGGTGTAAGATGTCTATCTGCAATTCCATCAGGTAGCTTCATATGTGAATATATAGGGGAATTGCTTGATGACAAGGAAGCTGACCAAAGAACTAGCAATGATGAATATCTATTTGATATTGGGCAAAACTATAATGATTCTACTCTTTGGGAAGGACTTTCAGATCTCTTGCCCGATAAGCCATCAAGTAGTGTTGATGTGATAGAAAATGTCGGTTTTACCATTGATGCGGTGAGTTATGGGAACGTTGGGAGGTTTATCAATCATAGTTGTACTCCTAACCTATATGCACAGAATGTCCTTTACGACCACGAGGACAAGAGAATTCCCCACATAATGCTGTTTGCAGCAGAAAACATTCCTCCTCTACAAGAGCTTGCTTACCATTACAATTATATTATAGATCAGGTTTTGGACTCCGAAGGAAATATTAAGAAAAAGAGTTGCTACTGTGGCTCAATGGAGTGCAGTGGTCGGATGTATTGATGAACTCCTTCAACTTGCCTTGACACTGTAAGTATTCTTACAATTTTGAATTAATGCTTTTTAAGTTGATCTTTTATGTATTGTATGTAATTTCCTTGACCAACCTTAATATTTCAAATTTGATGTTTAGAAGATCTTGACCTTTAAGCTAGACTTTCAGAAAGCTTGCTTAAAATGAGCCATGGCAGAACATTCAGTTTAGTTAGAGTTGTGGAAGTGTGCTAACTCACAATTGTCTGTTTTTGGCTTCCTTTTAGATTAGTTTAAGAATTGTGACGAAGATCACTCTTTAGGGTTATCAGGTATTTAAATGATTTGCCTTTTAAGTATAGAATGAAGTGTAAAACAATAGGCAATAATTAGTAAGATGATTACCTGTGCTATGTTACTTGGGCTCAGGTATAGGACTCGTATCCAAGTGTCGGACTCAGAATGTCTGAAATTTTAAGACATGGGACCTAATCCTCCCGAACAAATAGAAGAAATTAATAAGAAATAAAGTATTTCCCAAATAAAAATAAAAATAAAAAATATATTTAATGAAATGAAATGGAAAAACAAAGAAAGATAAGAAAATCTATCACATAAAAATTGAAGACAATATATAAAGATCAAGTGTAATGATTGATTACGGGTGTGAAAGATGAACAATTGAATTTAAATATGGAAAAAAAAAATTATTATAGCATTACTGTGGTAGTTAGAGATGGTAAATGTGTTGTTTTGTTCTCGTGCTCGTGCTTGAAATTAAACAAATCAGAGAACAAATCTTGATTTGAACGTAGTAATTCTTGGCACTAACCCACTTTTTTCATGTTCAGTTCATGTCGTGTTATTATGCTATTATAAATTATTGTTTTGCCTTGCTCAAAAGAAAAGTCATCAATTCAATAACATATTGGTTATTTATTAGTCTCGTGGTATTGTACAATTAAATGTGTCGTGTCATGCCATGTTGTGTTTGACTCGTTTAACCCTTGACACTAGGGGTGTTCAAAACAATCCGATGACTTGGTTTATTTTAATTGGGTATATTTCATTTTTAAAATTTCACAGGTTGGGTACCCGAAAACCCCTAAGGTGGTTTTTTTTTTCTTTACAAAAATAATAATATTGCCAGCTTAGTTATTAGTTTCTTTGGGCCTTAGCTAGGTTTTTATAGTGTTTCATAATAGCCGTCATAACACTAATAGAGCATGAGAGAAAATCACAACCCTACCTCACCCACCACCAGTATCACCACTACCGCCCCAATCTCTTCCCTCCACTGCCACACCCCTTCCCACCGCTGCAATACCACCACCACCATCTTTCTCTCTCTCCTCGCCCACATTGATTTCTTCACCATCCCCTGCCGTCTCACCTTCATCATAGCCCCCTTGAAAACAGCTTCTATTTCATCGATGCAACTTTGCAACCTTTGTTATGGTGAACATATTACAGCATGATTGGCAGAGTTCTTTACTGTAATAGTTTTATTTGCCAGCAATTAAGATGATAGGTTTTTAGCTAAAAAAATAAATTTTAAGAAATTCAGATTAAATCGAGTACCTTATGACTCGACTCAATAAGGCTAGAAACGGGTACCTTGTTTTACCGGGTCGGGTCATGTGTTGGTTTACTTACTACCCGAGATCAATCGGGTACCAGTATCTAAACTACCCTACTTGACACTATCCAGTTTTTTTCATGTTTGGTTTGTGTCATTGTCTAGTTAGTTGTACATAGTATATAATGTCTATCATGATGCTTAAGGCTTATTTCTTTATGATTGCCACATTGGATTGTCCTCCGAATTTGGCATGTACTCCATACTCGACTAAATGGTCATGTTGAAGCAAACAATCTCTATGGAACCTCTGTGTATCCTCGTGTTAATTATGATATCAAATCAATAATTTTAAAACTCTCCCTCTACTAGATCAATTAATAGAAAAAGGAGCATTTTAATAGTTTGAAGAAAATAAATGTGTGAATGTCAGTACGTCACCTAAAGGTTTGAAGACAACTTTTCAAATCATAGTTGTTATAACATGTTTCAATCAATCAATCAATCAAAGCCCTAATCTCATAAGTGGGGTTGATTACATGAACCAAAAGTGATTATTTTGTGTTATAACATGTTTCAAGAAAGTAATTATGAAAACTTGTATTTATTATGTTTTTTACTCCCTTCATCCGATCCTTTTATTATAAGCCTGTATTCCATTTTGGGGTAATTAAAATGAAGAGTCTATTTCTATTTAAAGGTTGTACTTTATGATAATATTCCCCACTTTTTGATGAGTTGTCATCCTTTTATTTTTATTTTTTGTACTATTGATGACTTTTGCTTCAATTTCCAACACTTTCTCTTTCCCCTCTTTAATAATTCCCAACCACTTTTTTTATTTTTTTTATTTTTTATTCTCTCTCTAATCCAACATGCACATATGTACTCCCAATTATTAGTTTTAAGCAATATTCAATTTTCTTAATTTTTGTGAAAAAACCTAAATAGGCTTATAATAAAAGGACGAAGGGAGTTATATTAGTGGTTGAGTTAATGTTAATAAGGGAACAGAGTATCAATAAATGCTTTAATGACTTGTCAATATAGTAATTTGGGGCTACCATAAGTGGAAGAAAAATGGGACAAATGGAGTATTTTCTTATACCCTTTTTTGCTTATGGACATTAAGTATGTTAATACATTATATATATATATGAGGTAGGTCAGAGTTGTTTTTGTTGCTTATGGAGTACAAAATAAGGAAACATCCAATTAGCCAATATAGTAATAAAAAAAAAAAAAAAAAAAGAAGAAAGACATCTTCATAGCCAATTTGGTTTAATTAAAGATGTCTTCTTGCCAATTCGGTATATAAAAATTGATATTGAAATTTGGGAATTGGAAAAGCAAATAGTAACATTATGATTTTATTTGAAGAAAAATAAAGGTAAATTAAGACATTTTGGCCTATTTTAGTACTTCTTTCGTTTTCCTTTAAATGCAACACTTTGACTTTTACACTATTCAAATACTCCACTTTGACTAGTTTTGATGATTAGTCAAGGAAAAATATAATCATGTGGGACTTGTTAGATTCGTCTAGTTTTATACTTTATTATTCCCACCGTTCCAAAATGATCTTTTCAAATTCCTATTTTGTGTGTTTTAAGATGATCTTTCCACTTTCTATTTTGATTACTCACTTATCCTCATTATTTTCCCATATTACCCTCATTTTAATGGTCCAATTCAAACCAATGCGCTTTATTCCAAAATAATAAGTGGTCACAATGTAGTTTATTCCAAAATAAGGATGGTCCTATTGTATTTGAATGGTCCAAATGTACTTTATTTCAAGATTTTTCCCTTTCCTTAATCTACACAAAAGATTCTTAGTGAGAAGATCATTTTGAAACAGAGAGAGTAGTATTAAGTTTTTATAATTTTTACATATTCATAATAAAATATATATTAATGATTGAAATAACGCACTAACTCGTGTAATGAAAATTGTTGCATATAAAAGAAAATATAGTAATTTATTTATTTGTAACCAAATGGTAGGAGTTGAGTTTTGTTGCACTTTCTATTTCTCTTATAAAGTACTATTATATCAATCAATATAATGAAAGTTTTAATCCCATAAGCGGGTTCGGTTACATGAACCAAATGTGATTCTTCAGTATAATCATCCACAATAATCTTCCTCCTCCATCCCTTACAATCAAATACCTCATTCTTATTCAAAATCATATGCTTCATATCCTTCCTAACTCTTTCCAACCAAGTCATTTTTGGTCTCCCTCTATCTCGTTTAACCTGTCCGTGATCCAACTCTTCCACTTTTCGTATCGGTGCACCATTAGGTCTATTAAAAAATGTTTTATTTAACTCTTATTACATGGCCTAAAAAAAAAAACTACTATTACATGCTTCCTCTTACATGACCATCAATAACTTTAACTCTTATTAAGTAATAATTATAATAAAAAGCTAATATGATAGGATTTTTTAATACGCTCTAAACAAGATCTCATATTTTTTTTTTCCTTAAGTAAATCACTCAAAATGGTCAGAAGTGAGTGTATGAATACTGAATAGTACAAAAATCATACTAGATAAAGTTAAAAAGAACATTGGAAGTACTTTGTTTTTTTTCAGTTGCATTATTTTTGTAATTGCGGACTCTTATGCAATTTTTGGAGTAGAAAGAGAGAGAGAAAATAAAGAGTGCCCATGTAAAAGGCGAAAGATAGAAAGAATTATTAAGTAAAAGGGAAAGTGATGCATTTAAATTGAAATTTCCTTTTATAGAAAGTGATGAATCTAATAAAAAATAGAGGAAGTATTATTTTAGAATGTAAATCGGAAGAAACATACCTTGTTCATATTTCCTTTAATTGAGCTAATTTCTTGTTGAAGCTTCAGAAGAGGAAGAACATTAAGTAAACCATTCCTCTTTTGGTGTAATTTTTCCTTTAACAATGGTTTGAATATGCGATAATAGTCGCAATCACATTAAAGGTCATGTTATCTTGGTGTCACAAATAAAATTTGATTAGTTTTTGAATAACTAGGTTTTGGAGTGCTAGTGTTAAATTTCGGCCTTGCCCTAAAACCCGACCTACTTTACAAATCAATATAATACATAAAATATCGGTGATAAAACTCATCGGATACGATACGTCACGATCGAGTGACTTAAGTTTTCCCTTTTTATGCAATATATGACTTGGCCATTATTCTTCCATTCTTAAATACTTGCAACTCTTTCTCTTTTGACCCCTAAATACAATAATTGTCTCTTTTAGCCATTTCTAATTACTTGCAACATTTCCTATCTTAACATGGGACCACTATTGTTTTAATGTTTCTTTCTCTTTAACCCCACAACACTAATTTTTTTCATTGTTTCTCTTCTGGTAATTGCACTTACATTGAATTTTTTTTTTTAAATTGTTTCTCTCCCTTACAAAATATTAAAATATCTATAAGTCCCACTTGCACATTAAAATATCTCTTTCCATGCACTACATGTTTTTAATTTTGTGCGCAAATGCAAGTGTTGCAAGCATTTAGAAATGGGGACGGGGGTTTATATTTATTTTTACATAAAAATTACTCCCTTCATTTCTAAGGTGACACTTTGAATTTTTGCACTATTCACATATTAGCTTTGCCTTATTTTTGTACTTGTATACAATAGCTTAAAGATGATATTAACTTTGAGTTATTGTGCGTGTGTGTGTGTGGGGTAAAGATGATGTGGGAAATGCTTTTCATGAAATAAAACATATTTTAAATTGTCATTTCATCTTGTTATTAATGACTGAGTAACCTAGAAAAACTCAAGTTTTGGCTCTTTCATCGAGCCGTGACATAACATAAACAACTAAATTTTTTTTGATAAGAAAGGTGGGGATTGAATGCGTATCATGATTAAAACTTTAAAAGATCTTAAAGGTTGTTGATTAATAAGATAAGCTAGCACATAAATTTCAATTACCCCAAACCCCTAGAACTCTAGGGTCTATCTACATAACCCGTGCAAAGATGTTTATGCTTCCTCCTAACAACTCCATTTTGCCAAGGCGTATCACTAAAACTTAAATGATATGAAATCACATGTTTCAAATACAACTTTTTCATACCTCCTTCACATAATGTCCTAGCATTATTAGACCTAACACACTAGACTTTGATCAATTTGTGTATGAACCATTATTTAAAATTCCAACCATAATTGCAACAACTTCACTTCTATTTCTCAACAATTGTATCTAAGTGAATCTACTAAAACCATCCAATATTGTCAAAACTAATTACAACCAGTAGGAGTCTTTACAGGATCGGGACCCTCCATCCATATGAATCAGTTTAAAATGAGCTTTTGTTTTGATGCTATTAAGTGAAAAGAAGTATAGTTTGTTTGTTGTCGTAGGACAAATTGTGCTCTTAGACATGACCTTATTTCACAAAAAGGAAAAATCTAAGATGCCACAATCTTGCATCTTCTACTACGGCTAGACAAACTTTATTACATTCATGCCTTCAATCAAATACATAACTACTCATCTTTAGTGCAGTCACATTATCAAGACCAACTTTCGAATAACCAAGAGGAATTGAACTTCCCTTTATGAGAATAAACAAAACGTTTCTAGTGTGTAAAGTGCAGTTCACACCTCATATCTTATGAAGCACATTATTCAAAGTTATTCCGTCATTTATCCCTACTACTTGACTGAAATTTTACACCCATCATGTATGGTAATGTTTTTCTTAGTATTAGCAACAAGTTTGATATCTATAAATTGATGCCCTATCTAGTAACCATTTAGATTTTAGTACAAGATAGGTGGGAAAATATACCCACCATCATTTTAAAGTTTGGTTAGGCTTTTTACCAATGGAACTTCATACCAGCAAGGTTTTAACTCTACCCCACCCCCCTAGAATCCCATACCACCTTACCCCCTAAGATTCACAAACCATTTCATTAATGAAATGTAGATACCATTCCAACTATTACAAACCAAACAACTTTAAATTATCATGGGATTTAGAATTTATACCTCGTGTATGAGATTTCATACCAATCCATTCTAGTTTAACGAACCAAACAATCCTAGATTGTACTGCGCCATATAAATTGTTGCAGTGTTCCATTTGCAATGGTATGGTGTTACTAGTATCTACTTCATTGTAGGACTTAGCAGCTACTCTATTGTCCATGAAACCTTTGAAACCTGGATATCCATGTATCTTAAAGCATTGAAACTTCAGAATGTGTGTGGTATAGTTGGAGCCTGGTCTATTAAACCTTTTGAGCCAACCTACTTGCTTGAGAGCACTATAATTACAGTCTATTCGGCCAAGCTTCTGAATACCAATTTCTGTTCCTTAGAATTATGTTTCTAATCAGTAGTTCTCCATAAACACCTAGTTATTCATTAATTTTCCTTAAGCTTATAATTTTTTCCCCAATTTCCTTTTTGTTTTCATTGAATTGGCTTTTATCTTCTACGGAGTATTTTCTTCATCACCCTCTTTGCTTGAAATCATATGAACAAAAAACAATGGCTACCACATTTTATTATACCGACTACCTACACTCAATTTCCTCTAATGTTTTAAAGTATGGATTTGGCAGCAATTTAACTTTTCATTTTCCCGTGTATTTTCATTCCCACAATAATCAACCAAGTTGGTTGATTTGTGAAATTAAATGGCAAAAACAACACAGCCCTCTTAAAAAAAAAGAAGAAAAAAAAAACCACAACAACACAACACCACTGCCATCTTTCTCATAATAGGAAAAATAAAAACCATCTCAAAATGCATTTGCAGTGTGAAAATAAGGAGAGTTTATAAACAATTTTTCAAAACTACAATTTTTAATTTTTTTTTAAATGATAATTTGTTGATGGAGGATGTGGGGCTGAATGTACGGGGATTTAGGAAAGCAGGAAGACTCATAGACTTAGAAGAGAGTATCAGCTATAGCATTGAGAGAAAAGGGGAGGAGAGTTATTTTTTTTTTAGATGGGACATGTGGGTATTTTCTAATAATTGAAGGGTATGATGGTTTGATAAAAATTTTCATTAAAGGAGTATTTTGGATCCCTGAGAATCAGTTCCTAGAAGCTCCAAGCTTCTTCTTCTACACCCTCTAGAATCTATTTTTGGGTCATTTGGCCTTCTAAATCTGATCCACTTTCTCATTGAGCGTTTCTATTTCTGTAAGACCCTTGTTTGGCCAAATTTCGGTTTCTCAAGCTCAGAAATAGCTTGGCCAAACACTACCGTATTGCTGTAAGCTGGTTTTTGATGATTGATTAGAAGGATTGTGTCTTAGCTAGTTGAATGTTCATTGTATCTTCTTTTGTATGTAACAATAGCCATTGACTCCATCTGATTCAATGCTTGAGAAATGTCCTTGTCTACCTTTTGAACAGATAGCACATAGACCTCTGTTACTCTAGGAAAATTCTGCTTCCTGAGTATACCATCTTTTTTTTTTCCCAATCTCTGATGGATTTTCTTAGTAAGATTGCAAGTGCAATTATTGCACGTACAATAAGAAAGTGGATGTGCCTCTTCTATTGCATCCCGAATTGACTTGATAGCTGTGAAAATTTTTGGTTAGCAAAGTGCCATTTTATGGGATTTCTAACCCAATAGCAAATGTTGGCGAGACTCAAATTGCTCATTTTACCTGTTATATATCCCTTACTCTTGCATTACCTGTCATAGGGCTGTTGCCTGTTACAGCTTTGTTATGTTTATCTGGTGTACAGAAATTTGGGAACTTCCCCACCCTCTTTTGCACTTACTGTCTCGTTTTGATTTCTGATGCATTTCTCTAATGGTTTTATCAGCTTTACATGCTTAAATATGATTTTTTTTCTTCCTTTGCAGGTAAAAATTGAACATATAGACTTCTATCGTCGACGTTGGATCCCTTTTAGGCTGCAATTTTCAGTCATAGCAGCGTTGTCGTAGGTTTTTGTATTTTTCTTTTACAGCAGCAAGAACAAAGAATTACGCATGTTTTACTTCTTGCTGAAAGAAACAGAATTTAGCTTCTTCCTAGGGCCGTTAACTGGTTTTGGATTCAATTTACGCTTTTCTCTGTGTACTGCTGTAGTTTTGCACTACACTTGCAATTTTGTAACTTTACTGATACAAAATCAGCTTTAGGAAAGAAAACACACACACAATTCCTGGTGCGGTATGGCGGTATGGCTAAGTGGCTAACATCAGTCAAGCTAAAATCAAAGGCGTAAGCAACTGCAGATGCCAATTAGTAATTGTACTAGTTCGGAACCAAGTCCAAACAACAAATCCAAGGTAGTTGGGTGTGTTTAGCAGTTATCCGCAGAGAAGTGCAGATGGCTCAGTGTGAGGCAGAATGTACACGAGCTAGGCAGAGAAGCATAAGCGACATTTCATGTAATCTAAGACTATGCTGGAAAATCCACAACATGACATTGAAAGTCTGGAATTGAGGACAAACTCAGCAGTGCTTCTGTAGGGTATATACTGAGCAAATGTGTTAAAAATTTAAAATAGTCTCGAATACAAATTTCTTTAAGCATGCATGTTTTGTTTGTCAATGTGTGATTTCATACATCAATATTTTCATTATACAATTTTTTATTGGGAAAATATATAAAATTTGTACTTTGGAAGATAAGGAGATTAAATTAATTAAAATAAAATTAAACTAAATCACATGAATAAAAAGTTAAATAAAAATTGTCACATGTAGAATGTTAATAATAACATTTTTGAAATGAGAAATTCTCTTTGGTAACATTGTAGACTTAAATTCAAAAATGAATTAATGATATTAATAGAATAAAAAAATTGAAATACCCTTTTCCAAAATAAAAAGACTGACTTCAAACAAAAAAAATAATAAAAATATAAGACTTGCTATTTCACGTTTAGCAGCCTTCATCAGTTTTTTTTTTTTTTTTTTTTTTTTTCAATTCATTTTAATCTCCATCTCTACCTCTGGAATCCCTAATCCCTCAAAATCCTTCAATCCCAGCCCTAGAGACGAAGAAGTCGTTAACCGTTCATAAACCATCCGATCGAAGGTCCCTGAAATTCTAGCCGGTACCCACTAGCAGGCCCCAGAAATTCTAGCCACTACCAACTAGCAAGCCCCGGAAATTCTATCCGGTACTAACTGTTACCCCCCCCCCCCCCCGCGGAAAGCAACGCTGGTACAATACATTTATCCCCAAAAATTTAAACCGGTCTTTTGCATTCATGCCCGGAAATTCGAACCGATATATTACATTAATTCCCGTAAAAGTCTCGAATAAATTTTAATTGTTCGACTGTTCATATATTAGTTATTTTTGCGGGGGGAAAAAAATCAATAGCACAAAATATACATACCTTAAAAAAATAGTCGTAGTGCAATTCATCATTGTCCATGAATCCGTACAAAAAATCAAACAGGATAAAAAGTTAAGATACTTTATAATTTGTTGGTAGGAGGAATAGGGATGACTGTATAGTTAGGAGTAAATTAAAAAAAGGGTAAAATAGGAACATAAACTTTATTAAAATTTTATCTTATTCTGCATTTAGGTGAAATACTACTTGCATTTAGAGCCTCTGGTAAATTGTTAAAATTCTTATTATCCTTGGTAAACTACAATTATTTATATTAAACCAACGGTGACATTAAGTAATCAAGTTAGTAATTCCTTAACAATGGTTAAGGTTTAAAAAAAAAATGTAACGCCTAAAATGCCCTTTATTTTTTTTTATTTTGCCCACCCATATGCGCCTAATCATCACTGATGGAAATTTTAAACAATAAAATTTTATCACAATTGTAGTGCAGTTTCTTGGGAGAAAAATCTAGGTCTAGTTACATCTGGAAAAGGCTATACATAAAACCATTGTATGTGGTCCCCCCACATACAATGTGATATGGCAGCCTTTGATTGGTTGGTGAAATGAGCCCCAAAATTCACTAAATATGAAATTTTATTTGAATTTCAATTACATTTAAAATTTAACCTTAACTTTGAATTTCAAATATTGTGTCATTTTCAATGCAATTTTTATATTAAAAAAAAAAATACTTTTCATTCTTCTTCAACACCATGAACAGCAATGGTGGCCTTGGAAGATGAAAAAAAATGTGAATTTTGTTCTTGCTAAATTATATTTTCCATCCTCTTTCTGTTGGTTTCTTCGGCCAATTCACTATGAAATTACTTTGCGTGGTTTTTGTCTTTGAAGCTTGAATTTACGTCATATATAGGGCTTTATTTTTTCTAGTTAAAATAGATTATATTACAATTAAATAAATCATCGTTGTATGATTATTTGCTGAAGATAATGTGTTATATATAGTTTGTGGTTTAATTGAGTTAATCTTCGTCATTTAATCGTCTACAATAATTGAAATTGGTATTCTTCCCCTTTTCTATTAAACTATTGAAATTGGTCATCTTCTTCTTCTTCCCATTTTCTATTGAATTTGGAATTCGTTTAGAAATGTAACAATTATTAACGTCACAAAAGTAGTGATAGTCATACTCGTTAGTAAAAAGATGGAGAGTCGAAGGACCTTGGCAATGGCTGAAAAAGGTATAAGGTCGGCGAAAATGGCAGAAATCCTCCAATAATATCAAACACTTTAACTTACTAATTTATTTAGTAACACAAGCAAATTAGTTAGTAACACAATCAATTATGTTTGGTAACCAAATATCTTAAACCGACGTAGCAGTACCTTTTTTTATAAATGTTGACATGTTGTTTATCCCGCAATCTTGGTTAATGACGTTGAACATAAATTTGCAATGATGAAACATTGTCTCCAAGTTCAATCCCTTGCAAGAACATAAGTCACCTTTTTCAAATTTTATTTTTCTTACCCTCAAATTGATATTTGCATAGTTAGTAACAAATATATTATCCTAAAACTTGTGATGGGTAAGTTATATTTTATACGGAGTATGTACACTTTTGTAGTAACAAAACACCCCCCCCCCCCAAAATAAAAAATAGTAAACACGTAATTATTAGTAATAAATTTATATATTGAATATAATTCTCAATAATTTTTCAAACTTTGAAAACTGTACGTAATTGTAACTTTCAAAGTTATCAATTATTTACCCTTTAAAATTTGACTTGATAAAACACATTGATTGGTAGGGAATAAAGCAACATTGATTATGTGTAATGATTTTTGTTTGAATTTGTTTCATGTCCGAGAAAAAGAGCCGGCGGCAAGTGTTTAGAGTTATAGATGATGTAAAATAAACGCAACCATTGGAAAGTCATAAGAATAAAGTTGAATAAGTAAATAGTAAATAATAATCGAGTTTCACAAGAGATTATTTAGCAATAAGTGACTATAATTGTGTGTAATCTTTCGTGATTTCATTTTAACTCTTAATTATTTGATTAAAATCCTTTGACGGATGAATTAAGCCCTCAAATTATTAATTTTATTTTATTATTATTATTTTTTTTTTCCTTTTGTGTTTCACCCGGTTCACCCTTTAAGCTAATCCGGATTCGAGGATCAGTTGTGGGTGGTTAGGTTCAAATTATTAATTAATTCGTACAACATTTGATAATTGTATCTAACGCCTATTTATTTTTATACGATTACTTTATTTATATATGTAATAAAAACTATAATATGTACTTTATTGGTATGTTTGAAATTTTTTTAGCAACCATAACCACTAATTACTAACACTTATTAATAAGATCACAAACTATAGTAAAGTTAAAATTGCCCAACTTCATAACATTTTCAAAAATATATCGATATGGATGTCTATAGAAAGATCATTAAAAAATATTTTCATTGGTTATATTATAATAATTTTTTGATTTGTAGTTTACAAAATATCGTCAAATGGAGTATTATTTGATTCATATGAAAAACATCTCTCTTCATTAATGACGCTAACTAGGACAATATTATATCCTAGTAACAAAAGTGTATTTATTAGTAATGTAAAAGATTTTTTTAGTAACAAAATTGTTTGGCGCCAATAAATTTTATCCCGCCTACATATGATAGATGGCGCCAAAACCCAATTTTTTTCCCACTCTATTTTCCCTCTCATTTTTTGAGCCAGTGGTGAGTTGTCAAATTTCCCCTTATGTGAACTGCTAAACATCGCTCCCAATTTACCAGGCGTCGCTCCCATTTTGAGATGAAATGACCATTTTGCCCTTTTCATAACTTGGGCTATATAAGGGTCTAGCACTTGGTTAAAAAGATTCCCGAGTATTTTAATATTAATCCCGTCACCCACTTGCTTTAATAAATTCCCGAGTCCCAATATTCACCACTTGGTTTAAAAAATTCTCGAGTCCCAAAATTGCCGAGGCCCACCAACAAAAACCCGTTTCATTTAAAATAAATTTATTAAGCTTTAACGATGGGTTTAGGACGATGGACAATGACAACGACAACGATCGTATACCGGAGGTATCGCCGGAGGATTCGGTAAGTCGTCGAACTTTTTTTTTTTTTTTGAAATGGGGGCATTCGCCTAAAATTGTTGGATCCTCTATGGTGGATCCGCCTTAAATTTCCGGATCCACCAAGTCTGGTGAGGTTACCTAAAACAACACTGAAAGACGAACCAGGGACAAATCGAGTCCACATCACAGATGTCATCTCGGTCGGAAAGTCTACCCGATACATCTTCAAGTTCGTCGGTCTCTTGGCCTTCTCAGGCCTGATAATGGTCCTTGGAATGTCCTGGACGAATCCAAGTTGTCGAAGCACTCGATCAGGCATGTATGGCTCAATGATGCTACGGTACTGGATGCAGCCAATAAATAGAGTGGGTGGCACGTGTCGTGCAGGATTAACTCCGTACGGGAGCCAGTTAACCTCAAGGTCAGTCAGCTGATCCAGTCTAGCACAAAAAGCGAGGAGGCGCTCCATGCTCTTGTTAGGGCACCCCGGTCCAACATCACACGCAGACGCACGAGGAATACTAAGTTCCCTCGTCAAGGTACCTTGCTGAGGCCGAAAACACGGAAAGTACGCATAGATCCACGCTTGCAGAAGCGTGAGAGAACCAGCGATCGAATCAGCATCTTTTCGTGATGCCGTACCCAACTGTCGATACAGATAGGCTAGAGCAGCTGAACCCTAAGAGTACTCATTAATTGGGAGATCATCAACAAGCTCGTTGAGGAAGGAAGGATGAGTGCGGTTACCACTCTTGTCCAAAAATAGTGATCTGCCTATTACTAACCACATGTAGGCACTATAATGGACATTAAAGGGCCTCTGCGCCTCCAAAGTTGTATCCAACATCCTCTCGGTTAGCACCCCACTACCTTGCCAAATGGTTTTAGTACCGCACTTCTCATTCAACTCTTCCGCAGTCATATCCATGGTAACCAAGCACGCGTCCCGTATGACATCCGTGCTAGGAGTAGTGGAAACCATGGAACCATCAACACGAAGCCCAAGAATATGGTACACATCATGCAGCATGATCGTGATCTCCCCAAATGGCATATGAAACGTGTTCGTATTTGGTTGCCATCTCTCAACAAAAGCAGAAATCAACAACCAGTCAAAACGCCTAAACATGATCCCGGTCAAGTGAGACAGACCACTGCCAACAATCAATTCCAGGTGCTCCTGTGCAACACAACCTCGTCAGTTTAACAATTCATAACACAATTGTGTCCTGCTTAAACAGCGCAATACATTACGCTCCTGCCCGCCCCATATATATGTTGTCATGTGACCACCAAAACTAGGGATAACAGTACCATTCCTCAGGACCACCTAGCATCGGCTGCTGCACTAACCATGTCTCTGCTGAGCTGGTAGAAGGTTGACTCGCTTGAATACTACTAACAAATATCTCATGCTGACCCCTATATACCGTATAATAATCCTGAGGGTCATACTCTTCATCTCGATCAGAATGACTTGCCCGCTCTTCGTCCTCATCGTTAGATGTAGGCACTCCACCTGACGAGTACATAGGGAGGCTTCCTTGTGACTGATGCTCTCCCGACCAAGTACCAGGAGACCCATATTGCTGCTCATGATGAAATGGTGCCCCCGTAATTACTGAACGACCTGACTCCCTCCTAACAGACGCATTCAAACGTCTTGATATTACATGACGAGCACCCGAACCCTCAATCTACATTAAATAAGTGCAAACTCAAATATCAATAATAATTACAAATATAACTATGATATTAAAGTTGAACAACTAATATTCGAATTCAAAAAAATAATTTCAAAAAAACAAAATCAAATAATAATTACAATAACTACAATAATAACAATAACTATAATAACAATAATAATAATAATTATAAACCACAAATTTCGCAACTAATACTACTAACAATATTACAAAACAACAACAACAACAACAACAACAATAATAATAATAACACAAACAATAATAATAATGATGATAATACTAATAACAATAACAATAATAATAATATTCCCAACAATAATAATAATAACAACAACAATGATAATAATAGTAATATTGCTAAGAATAATAACAATCCTAATACTAATAACATCACTAATAATAATATTATTATTAATCGGTTATTTAAAAAATAATATTCACGAAAAAAAATTATTAAGCACGAAAAAAAAAATTAATCACAAAAAAAAAAAAAATCGAATATGGGACATCCGCCTGAAATTTTCGAAAAACCAAGGAGGATCCGCCTGAAATTTCTTGATCCTCCTTGGGACATCCGGAAATTTCAGGCAGATGTCCCAAATTTCCGAAACTTTTTAATTTTGTTTTTTCCGATTTAAACACCAAATTTCCGTAACTTAGTTGTTCGCCGCCTCCAATGCCGCCGCTACGAACACCGTACGTCACCCTAATTCGCCGCGGATCCTCCATCGCCAGATTTCTTCTACCTTCCTTGGATTGGTGGTGGGTTGTGGGTGTTTTTCTTTTGAATTTTCTGTTTTATTTTTTTCAAATTTTTTTTTCAAATTTCTGATTTTTTAATTTTAGGAGAGATTTTTAGAGAGATAAAATTTTAGAGAGAAAAGTATGAGCGTGAAATGTGTTGTAAGTGTCGTGAATGAGTGTCGTGAGTATTTATATACGAGAGGTAAATACGGAATTTCTTGGGAAAAATGCGAGCGACGCCTAGTAAATTGGGAGCGACATTTAACAAACCCCTTTTTTTATTGGCGCTGTATGTGGACCAATCATACAATGGCTGTAATTCTTGTAAAGTGTGTTGTGTCAATTGAAGACGATTTGAGAGCGACATTGAGGGATTTTATTTGGAAATTCTGGGTAATTTTAGTGAGGATCTTAGACTGTTTTTTTGTGGTGAAATTTGATCTACGCTTCCTCATTCCCACCCAATGAAAACCGACCCCCCCCCCCCACCCCTTTCACCCCTCTTAACGGCATGCGAATTTGAGGCGGAAATTGAGGTTAAAGGCTGAATGTGCTGCCGTGGAGATGCGATTCGGCTAATTGCCGTGGTTTGGTGGTCGAAAGTTGGCGTTGGTGGATGTGAAGTGAGGAAATTGGGTTAAAGGCTTAATGTATCATATTTGTTGATACATTAAAAGTTTAAAACCTAGAGTAGCTAACATTCTATAGTTTAAAGAATGTTATAATTAAACTATATATTATCAATAATCTCAAACCACATATTCATGTACTAGCAGTGGCGAATTGTTGCTATCAGTGGCGGATCCGGGATTTCTAAATAGGAGTAGCATAGAATGATAAGGAAAAAATAAAAAAAGTTTTATAGTATATATATTATCGTTTAATAATTAGCTAGCCTTCTTTTTTTAAACATTCAATTTGGTAGATAAATTTTCAATTCACAAATATGGAATACTTTATATTCTAATTATCAATATGATCAAATTTATTTAATATGTTTAATAGGGGTAGTACATACAAAGTATAGTATGAAATTATATAACTTAATGTAAATTATTGCTTTACTCATATAAACTAAAAGTAAATATATTACTTAATTACTTAGCAAATAGATATGTACATTGAAAAGTGCAACAAAAATGGAAGTAATTCATCAAATGAAGGAGTTTTTAAGAATAATAAGTACCTCTTTTTTTTTTTTTTTTTTTTTTTTTTTTGTTATGTTTGGTATTATGTACAAAATTTTTAAAATAATTAGGAAAATTGGCTTAAAATAATACCAACTATCAACGGTGTGTGCAAAATAATACGAACTCAATTATTTGCTTTTAGCAGTATCACCTTTTGTACTATATGAATAGTACACTGGTCACCGAAAACGCGAGGAATATTCCGTCCATATTTATTATTATTATGTTTTATTATTAATTTTTTATTTTCTTTTCAAATACATACGAAGTATTATGTTAAAAAATTTCTTTACAGTACAATCCAAATTAATAATGCCCCACCCCTTTGTTAGTTTTTTTTTTGGGTGGGGTTGATAAATGTGGGGAAATTTTGGATTTTTAAAACTAATTATATCAATTTTATTGTTTAGAACGATTTCCCACAATATTGTTAAAACAAAAATAAATTCCCATTATACATTGGTTTAAAAACAAATTCCCTAGATATTGTCCACGTAGGATCGGTGTTAGGCTTTAATTTTTTTTTTTCATTTGGTTCAGCTTAAAACCGCTATCACCATTAGCGATTTAGAAAAGAGACCGCACCTAACTAATAACAGGTCTCTTCGTGTATTGTCCTTGTTAACTCACAAGTCTTAGCTAAAGCAAGAAATGAGGACGCAAAGAGACCAGTTATTAGTTAGGTGCGATCTCTTTTCTAAAACCGCTATCACCAATAGCGGTTTAAGAAAAGAGACCGCACCTAACTAATAGCTGGTCTTTTTGCGTCCTTGGTTAATTCACAAGTCTTAGCCTAAAGGTAGAAAAGAGAGCTCTGTCAATTATACCGACAAATTCAAAGAGGCCACCTTTCTATAAAAACAACATTTGACTTTATTTAAAAACAATTGCAAAACCGCTAACGACGTTAGCGGTTTTAAACTGAACAGAAAACCAATCCTACGTAGATGTTACTTTGGGAATTTATTTTTAAAACAAAGTATACAGGGAATTTATTTTTATTTCAACAGTATTAAGGGAAATCGTTCTTTTTTTTTAAGGTAAAACTAATTATATCAACATAATAATACATTTTATATATACAGGTCTCTTATGTACAAATACAATTAAAAGTAAAACCTAGATTCTATGGATTTGTTTGGCACTGCTGTGGTTTTCTATTTTTTGGGTTTTTTTTTTTGTTTTTTTGGGTTAGGAGGTGGGCTGGGGTTTTAATTTTCATTGATCTACGCTACTGTATTGGGTAAATTAGGGTTTAAAAGGGGAAAATTGATTAGGAAGGAAATAGGGAAATAACTTTTGGAGGGAAAGTCAGAATTGTGGATAAAATAGGGTTAAATTAGTCATTAGGTCTATAGTTAATTAGAGTTGGGCTTATAACTGCATATTAGCATCATTAATGTCACCATTTGTTTAATATAAATAGTTGTAGTTTATCAAGGATAATAAGAATTTAATAATTTACCAAAGAGAAAAATTAAAAACACAGTGTTATTATAGATATTGAAGGTAAAAGTTATGCTTAACATCAATGTGTGTTAATATGCAAGGATAGGAGAATTCTACATTTTATTTTTTGGTAATATTATACTTCCTCCGTTTCTTTTTAGTTGAAGCGTTTCTTTAGTCACGTTTGTCAATGCACAAATTTAACCATTCATATTTTTAATTACCAATAAGAAAAAATTATGAAAATTTTATATTTTGAAAATATATATCGTGACAAATCTAAGCTAACAAGATTCCACATGACTATATTTTTATTACGTATAAAGTACAAAATACGGTCAAAGGGGAGTGTTTGAATAGTGCTAAAGTCAAAACGTGTCAACTAAAAAAAATAAAGGTAGTATTTCTGTAAATAATTCATAATTTTCATTTTCATCTAAAGTATGGAAAAACCATACTAAGTAAATTGTAATCTTTCATGCATGCATCCATTACAGGAGTTATTATGATTTTTAAGTCTCGTGAATTATTAAAATTGAAGAGTTTAAAGCACAACTACTCCTTAAACTTAGCCAAAAGTTGCAGTTAGCTCACTGAACTTTCAAAAGTTGCAAGTTACTCACTGTAACCTTCATTTACAGGTTAATTGGTAGAGCTCCCAAAACTTTTTGACATAAAATTCAGCAACTCCCTAAACTTTCTGTCATAAAAGTTAGTCCACATCCTAAACTTTCCTATAACTCCCTAAACTTCCTCACATGATTTTCAATTAACTAGCCTTACAAAAAAAAAAAAAAAAAATTAAAAATCGATTATTATAAAAAAATAAAATCTAACAACAGCTATATATACTCCAATGCATTATCAATACTCTGTTATTATTCCGTAATATAGAAAGTGAAGAAAGCTCCCACAAAAAAAAAAAAAAAAAAAAAAAAAATTAATTTTGAATTATTCTGTAACAATGAAAAAAATGGCTACTATAGTCAAGTCTATTTTTATTTATTTTTGAATAAATAACTAAATCTAGTTTGTCTTCATTTAATAATTATTTTCAGTTTGCTTTAGCTTTTGTCAAAAAAAAAAAAAAACATAGTCGGACAAAACATTAAAACAACGTATCTTTTACCAAAATGGCTATTGATAAAAGTATTTATCAAAACGGCTATTTATATAATTTAATTCCATAACTAGCTAAAATATTGACTTGGAAGGAAGTTATTAATTTATTTATTTATCTCCTTTGAACTGGTTCAGTTCAATATTTTTTTTTTAGTGTTTTTGTGTATTTGGGATTTTTAGTTAGAAAAGTTTAAAGCCACGTACTAATATAAGTAAACAACCGCTATTAAGCAACCCAAAAAATTCTAAACTTTTTTCTCCTCTGATGTTAATATATATGGATCATCTAATAAAATAATAAATAAATAAAAAACCTAACCAAACTAGTGCAAAGGGAAAAAATAAATAAATAATTTCCTTCCAAGTCAAAAATTTAGTTAGTTTTAGAATTTAAATTTAGAGTTCCCATTGGCTTACAAATGTATGATTAGATTGTTAAATTAAAAAATATAAAAAATACCAAAGTTTAGGGAGTTTACTTATTAGTACAATAATTTAGGCAAAGTTTAGGGAGTTAACCTGCTATATCAGGTTACTACCTGAAAAATGACTTTCAGCCACCTAAGTAGTGAGTAAATTGCTACTTTTAAGAGTTTAGTGAGTAAATGCAACTTTTGACTAAGTTTAGGGAGTAGTTGTATGCTTAACTCTAAATTGAACCACTAATGAATAGCAATCTTTGTCAGCATATGTTATCATTGGCAATAAAGAAAAGGCAAACTGTTGCACGCAGTTGATTGAATGGAGCTCAAATGAACCAAATCATATAAATTAAAATATCTCAAATGAATACAAATCATTGATTATAGAGTAAATAATAATAGGAAATTCAACTACTTATTAGTTCTCCCAAACTAAATAGATAGAAACTAACAATCATTAAATATATGAATACTAATACGTAGTATATAAAAACTCCATGATAACCTAATCTAGAAAATCAAAACATACATCATTATTCCTACTAGGATATTTCCTAGTAATATGCTAATAACCTAAAATAAATCATAATAACAAACTTATTCCTAGACAACCAAGTGCTAAATCTTCTGCTTCACGGAGAACTGCCACCCTTGGCGGAGGTAGATGGAGGTTTCGGGGCAGGTGGTCCAGGGACAAATGGTTGAGGAAGCCCGGGAATTGAACTTGGTGGTGGGTCATTTTTCGGGTCAGGAGGAAAAAATGGATCATTAGGCGGGTTTGGAACGTAAGGGATAACGGGTTTAAGGAGACCCTTTATCACTCCGGGGACAAACGGGTTATCATAAAATCCAAAGGCATCTTGTGGTTTGACATCATTGTTATTGTTTTCTAATGGTCTTGCACTAGAAAATCCTAGTATGCATGAAACAAAAATAAGAAAAACACAAAGAGTTTTCATCTTTTTTATTCTCTTAAAATGTAAGAGTTTTTGATGGGATGATATGAAAAATGAGTGCATTTCATGCTATTTATAATAGTGTGGTACGTGAATTGATGACTTCGTATGTTAATTTGATAAGATTGTATATAATAATAAAAATATAAGATGATAGAGGTTATATGATTTAAAGGCATAAAAGTGTTAGTTATCTTATTGACATATCATATAAATGAAAAATTAAATCGATGCGTAACCAATAAAATTATTGTAAGCTTTTACTAAATGAATAGGAAAATTATATTAGCACATTAAAAGATATTATAATAAAAATAAGTTACAAATGTATGTAGTTGGTAATCATTTTGAAATGATACATATAAATAAAAAGAATCAGAATTGTAAATCATAAACAAAAGTGAAATAAACAAATGATAATCATAATAACCGATCACTATTTGTAATAGGATACTTTCAGTAATTATAATAATAATAAAATTCTTAGGATAATAATTGATATATACTTTCGTCAAAAAAAACCTTTGTAAATAACAAAAACTACCATCTTGGGACTCCATAAATAGTGTGTAAATGATTGTGGATTAATTATGCTTCTATGTTTTATATATATTTTTAACAATATCTATATATTTATTAAGCGGGTAAGTTTTGTATGTGACTAGCCACATGGTGTGGCCACATTGGTTTATAAGAGTAATTTTTATTTATATTTATGAATAACCTCATTTTTTGAGAGAAGTGACTGAGTGAAAAGAATGATTTGAATAACCTCATTTTTTCATAAGAGTAACTCCATGTTGTCCATAAAAGTATTCCAAATTTATTATACGAGTAAAATCAAGTAATTGAGAAATAAGTAACCCTATTTGTTCATTCGAGTAACCTCCATTATTTTGTTTTAAAAAATGAAAGAATAATTCCACTTATTTAACAGAGTAACCTTTTTTTCTCATTTAAGTAACCTACATATGTTAAGGTAACCCCATTTACTCATCATTGTGACCCCCTATTACTTAATTAATTGTCTTCTATGTGATTATGTGAAGTGGCCACACCATGTGGCTAGCCACATATAAGAATTTGTGTTTATTTAATTAGGTCGTAATATATATTTTTCAGGTAATGCCTTAAGTAAACATAGGTAAATGCCTCAAATACAAACAAAATATATAAAACATTGTTTTCCTATGTAATGACCAAAAGTATTTTAGATCATTATCTAATCCACAAACAAGTTTTGCGAAACATTAATTACATATTTCCGGATCAAATTGAAGAGACTCGAAAAGAAAAAAGAAAATAGGGGTTGTCTTCTTTGATTACACAGTCGAAAGAACGCCAATCATTCAATCTACTTCACTATTCCGCCGGCCACCTTGATATTGCAAAACACCTATGCGAGTAATTTTTCGTTAACAAATACTTAAAAATGAGATTGTTGTTGAGTTTTTTTTATGAACAAAAATCTAAAAATCAAAACTGAAAAAAAAAAACGAAACGCTACAACACAATTCATTTACAAATTTTTATTGGGATTTTGAAGCCGGATTTGAGAATACATTAACAATTAACAATGATTTTGGGAATGGGTTGCTGATGTATGACCTGAATGAAGAACAATGATGAACAATGAAGAACAATTTTTTTTTTCTTAATTTTAATTATAATTTAATTTTTGGAAATAATTTTAAAATTTATATATTTTTCAAATACTATAATCATGTATTCTTTAAAAAATACATGTATTTACAATTATACCTACATTGTACTTATCCAACTTGTTTAAATCTTTTGGCAATTCTTTCAATTTTCCACAATATCTTAAGTTTAAACATTGTTTATTAATTGATTTTTAATAAAAATTTAAGTTCATCAACTTGTTTAATCATCGATTATCACGTTGAATTGGTGTTCTATATACATTATTACACAGTCATTTCATTCATATAATGATATACCATATTCAATCTTGATGACAGGTTTTATCATCTTATATCTGATAAAATTCCTCTTTGCAACCTCATTACTTCAGTTCAAACGCAAACCTATTACATATGCAACACTTTAAATAGAAATCTAACAAATTAATGACATATTTTATTCACTTTTATTAGAAAATTCACATCGTTGATATAATCCTAACAATTCTAGTAATATACTTCCTTCATTTTTAAATATTTGCAGCATATATTTTTTTTCAAAAAAGCGATATGATCTTGTATCATCGCATGTTGTGTTCCAAGATAGACCCATATTTGCCCTTCATCTTGATCTTACGAACAAATTATACACAATCGTTTGATGACTACAAAATCGTGTTAGCGGTTCAGTATATGTACGAAAGATGTCGTCATAGATCAATCATAGTGTACTCAGCGCGTCGTGGCCAGTGGAAGGAATTGGATCATGCTCATTGCTCTTCGGCTATACCCCATATATATACACAAAAATATGGAGGCAACTTTACTTGGTGGGCTATACGTCCTGGTCACTCTGTTGGATTTATGGCTAACTATGTTCCAACCCTCATTTCTCTTAATTCTTTTTAATTATTTCTTTTGTTTGAAAATATGTTAATTAAATTAAGGATATTTTGGTTTTTAACACCAGACAAAAGCATGAAAATAGTTTTTAACACCCAAAAAAAAAAAGTTTTATTTTAACACCAGATAAAAAATTAAAACTTTAAAATTACCACCATTTAACGGAAAGTGTGACAGAAAAGTGAGGTGGGTCCCACAATTTTGTTTTTCCTCCAATTTTCACCTCTGCATCGTACATGTATAAAATTCAATTTTCGTCTTGGCACGTGTTGGATGAGATCAACTCGAACAAAAATTTGAGTTTACAAGTTATTCCTACAGTCCTAGAACTTATTGTACGTGATAATATACATACAAAACTTTACAAATCAAGATGTAGTATAAAGAACAAAAAAACAATAAAAAAAAATTAAGGGGACTAAGCTAATTCTTCACCATTACAAAAAACAAGTAGGGATGACAAAGTGACACTTTATGTGTCGCCTTTTGTTGTAATCCTCGAATTTATGAAGTAATCATCATAAACACGAACTAACAACTTTCGAAACCTCTTAAGATCCAATCTCACGTTTTGATCATCCAAATAAACCTTCTTAGTAAACTCCCACCCCTTTTTATTCACACTATTAGGGTCACTCAAAACCGGATCATCTTTATCATACTTGTAGTACAATGAACTTTCTCTAGGATGAATTTTGTACCCAATGTATTTTAATCTCATCTTTTTCGCGGGTTCTCCATAGTAATTCTCGGATGCCCAATCCGTTCCTAGAGGAATAACTTGAACTAAGACGCGATTAGTCTCAAGGAAGAGGAAATGTGTCATGGCAGCTCCATGAACTCCAATCATAACATCACTACAACGTATTTCTTTGTATATGGTAGCTAATTCGGTTTTTCTATTAGGCCTCAATATATGTACGTTGAATCCGATTTTTTGTGCCAAGTTTATCAATGCATGCTCGTTAGTTATGCCTCTAGACCCACTTCTAGACAATAAGACCATCCTTGGCTTCTTCTTGAGATTTACTGCTCTTTTCGGGGCATCAAAGGCTCGGCTTAGAAGGTTTCGAAAGCCTAAGGTGCTCGCTTTGCTCAACGATGAGTCGATTGTGAGCTCGTCGTGGATTTTTAGCCCAACGACGGCTTCTTGAAAGCAATGTGTCTTGGAGTTGGAATTGAAAATGATAGGAGGATAGTTTGAAAGTTGTGCTAGGATTTGACTATATTTTGTGTACCACCAAGAATGGTATTCAAGGATAACAAAGATGACTTCTTTGTTGAAATGTTGTGAAGTTATGTACAAAGGGATTATACCGTCGTTGAATTCATGGTACACATTACCTGTATAGCCTCCCGTTGAGAAGAAAATGGCCGGAACGTCGTGTGTCACGTCGCATTTGTGACCGGAATTAGCCAAGGGTTTGTGTTTTGAGATTAGGTGCAATTGATCAATTGTGTTCATTACACTAGTCTCCCATTTTCGGGTATAAGGCCTGATAATTTCATGTTGTAACTCGTGTTCCTCGAATTTTGTAGGGATGTCATGTAGAGAGGCTTTCGGGTTTGTAGATGAGTATAGGAAGATTGAAGAGGATGAAGAATTTGTTCTAATATCTCCTTTCATGAAGCATACGTCTGTACGAAAATGGCTTCGATCACAATACATACTTCCTGCATTTAAACAAACGATTATATAACTTAAAATTAAATAGAAATTTATAAAATTATGGACATATATACTCTTAGCGTGTTAACTTGTGTATATGCACCTTACACGTCATTGTTAGGAGGTTTTGTTTTTATTTTTTTTTGTCCTCTCTCAAATTTTTTTTTTAAACATATACCTATATAGCTATATGCACAAGGCTACGCTCTCTAATCAAAAAACAGAGGAAACTTACCATTTGATGCAGAAGAAGCAATTGGAGGATCCGAACCCGATATTTCATACGACAATTTATCTCGTCCTTCTGATTAATCAACAAAAATGAATAATAGAAAGGGTCAATATAACATGCATGAAACATAGTAAAACAGATCTAATATTCAGCATAATCCCTTTCTTGGGCACAAACTATTAAACATAACATCAACCTAATAAAAATAAGCAAATACTTCATACTAGAGGGGAAAAAAAAACACGTAAATTCCTAGTTGTTCTCGAGTATAGGTTTATTTTTACTTTCCAAGTGATCAGAAAATAACTTTAGGTGTATTCGGAAACATAATGGACATATTGACAAAATTAAACTAACGTAAAAAAAACTATGTACTGAAATAGTAACCAAACATTTGATATGAACTTACGATGTGTACAAGATAATGAAAACGGAAACCCGAAAATCTGAGACACCCAAATGAGGCTGCAAGAGAGGAAAGAGAGGCAGAGTAGTGAAAATAGCTTAGACTTGTTTCTCTTGGACGACCTTAATTCTTCCTTCATAATCTTACTCCTATTTGTTTCATCAACTTTCCTAACATTATGAAGATGATCAATATAGTACTTTTGAAAATACACCATCTTATACAAAAAATAATGTATATGTTACACCACAAAATAAAGTGAAATTCTGTTTTATTTCTTTCTTATTAAGGAAAACCAAATAGCTAGCTCTATAATTCTATGGGTATAAAGTTGTAAGAATCTCCCTCTTTTGAACTCTCAAGAAATGTAATAAAGATGAAACTTGTAGAGCATATACATGTGTATGTCAAGAACACGACGAGAGTTGATAATACAATCTCTCCGTAATATTATTTTATCTATGTAGTTTCAAGGGTAATGAGGTCTTGAAAAGGTCGAAAAAATAAAGGGTATTTGAGGAAGAAAATTAAAGATTACGACGAGGTATAACGGTTATAAAGGGGAGAAAGAAATTTGATAGAAATATGAGAAGTTGCATGAAGTTATAGTAAACCTTATAATTAAGGAAATTAACGAAAAATATAATGTGTCAAACTTCAACAAAAGGAGGCGTTGGGTGAGAGCGTGTGCTAGTTTTAGCTCTTGTTTGTATTGGTCAAATAGGGGAAGGAAGAAGAGTTCTTACCTTGTGGATTTAAAATGCATGGATTATTTTTTTTAAAATTATTTGTATTAGTTCATTTTTTATTTTATTTTTATATTTTTGAAAGAATTTTTATAATAATTTTGTTAAACATAGCTTTTAGCTAGCTATGTTTCCCAAGGTTACAAGCAAAGGGGATTTTAGATTTATTGATCCTTGTTAAGTTGTTAAAGGAAGAGATCCTCAAAAGTTGTTAAAAAAAAGGTGGAGAGAGAAGATGAGAATTAGAGAATGTTAAGTTACTTATAACGTACCTTTACATCATTCTACCTTATGTTTGTTTCTCTTAATAATTTTTTTTTTGTTTAGAGAGCCACAAGGACGGGTGATGAGAATCGATCCCAAAATTTCCTGAAATCAGAAAGGAAGCTCAAACCACTTGAGCATTTTTTTTTTTTTTGAGGAACACCCTCATTGTTTCTTTTAATTGAAATACGATGAAATAATTAAATAAATACAGTATATAGGAGGGGGGGGGGAAGAGAGAGAGAGATAGAAAAATTAAAGAATGTGATTTGGATGAAGTGATTTTGCTTGAACTAAACTCATTGGATTGATGCTAAAGTCTTCTTATTGGTTTTGAGCTCTTATACTACTAGCCTATTCCAATTTTTTTATATATTGTTTATACATCTTTTGTTGAATTTTTCGCCCCTATCCCCATTTTATCTTGAATTTAAAGTTTGAATTTGTCTGAACTACTTTGGTCTAATAGTCTTGAATGATCTAAATGTTAATAGTTTTCTTATCAAGGTGTGCCTTAGCTTATAGGGTCTTATGTATTCATATAGATATGTAGTTTGGATGTTGTTCTCTTTTGTTAAACGAAAACATTATTAACGGAAAAAGTTAGATGTGGTATCTGTAGGTATATATTTTAAAATATAAAGTAAAATATGTAATAAAAACTAATATTATTGTCTAATTTTTTAAATTACTTAAAATCTAGCTTACACTCGAGTGTATATAAAATAAGGTAATCATGCACTATCTCGATCTTACATGGACAAACTAGAGATTTACCAAGTGAATAAAAAGAGTATATAAATAGGTAAACTTTTCTAGTCCTTTTTTAAAATTTGGAAGGGGGGAAAAGAAAAAAAAAAGTAGAATTTTCTAATCTTATCAAACTCATAATTAGGTGGCAGTTGCAAGGTCAAATGGATCAATTAACTTAGTCTAATGGAGTAATAATATCCTCAACTATACTTGTACTTGCAATAATGCAATTGAATGATCAAATAGATCCATTATTAATGAATTATCCTGAAATAAACTTGTATTTTCACTTACAATGTACGAACGTTGTTCAAAAGCCGAGAGAAAAGGAGGCGGCTAATGTAGATCACTTGATTATAAAGTAAATTCCTTTATTAATCTTTGACTTGCTTAAGCTAAAATATGAGCAGTAATCTTATTTAACTAAGTAGCTGAAGCAACAACATTACAGAATCAACCGAAATAGAGATTAATTTTAGCTCCGAATAAAGGCAATACAATGAGTTCGGATTCACAATAATTACCATTACGATGAATCCATAATGAAATTTGTGATGCTACAATTATCAACCAGATTAGATTTCTTAGAAAAAAAATAATTAAGATTAACTAATCATGTATATAATATAATACCATTTAATTTGGCTTAAAGGAGAAAGAAACAATGTATTTAGCAAATTGATTTTCTTTTGTCAACCTGAGTATGTGTTTGTTATATCCCGTCATAAGAATCAGTGGACTATAGGCTTTAATTTTCAAAAATCCAAGTATCAAAAGTATATTTTTATTCTTCATATAATACAGTAAAATGAATCTTGCAAACGAGCAGCCCTGGGTGTTAGAAATGGTTCAATATATGAGGTGTTGTGAAAACGTACCGATTAATTTCAGAGGGAAGGTGATTAATTATAAATTTATCAAAGTGATACCCTTGAATACCCCCTAAAGTAAAGGTTTAACACTGAAATTTAGATTGAGGGAGTACGCCATAATATAAGCACCCAAGAAAAAAGGCCTCGTAGTACAAGTTTATGTTTTCAAAGAGGATAAAGTTTGATGCTGTACCTGCAAATCAGGTACAAATGCCTTTATTCCATATGAATAAGATCAAAATAGTTCCAAGCTTAGTGTGAGGATAATGGTATCATCATATAGATGATTCAATTCTACAATTGATCATGCCATGTCATTAAAGGCACAATTACACTTCCATTAGACTCTGTACTTATATGAACTAACCGTTTGAATTTGCAGAAATATGCAGCATCTAGAACTTCACAAAAGCACTTGAGCTAAGGATCGAGCACGACCTGTGCTGATTTCCACAATTGATTATTCTTCTTCCTGCCTCTTCCGCTCATTTCTGCCTCAAATCTGCATGCTCCATGTTGATCTGATTGTTCTAAGCTTGCTACTGCCTGGCTACTTATCCTCTTTCATGTCCAAGTAATTTACCTCATCACCACTCACCAAGAAGTATATATATGCATGTGCATAAAAAAATCATGCGTAAATCATGAAAGACAATTGACATTATATTTCCAGCTTTTACAGTGTCCCATGTTCCTTTCAAAGTTAAGCAGACTGATAACCTATTTGATCATGCTTGCATCTAGAATTCCAGACAGTTGAAATAGGAAGTGTTACTGCTTAAAAGCAATAGAACACAACTATGTAGTATTAGAGATGATGAATGGTTCGATCTGCATTCTGGGGAGATGGTCAAACTGATGCTGTCTTCAAGTAGTCCATCCACATTTAAATATTGCTAGTAGCTTGGTAACTGATAACAATGAAATTAGTCTGCATAAAAATGATATGAAGACTGGTGCAAAAATCATGCATGCTTGAAGAGTTTCATGCTGAGCCAATGGAAGTAGACAGCAACCACAAGGATTGGAAGCGACAATGGGACCAAGAAGCAATAATATCTGTAAAAAGAATCAGCAATTCAATATTAACAGCACAAACATATTTGCAGCCCAAAAAACAATATGCAGAAAGTAATGAAACAAAAGAAGCATGTAGTCCGAATGCATTGTATTCTATACAGAGTATACACCCATTAGGAACAGAATGAGGTATCTGGTGAACCATATGAGATAAAAATTGCATTATGGAGATAAAAGGTGAACAGCAACTGTAAAGAACATTTCTCAGCTACTTGCACCTCGCAATGCCTTTGAATTATTTGGACCATGAGAGATGAGACCATCCATAATTCCATACTTGAGAAATTGACAAGAAAATTACTCCCAATAAAGGATGAAGAACTCCATTCATCTCAATAAAATAACCTTATTTTCATGCAAAGGAAAAAGAAAATAACTTCTCATACTATCTTTGGCCAACTATATTTTTGTCCAGTTAATATATATTGCCATTCAAACCAAAAGGTTAAAATATATGAGGAATATTTATAAACGGAGTATTTCAAATCCATGAAGCTAGAGATTTTGCAGGAAATGTTTAACAGAAGTTACTTTCTTGATCCCATCTTACCCAACTCCCCCCCCCCCCTTCTCTCTCTCTCTCTCTCTCTCTCTCTCTCTCTCTCTAAACCGAGGCTCTATGATATACAGGGTAACAATTAAGGGACACACTGAAATTGCCAATATCACAATTCAACAATAAGCTAATTTTCCAAGTAGATGAACCACAACTCCACGAGCAATAATCCAATAGAAGTATAGAGCTGCTTTCATACCAGCCACTTGTATGTAAGCAGGGTGAAAAACTGAAAACCCTGAAGAAGTACCCACTCTCTCCTCACAATCTCACCCCAGAGAAGAGGATAGAAGTTCCTTCAGCATTTACATTCTCTTATAACCAAAAGTGGAGAGTTCCTACTTTCAAGACAACTAAACAAGCACTTTTTTTGGTTCAAACAGTAGCTCCATGATATTGGTGTAACTCAAAATCATCAATTATGTAATATGAATGATATCCGATCCAAGCAAAGTCATATTAGATCCTAAATCAAATCAAATTAATGCAATGTGGTAAGAACCATTGCTAGAACCTATCTCCCCTCTTTGTATCTTCAGTCTACCTACATTTTTGTTTATAGTCCTTTATACATTACGCTTTCATACCAGGCCAATTCAGCCTAAACTAAGATATCAACTATCAAATTTTCTAGTATCAGTTTGCGTAATGCTGAAAACATAGATATATAATTCTAACTTCAGAAATTCATTATCATTCTAGATAGATTACAACATCAGTACATAACTTCATCTTGTTTTACAGATTTATACTACTCAACCACTATATCAAAATTCCAATTGTGTGCTTTATAAACAAACTTTCCACATTCTAATACCAAAATATTCAGTGCTTATATAACATAATTCACAATTTGTGCAAACCCATTATTCAATTTTATCTTCTAACAATCCCCTTATTCTTGTAATCATTTAATATATAAAATTAAATATATGGTTGAATAAGGTTCAACATAAACACCATGTAATACACTCAAAACAATCCTATTAAGCAGAATAGTATAGTACTAACAAGATACTTGTATATAATCATATTTAAAATAAAAAAAAATTGTAGAAAATAACCTGTCTCTCTGTATAGCATATATTAAGGGGTTTTGTGATGGCGGCAGGAGCTTGGAGATGACAGCACAATAAAGAAAACCCAGAAATGAAACCACGCCAAATGTAAGAAAAAAGGAGCCCCAAATTAACTGAGAATTTGTTAAATTTTTCATCAATCTCAAATCTTTGATTTGATTCTTCATTGATGTGTTCTCCTGAACTAGAATAAAAGATCAAATTGATGGTTTAGGGGATTTATTTCTATTATCGTCGATCAACATTGAATTTTAGGGTGTAGTTGGAGATTTTTGATTGATAATGGTACGGAGTAATGTTTAGATTTAGAAATTGGTGGAGGTAAAAGTCATAGGCATTTGAAAAAGTAAAAATAATGGTCTAACTTTCCTTTTCTTTTTTACAAAAAATAACGGCTTTAACATTCAACTCTTTATAATTTTGCATATGGTTAATTGACCAGATTGATGAATAAAAAAGACCCTTAGCGACAATTTGGCAAAAAAAAATTCACTCCGACGACAATTTGGTAAAAAAAAGCTAATCATAAGCGACAGTTTGATAAATAAAATAATCTCATGTGATAATTAACCCAAAAAATATAAAAATTTCCGACAAAAAATATAACCAAACCCTTTTTATGGAAATAACAATTTCAAGAAAAAAAAAATTGTTAAACTATCAATTTTCACTTAAGTTTCATACCCCTTATTAACGAATTTTTTTAAAAAGGGGTTGGAAATAAATTTGGTATTGGGATTTAGCAAAATAAAAAGGGGGTGACATATTAATTCAAAATCTTAAATTGGAAAAAAAATTTGAAAACACAAAAAAAAACAAATTAAATTAGGATTTTAAAAGACTTTGTTGAAAAAAATTAGATTTTTTGGGCTAAATGCCGCCAGAGTTTATTATTTTTACCAAGTTGTCGCATATGATTAGCTTTTTTTACCAAATTACCGCCGGAGTAAGTTTTTTTACCAAATTGTCGCTATGAGTTCTTTTTTTTTAATTAATTTGGTCAATTGGCCTTTTGCATATTGGCAAATAGAAATATTAATCGCTTATAAATTTGTGTTTTAAAAAAATAAAAAAAATAAAAAAATTGTGTCATCTAAAAAAAATGGGAAAAATATGAAATTTTGAAATCTCAACTCTAAAGTTCAATACTTCGGTCACACTTGTATTTTTATAGTTGTTTAATTCATATATTTACTAGAGTGAACCCCGTTACTACAAATGGGTTAAACGTTGGTGTCCTCAAAATTGTAGCATTAAAGATATGAATTTGTTAAGATGTATGGTGCTACTGATAAGACTACATATATATTAATTCCTATTGGAGTATTATTTTGTTTGAAGCATTAGTTCGTCTTGTTAAAAAGGCTTCTTACTATTCCTATTTATTCTTAATGAGATTTTTTTGTTTAGGTCTTAGAAAATGGGCCTCTTTAACTTGCAACCAGGATAAGACTACATACATCTTAGCGATTTTAGCCTCTTCATTCTAGCAAAA